>NC_136057.1:1006628896-1007131148 GCF_964261635.1 Lissotriton helveticus | reverse complement strand
CGTCCATACGAAGAACACATCAGTCAATAAAGCGATGCCAATTAGTTATCCATTGGGAGAACGGATTGTTTGTGAAAACGAATGTATCCTCATACTTTGCCATGAATAGGATGGCTAATTCTGGGGCAAAGGGGCATCCCATCGCCACTCCTCCTGTTTGTAGGAAAAATTGCCCATTAAAGTTGAAATAGTTTTTTTAAGAGCAAATTCTGCAAGTTTTCTGATGAATGATGTCGGTACTTTATGAGGTCGTTCACGTTCCTCTAGGTATACTTCAGGACATTGAGTCCTTCTTCCTGCGGTATTCTCGTGTACAAGGATTTATATCCATGGTTACCATTAGATCACTATTTTTATCAAACTGGATGTTGGTTAGTTTATTCAGGAAATCTGTTGTGTCTTGTAAATAATATTTCACATGGTGCACAAATGGTTTTAAAAAGAAATCCACAAATTTGGAGACCGGTTCTAATAACGAACCGCAGCCCGAAACTATTGGGCAGCCAGGGGGTGCCGCAGCATCCTTGTGTATTTTTGGTAATACATAAAAAATGGGGGTCCTTGGATGTTTTGTTTTCAAGAATTCCAATTCTTTTTTGCCCAGGAATCCCTGTGCCGCGCTCTCATCTAGGAAAGCGAATAATTCGTTTTTAAGATCCAATGTAGGGTCTTTTGGGATTTTCCGGTAGCATGTTGTGTCCTCTAGTTGTCTAGTCACCTCTTTGATATATAGTTCTTTATCCCAAAGGACTATCGAACCGCCTTTATCGGCCTGTTTGATAACTACCGACGTGTCTGCTTTCAAGTTGGCAAGGGCGACACGTTCGGCTTTGGAGATGTTATATTTGATCCATTTTTTGGTGTTTTCCATTTGGGTTATAGCTGATAGCATAGTCCGTTCAAATGTTATCAATTCCTTTGGGACTTTGTTGGTTGGAGGACAAAAGGTGGATTTCTGTCGCAATCCAGTTGTTTCGTTTGTTGTTTGATATGTATTTTCCGCAAAAAATAATTTCAGTCTTAATTTCCTGCAAAATTCGATGGTTTCAGTTTTTAATTTTATGAAATCCGTGTGCTTAGAAGGAACAAATGTCAATCCTTTGTTTAAGATTGACTCCTCTTCTTTGGTTAGAATTTTGTCAGATAAATTAAATATGGGAGAAGGCGTTAATTTTTGTAATTTTGTTGCCTCGTTGACATTTCCCATGGTTGCGAGGTATTCCTGGTCTTCCCTCGTTGTTTCGTCTGGCCTCTGCCTAAAAAAGATGGCCCTTGATGTTGTTGCTGGAATCCTTGGTGCTGTTGTTGGTGGCCACCCCTTCTATTGTAATTATTCTGATGGACAGAGTTATCCCCTTCACTGGAACTGCCTGATGACGAGGTGTCAGAAAAGGTTATAAATTTATTGTTGGATCTCCCTTGGTATTGTGTCAGATGTCTTTTTGACTCAGGTCTTGAGTAAAAATCGGCTTGAAGAAAAGGGTAGACTTTTTCTAGATTGAAATTTAGTTTGTCTTTTTCAAATTGCGCTGTCTTTTGGTTCACGGTGTAATCTTTAAATTCACCAATATCTTTGTTGACTTTTTCCAATAAGGTTTTTGAATCCGTGATCAATTGGTTGGTTGAAATTGCCGATTCCAGCGCTTGAATTTCCTCCAATTGTGTTTTAGACAGTCTTTGTGCTGTTTCTATCGTCAGTACCATGAGATCTCTGCTACATTTGGTTTCAATGTAACTGTAACCTTTCTTGTATATGGGGTCTTCGGTGAATATTACTGGGATGTTCTTTACTTGAAGTCCACCTGGAATGGTGCCACCTTTCAAATGTTGCAAAAGAAAATGTCCGTGTAGGTCCGTCCGGATTTGTTTCTTCTTAAGTCTTGTCAATTTGTCTATCTCATTTTGGTTCTGGGCCGAGACACTTAGTGATGCGGACACGAATAACGGGGGGGCAGCTAATAAATTTCTTATGTGCTCTTCGCTGTATGCAAAGGCTTCGTTCTCAGACATACTATAACACCCTTGACTCAATTTTCCACCACCAGGTACACCATACAAAACTAATGAAACCACCGTGTAGTACCTCTATGTCTACTCACTGGTGGGTCAACGAGCTCACTAGCTCACAATCCTAACTCAGCTATTTTGCCTGGGAAAAGGACCACACAGACTGCCGTCTGCAATCAGCAATAAACACAAAACCACTGGGTATGGGCTCCCACAGGCATTGCTTGCCACACTTGTGTAAGAAACAAAACAGTTGCAAATGCCACTACTTTTTCCAAAATAACATTATTTGAATAAACATGTGAACCAAACAATATGTTTACCGTGAAATAAATTCAGTTTGTTTTAATCTTTTTTCATTTTCATTTGACACTTCTATTTCAAAAATGATCTCACAATGTATTGTACAAATATTAAAAACCTGAGGTGCGCAACAAATATCAAATACAGTGATGACAAAATTTGTCAGATATTTACAGTGTAATACAACTTATTCACCATTCAATCTCCACTCATACACCACTCAATCCACTACAGATAGACAAACTCGCAACAAAACATAAATGATTCGAAACGTTACTGGATGCACTCTCCAGTAACACAAGCCAATTGTTTTTTCAGTATTTACAAATTCTAATAGGTTCAAGATTCAATAATAGACTCTGTTTGGCTATTAACGGGGTCTACGCGTTTCGAACTACCATTCTTGCGTAGTTCTCTTCAGGACCAATCTGTAATGACAAAAACAACAAATCTATTGTTGGGGGGGAAAAAACATATTCTCTACTGTGCCCTGCCCCTGAAACTCGAGTGTCCGCACCTACCTTGTCCTCGACAAGACAAACTAGAAGGGTTGTGATCCCAATCTGGAAAGCAACAACAGCACATAGCCAAATCAGAAAAGCCTTGACACAATCAACACGCTGGCATTCAACATGACATTCGACCCCCTAACTTACTTGGGAATCACTGTGCACTCCCAGGTTTTGCCTGGCTCGCCTATCTGTGGGGAAAGACCAATGGAAACATTGTTGGTTGTGGTTCTAAAAGCGCTCCGACCAAGAGATCGAATCAAGCACGCACTGTTTACCTGTTAGGGACGAGGCAGGCGTGATGCATGCAAAAAGCGTTTCCGTTTGTTTTATCGTTATGTTCTGCGCCGTCCTGGGGGAACAAATCATAAAAAGCGCGTTTGTAGATTAAGTCCATAACTGCGGGGGTCGTGCTGCTTGTACAAAGTTCGGGAGACTTACTAGGTACACGGTGGATCGCTCGCGTCTGAAACACCCGGCGTCTGAATGCTGCATTGATTCACAGGCACTTCCTGGTTCCTCTAGAATTCTGGGTAATGTAGTTTTCGACGATTGCGTGTGGGCGGCGGCCCAATTCCCAAGTTCACTCAACATCTTGGCAATTACTGATGTGCTTCAGGTCTTTTGATTAATCCCTAGTGATGGTGTGTTTATCACAATAATACATATGTTGTGGGGGAGCAGCAATGTGTGATTACGTGAAGGCATTGTCCTCGGTCTAGGGAGTTCGTCCAGGATGTAATTAAACAGGTGCGGCAGGCCTTGATGCATTTGGCCAATCCCACACTTGTGAGATCAAGTCGGGGAGGGGTCATGTGAACCCAGTTTTAATCCTCGTTGTGTCCATGAGTGCATACATGGCACACCAGTCTGGATTATAATTTGAAGATTTCAGACAGTTCGTTTAATCCAGAGAACACAGTGTTAAATTTCAAAATGAGCATCGCCTCTCTTTTTATCAATTTCGCATCCAAATCGCCTCCTCTGATGTCATTTTCCACTTTGGATATGACTGTCCACGTTAATTCGTTCTCATGGTGGTTCTTTTCTTTCCAATGGCTGACCAAAGGGGCGTTCATAACACTATTCTTGATTCTAGATTTGTGCTGCTGAATTCTTACTCGAACCTCTTGATTAGTTTTCCCGATGTACAAGAGGTCGCATGGGCACAAAATTCCATACACGACGAACCTCGTTTTACAGTTCGAGAATGTTTCGTGTTTCCAATTTGTTGAACCGTGAGAAAACATTTTTCCTTCTAACGTAGACTCACAGCAAGAACACTGGCCGCACTTATGGTGGCCTTGAATTGGAGGAAGGCGTAACATGTTTCTCAAATCTGGATTTTTTGTCGTGGGTAGTGCTGCTCTTACCAAGTGATTGGAAATACTGTGGTTCTTTTTGAATGCAAAAAGGGGTTCCTTATGCAACATTTGGTCTAAATCTTTGACCAGATGCCAATTCTGTTTCACTGCTTTCTTTAGACTATTTGAGTTGGGACAGAAGGTTGACACGAATACCATCCTTTCAGTATTCTTTTTTGGTTTCCTTTCTAATAAGCATTCTCTTGGTGTCCACCATGCTCTTTTGCGTGATTTCTTGAGGAGTTTCTTGGGGTATCCACGTTGTATTAGATTATTGGTTAGGACCTCTGCATGCCTTAGATATTCCTGCTTTTCTGTGCAGTTCCGGCGGATCCGAAGATACTGCCCATAGGGCAAATTTTCTTTAAGGCTGCGTGGGTGGTTACTCCCGAAATGTAAGGCTTTATTTCGGTCCGTGGGCTTTTTATATAGCGTTGTTACCAGCCCGCCCATGGAGGGATATACTTCCACATCCAAGAATGGCATTTTTTCACATGAATAGTCCAGACTGAAATGGATCATTGGCACTCTGTTGTTGAGCCATTGATGGAAATTTTTTAAGGCTTCTTCTGACCCCGTCCATACGAAGAACACATCGTCAATAAAGCGATGCCAATTAGTTATCCATTGGGAGAACGGATTGTTTGTGAAAACGAATGTATCCTCATACTTTGCCATGAATAGGATGGCTAATTCTGGGGCAAAGGGGCATCCCATCGCCACTCCTCCTGTTTGTAGGAAAAATTGCCCATTAAAGTTGAAATAGTTTTTTTTAAGAGCAAATTCTGCAAGTTTTCTGATGAATGATGTCGGTACTTTATGAGGTCGTTCACGTTCCTCTAGGTATACTTCCAGGACATTGAGTCCTTCTTCCTGCGGTATTCTCGTGTACAAGGATGTTATATCCATGGTTACCATTAGATCACTATTTTTATCAAACTGGATGTTGGTTAGTTTATTCAGGAAATCTGTTGTGTCTTGTAAATAAGATTTCACATGGTGCACAAATGGTTTTAAAAAGAAATCCACAAATTTGGAGACCGGTTCTAATAACGAACCGCAGCCCGAAACTATTGGGCGACCAGGGGGTGCCGCAGCATCCTTGTGTATTTTTGGTAATACATAAAAAATGGGGGTCCTTGGATGTTTTGTTTTCAAGAATTCCAATTCTTTTTTGCCCAGGAATCCCTGTGCCGCGGCACAGGGATTCCTGGGCAAAAAAGAATTGGAATTCTTGAAAACAAAACATCCAAGGACCCCCATTTTTTATGTATTACCAAAAATACACAAGGATGCTGCGGCACCCCCTGGTCGCCCAATAGTTTCGGGCTGCGGTTCGTTATTAGAACCGGTCTCCAAATTTGTGGATTTCTTTTTAAAACCATTTGTGCACCATGTGAAATCTTATTTACAAGACACAACAGATTTCCTGAATAAACTAACCAACATCCAGTTTGATAAAAATAGTGATCTAATGGTAACCATGGATATAACATCCTTGTACACGAGAATACCGCAGGAAGAAGGACTCAATGTCCTGGAAGTATACCTAGAGGAACGTGAACGACCTCATAAAGTACCGACATCATTCATCAGAAAACTTGCAGAATTTGCTCTTAAAAAAAACTATTTCAACTTTAATGGGCAATTTTTCCTACAAACAGGAGGAGTGGCGATGGGATGCCCCTTTGCCCCAGAATTAGCCATCCTATTCATGGCAAAGTATGAGGATACATTCGTTTTCACAAACAATCCGTTCTCCCAATGGATAACTAATTGGCATCGCTTTATTGACGATGTGTTCTTCGTATGGACGGGGTCAGAAGAAGCCTTAAAAAATTTCCATCAATGGCTCAACAACAGAGTGCCAATGATCCATTTCAGTCTGGACTATTCATGTGAAAAAATGCCATTCTTGGATGTGGAAGTATATCCCTCCATGGGCGGGCTGGTAACAACGCTATATAAAAAGCCCACGGACCGAAATAAAGCCTTACATTTCGGGAGTAACCACCCACGCAGCCTTAAAGAAAATTTGCCCTATGGGCAGTATCTTCGGATCCGCCGGAACTGCACAGAAAAGCAGGAATATCTAAGGCATGCAGAGGTCCTAACCAATAATCTAATACAACGTGGATACCCCAAGAAACTCCTCAAGAAATCACGCAAAAGAGCATGGTGGACACCAAGAGAATGCTTATTAGAAAGGAAACCAAAAAAGAATACTGAAAGGATGGTATTCGTGTCAACCTTCTGTCCCAACTCAAATAGTCTAAAGAAAGCAGTGAAACAGAATTGGCATCTGGTCAAAGATTTAGACCAAATGTTGCATAAGGAACCCCTTTTTGCATTCAAAAAGAACCACAGTATTTCCAATCACTTGGTAAGAGCAGCACTACCCACGACAAAAAATCCAGATTTGAGAAACATGTTACGCCTTCCTCCAATTCAAGGCCACCATAAGTGCGGCCAGTGTTCTTGCTGTGAGTCTACGTTAGAAGGAAAAATGTTTTCTCACGGTTCAACAAATTGGAAACACGAAACATTCTCGAACTGTAAAACGAGGTTCGTCGTGTATGGAATTTTGTGCCCATGCGACCTCTTGTACATCGGGAAAACTAATCAAGAGGTTCGAGTAAGAATTCAGCAGCACAAATCTAGAATCAAGAATAGTGTTATGAACGCCCCTTTGGTCAGCCATTGGAAAGAAAAGAACCACCATGAGAACGAATTAACGTGGACAGTCATATCCAAAGTGGAAAATGACATCAGAGGAGGCGATTTGGATGCGAAATTGATAAAAAGAGAGGCGATGCTCATTTTGAAATTTAACACTGTGTTCTCTGGATTAAACGAACTGTCTGAAATCTTCAAATTATAATCCAGACTGGTGTGCCATGTATGCACTCATGGACACAACGAGGATTAAAACTGGGTTCACATGACCCCTCCCCGACTTGATCTCACAAGTGTGGGATTGGCCAAATGCATCAAGGCCTGCCGCACCTGTTTAATTACATCCTGGACGAACTCCCTAGACCGAGGACAATGCCTTCACGTAATCACACATTGCTGCTCCCCCACAACATATGTATTATTGTGATAAACACACCATCACTAGGGATTAATCAAAAGACCTGAAGCACATCAGTAATTGCCAAGATGTTGAGTGAACTTGGGAATTGGGCCGCCGCCCACACGCAATCGTCGAAAACTACATTACCCAGAATTCTAGAGGAACCAGGAAGTGCCTGTGAATCAATGCAGCATTCAGACGCCGGGTGTTTCAGACGCGAGCGATCCACCGTGTACCTAGTAAGTCTCCCGAACTTTGTACAAGCAGCACGACCCCCGCAGTTATGGACTTAATCTACAAACGCGCTTTTTATGATTTGTTCCCCCAGGACGGCGCAGAACATAACGATAAAACAAACGGAAACGCTTTTTGCATGCATCACGCCTGCCTCGTCCCTAACAGGTAAACAGTGCGTGCTTGATTCGATCTCTTGGTCGGAGCGCTTTTAGAACCACAACCAACAATGTTTCCATTGGTCTTTCCCCACAGATAGGCGAGCCAGGCAAAACCTGGGAGTGCACAGTGATTCCCAAGTAAGTTAGGGGGTCGAATGTCATGTTGAATGCCAGCGTGTTGATTGTGTCAAGGCTTTTCTGATTTGGCTATGTGCTGTTGTTGCTTTCCAGATTGGGATCACAACCCTTCTAGTTTGTCTTGTCGAGGACAAGGTAGGTGCGGACACTCGAGTTTCAGGGGCAGGGCACAGTAGAGAATATGTTTTTTCCCCCCCAACAATAGATTTGTTGTTTTTGTCATTACAGATTGGTCCTGAAGAGAACTACGCAAGAATGGTAGTTCGAAACGCGTAGACCCCGTTAATAGCCAAACAGAGTCTATTATTGAATCTTGAACCTATTAGAATTTGTAAATACTGAAAAAACAATTGGCTTGTGTTACTGGAGAGTGCATCCAGTAACGTTTCGAATCATTTATGTTTTGTTGCGAGTTTGTCTATCTGTAGTGGATTGAGTGGTGTATGAGTGGAGATTGAATGGTGAATAAGTTGTATTACACTGTAAATATCTGACAAATTTTGTCATCACTGTATTTGATATTTGTTGCGCACCTCAGGTTTTTAATATTTGTACAATACATTGTGAGATCATTTTTGAAATAGAAGTGTCAAATGAAAATGAAAAAAGATTAAAACAAACTGAATTTATTTCACGGTAAACATATTGTTTGGTTCACATGTTTATTCAAATAATGTTATTTTGGAAAAAGTAGTGGCATTTGCAACTGTTTTGTTTCTTACACAAGTGTGGCAAGCAATGCCTGTGGGAGCCCATACCCAGTGGTTTTGTGTTTATTGCTGATTGCAGACGGCAGTCTGTGTGGTCCTTTTCCCAGGCAAAATAGCTGAGTTAGGATTGTGAGCTAGTGAGCTCGTTGACCCACCAGTGAGTAGACATAGAGGTACTACACGGTGGTTTCATTAGTTTTGTATGGTGTACCTGGTGGTGGAAAATTGAGTCAAGGGTGTTATAGTATGTCTGAGAACGAAGCCTTTGCATACAGCGAAGAGCACATAAGAAATTTATTAGCTGCCCCCCCGTTATTCGTGTCCGCATCACTAAGTGTCTCGGCCCAGAACCAAAATGAGATAGACAAATTGACAAGACTTAAGAAGAAACAAATCCGGACGGACCTACACGGACATTTTCTTTTGCAACATTTGAAAGGTGGCACCATTCCAGGTGGACTTCAAGTAAAGAACATCCCAGTAATATTCACCGAAGACCCCATATACAAGAAAGGTTACAGTTACATTGAAACCAAATGTAGCAGAGATCTCATGGTACTGACGATAGAAACAGCACAAAGACTGTCTAAAACACAATTGGAGGAAATTCAAGCGCTGGAATCGGCAATTTCAACCAACCAATTGATCACGGATTCAAAAACCTTATTGGAAAAAGTCAACAAAGATATTGGTGAATTTAAAGATTACACCGTGAACCAAAAGACAGCGCAATTTGAAAAAGACAAACTAAATTTCAATCTAGAAAAAGTCTACCCTTTTCTTCAAGCCGATTTTTACTCAAGACCTGAGTCAAAAAGACATCTGACACAATACCAAGGGAGATCCAACAATAAATTTATAACCTTTTCTGACACCTCGTCATCAGGCAGTTCCAGTGAAGGGGATAACTCTGTCCATCAGAATAATTACAATAGAAGGGGTGGCCACCAACAACAGCACCAAGGATTCCAGCAACAACATCAAGGGCCATCTTTTTTAGGCAGAGGCCAGACGAAACAACGAGGGAAGACCAGGAATACCTCGCAACCATGGGAAATGTCAACGAGGCGACAAAATTACAAAAATTAACGCCTTCTCCCATATTTAATTTATCTGACAAAATTCTAACCAAAGAAGAGGAGTCAATCTTAAACAAAGGATTGACATTTGTTCCTTCTAAGCACACGGATTTCATAAAATTAAAAACTGAAACCATCGAATTTTGCAGGAAATTAAGACTGAAATTATTTTTTGCGGAAAATACATATCAAACAACAAACGAAACAACTGGATTGCGACAGAAATCCACCTTTTGTCCTCCAACCAACAAAGTCCCAAAGGAATTGATAACATTTGAACGGACTATGCTATCAGCTATAACCCAAATGGAAAACACCAAAAAATGGATCAAATATAACATCTCCAAAGCCGAACGTGTCGCCCTTGCCAACTTGAAAGCAGACACGTCGGTAGTTATCAAACAGGCCGATAAAGGCGGTTCGATAGTCCTTTGGGATAAAGAACTATATATCAAAGAGGTGACTAGACAACTAGAGGACACAACATGCTACCGGAAAATCCCAAAAGACCCTACATTGGATCTTAAAAACGAATTATTCGCTTTCCTAGATGAGAGCGCGGCACAGGGATTCCTGGGCAAAAAAGAATTGGAATTCTTGAAAACAAAACATCCAAGGACCCCCATTTTTTATGTATTACCAAAAATACACAAGGATGCTGCGGCACCCCCTGGTCGCCCAATAGTTTCGGGCTGCGGTTCGTTATTAGAACCGGTCTCCAAATTTGTGGATTTCTTTTTTAAAACCATTTGTGCACCATGTGAAATCTTATTTACAAGACACAACAGATTTCCTGAATAAACTAACCAACATCCAGTTTGATAAAAATAGTGATCTAATGGTAACCATGGATATAACATCCTTGTACACGAGAATACCGCAGGAAGAAGGACTCAATGTCCTGGAAGTATACCTAGAGGAACGTGAACGACCTCATAAAGTACCGACATCATTCATCAGAAAACTTGCAGAATTTGCTCTTAAAAAAAACTATTTCAACTTTAATGGGCAATTTTTCCTACAAACAGGAGGAGTGGCGATGGGATGCCCCTTTGCCCCAGAATTAGCCATCCTATTCATGGCAAAGTATGAGGATACATTCGTTTTCACAAACAATCCGTTCTCCCAATGGATAACTAATTGGCATCGCTTTATTGACGATGTGTTCTTCGTATGGACGGGGTCAGAAGAAGCCTTAAAAAATTTCCATCAATGGCTCAACAACAGAGTGCCAATGATCCATTTCAGTCTGGACTATTCATGTGAAAAAATGCCATTCTTGGATGTGGAAGTATATCCCTCCATGGGCGGGCTGGTAACAACGCTATATAAAAAGCCCACGGACCGAAATAAAGCCTTACATTTCGGGAGTAACCACCCACGCAGCCTTAAAGAAAATTTGCCCTATGGGCAGTATCTTCGGATCCGCCGGAACTGCACAGAAAAGCAGGAATATCTAAGGCATGCAGAGGTCCTAACCAATAATCTAATACAACGTGGATACCCCAAGAAACTCCTCAAGAAATCACGCAAAAGAGCATGGTGGACACCAAGAGAATGCTTATTAGAAAGGAAACCAAAAAAGAATACTGAAAGGATGGTATTCGTGTCAACCTTCTGTCCCAACTCAAATAGTCTAAAGAAAGCAGTGAAACAGAATTGGCATCTGGTCAAAGATTTAGACCAAATGTTGCATAAGGAACCCCTTTTTGCATTCAAAAAGAACCACAGTATTTCCAATCACTTGGTAAGAGCAGCACTACCCACGACAAAAAATCCAGATTTGAGAAACATGTTACGCCTTCCTCCAATTCAAGGCCACCATAAGTGCGGCCAGTGTTCTTGCTGTGAGTCTACGTTAGAAGGAAAAATGTTTTCTCACGGTTCAACAAATTGGAAACACGAAACATTCTCGAACTGTAAAACGAGGTTCGTCGTGTATGGAATTTTGTGCCCATGCGACCTCTTGTACATCGGGAAAACTAATCAAGAGGTTCGAGTAAGAATTCAGCAGCACAAATCTAGAATCAAGAATAGTGTTATGAACGCCCCTTTGGTCAGCCATTGGAAAGAAAAGAACCACCATGAGAACGAATTAACGTGGACAGTCATATCCAAAGTGGAAAATGACATCAGAGGAGGCGATTTGGATGCGAAATTGATAAAAAGAGAGGCGATGCTCATTTTGAAATTTAACACTGTGTTCTCTGGATTAAACGAACTGTCTGAAATCTTCAAATTATAATCCAGACTGGTGTGCCATGTATGCACTCATGGACACAACGAGGATTAAAACTGGGTTCACATGACCCCTCCCCGACTTGATCTCACAAGTGTGGGATTGGCCAAATGCATCAAGGCCTGCCGCACCTGTTTAATTACATCCTGGACGAACTCCCTAGACCGAGGACAATGCCTTCACGTAATCACACATTGCTGCTCCCCCACAACATATGTATTATTGTGATAAACACACCATCACTAGGGATTAATCAAAAGACCTGAAGCACATCAGTAATTGCCAAGATGTTGAGTGAACTTGGGAATTGGGCCGCCGCCCACACGCAATCGTCGAAAACTACATTACCCAGAATTCTAGAGGAACCAGGAAGTGCCTGTGAATCAATGCAGCATTCAGACGCCGGGTGTTTCAGACGCGAGCGATCCACCGTGTACCTAGTAAGTCTCCCGAACTTTGTACAAGCAGCACGACCCCCGCAGTTATGGACTTAATCTACAAACGCGCTTTTTATGATTTGTTCCCCCAGGACGGCGCAGAACATAACGATAAAACAAACGGAAACGCTTTTTGCATGCATCACGCCTGCCTCGTCCCTAACAGGTAAACAGTGCGTGCTTGATTCGATCTCTTGGTCGGAGCGCTTTTAGAACCACAACCAACAATGTTTCCATTGGTCTTTCCCCACAGATAGGCGAGCCAGGCAAAACCTGGGAGTGCACAGTGATTCCCAAGTAAGTTAGGGGGTCGAATGTCATGTTGAATGCCAGCGTGTTGATTGTGTCAAGGCTTTTCTGATTTGGCTATGTGCTGTTGTTGCTTTCCAGATTGGGATCACAACCCTTCTAGTTTGTCTTGTCGAGGACAAGGTAGGTGCGGACACTCGAGTTTCAGGGGCAGGGCACAGTAGAGAATATGTTTTTTCCCCCCCAACAATAGATTTGTTGTTTTTGTCATTACAGATTGGTCCTGAAGAGAACTACGCAAGAATGGTAGTTCGAAACGCGTAGACCCCGTTAATAGCCAAACAGAGTCTATTATTGAATCTTGAACCTATTAGAATTTGTAAATACTGAAAAAACAATTGGCTTGTGTTACTGGAGAGTGCATCCAGTAACGTTTCGAATCATTTATGTTTTGTTGCGAGTTTGTCTATCTGTAGTGGATTGAGTGGTGTATGAGTGGAGATTGAATGGTGAATAAGTTGTATTACACTGTAAATATCTGACAAATTTTGTCATCACTGTATTTGATATTTGTTGCGCACCTCAGGTTTTTAATATTTGTACAATACATTGTGAGATCATTTTTGAAATAGAAGTGTCAAATGAAAATGAAAAAAGATTAAAACAAACTGAATTTATTTCACGGTAAACATATTGTTTGGTTCACATGTTTATTCAAATAATGTTATTTTGGAAAAAGTAGTGGCATTTGCAACTGTTTTGTTTCTTACACAAGTGTGGCAAGCAATGCCTGTGGGAGCCCATACCCAGTGGTTTTGTGTTTATCAGTTGAATATCAGCACTTGGGGGCAGATCTACAAGGGCGAAAACCAATTACAACGATGAGACAACATCGCAGGTGCATTACAACGCACATTTTACATCGCGACAACCTTAACAATGCATGCTTTTACATCGCGCATGCTATTACATTGCATCACATTGCATCGCCATGCTGTTACATCGCCATCGCATTCCTTTTTCAACCGCGCATGATAATTTACCATTTACACTACGCAAGTGTGTGAACCATCGCCATCGCATCGCCCAACAATGTTACAATTTAAACATCGCGGTTTTACACATCACACAACTTAATTACAATACAAACTTTTTCCTTGTAAAACTCTTATCTGTGCATTTGATCAACAAAAAATCTCATGGACATAATCACTCTAGACAACATCATTTAATCTGTTAATATCACAGAAAACACTTTCAGTAGTGGAGCAGCTGGTGTAGTCGTAAAGAAGTGTTGTGAAACTGTTGAGAGGTTATCGTTTCGCATCAGGTTCAAAGTAATGCACTTTGCAGCGATTCCAACTGAATGAGCACCAACAGGATTGAGATATAGCCCTCGAAGAAGGGCCAGAAGGGCCAAAATGCATTGGGCAGAAACCATTTACACAACGCAAGTGTGTGAACCATCGCCATCACATCGCAAGCGGGTGAACATTTACACTGAAACAAAGCTATGATGGAACCTAAAATAATTTTTGATTCAGGGGCGCGCTAGATGTTCTCTGGCTACTGAAATGCCCAGAATAGTTCCTATACTGTACCATTGTTTCTGGACCTCTAGATAAACCAGAGGTCTGTAGTTTTGCCTTGACTGGCCCCAGTATTTCCATAAGGCAGGGTACAGCTGATGCTTCAGGCCACAACCAGACCGTGGCTCCAAATCAAATGAAAAGGATAGGAATTAGCATTGTAAAATTAGTGTTGGGGGAGGGCTCTAAGGGCAAAATGTTATTTTACCTGAAGAGTTGATAATCCTGCCATCGTTGCTGGCTCTTTTGTGCTTCTGCAATGGATGGCAACTTCAGGCTGGTAGCAACCATCAAGTATTACGTGATGTTGTTGAGTTTGCTGGCATGTAGCTGGTATTGTATTAGTCTTAAAAGAGAAACCACAACGTGATACTTGTGAATGTGGGAGGATGACCCTTCCTGTCATTAAAGTGAGCCAGGGGACAATTGTTTAACTTCTCTACTCGATGTCAGTAGCCAGCACACCTGGGCGCAAGTGCACGTGTCGCAGACGCCAACTGGGTGATAGTGAGGCAGCTGAGTGACGCCGATGTAAACTACACTGATCTCAAGGTCACAGTTGAAGCCCACCACAGAGCAGAATAAAAAGGCTCCCTACCACTGAAGTGCCGCCATGCATGCATAATCAAGCCGATGAGTGGGGACACTGTGTGGTGTGTAGATTAACCAGTACACTCCGGGAGTAGTGCACTGACAAATGAGCTGTAGAAGCTTCTGGAGCTGGCCCGGCGTGAGTGTGATCTGGGCCCTGCGCCACGGCGGACCCAGGCCCAAAACACCTCGCTGCACACTCTTCTTGCCAGCAGGGTCACAAGGCCTTCTCCGGGACCTGGTAGTTCCGCGCACGGGTTCCTTAGGGGCTCTCCACTGGTCGCGACCAGCACCAGGGCCACCGCCACTCCGGAGGGGTGTGCTCTTGCTGGGGTGGTGTGTGTTATGTCGGGAAAAAAATGCGATGTTAAAGCATGCGGGGAGTTTGTGTGTATAGTGATTGTGTTTTGTATGCATATAAATGATGGAGCGAAGGGTTGCGTTGTGACAGCGTGCGTTGTGAATGTGTGTGCGATGTAAAGACGGCGATGTGAATGTTTGCGATGAAAAAGTTTGCGATGCAGCATCATACATCCATCTACAAGCCCCATGCGCCACCGGTGCATCATGTTGCGTGACGAACCGGTGGCGCAGCCTGCTAAGGGATATTTACAAGCACAGGTAAAGTCACCCTGCGTGACTTAACCTGTGCTTGTAAATATCGCCCCTGTTCACGCAACACTTTGCGTGTTAGGGGCGGGACATGGGTGTTCCCACGCAACACCCATGTCCACTGATGCATTTACAGATTTACGAGAAATCGTAAACCTGGAAATGCGTCAGTTTGCTGCGCCACCATAGGGGTGGTGTAGCCAAGAGAAACGAGAAGACATTTTTTCATTTCTCCTCGTTTTTTCCTCTTTCAATGCGTGCTGCATTCTACAGCACACATTGAAAGAGGAAAATGCCTGCAGTGATTGCTTTTGTGCAGGAAGGGGCCCCTTCCTTCACAAAAGCAATCTCCCCATGGTGCAGGCATCCTTGCACCATGGTGCAAGGGTGCCTGCGCCGGCGCATGGCAGCTGTTTCTGCTCCAGCGCAGGGGAGAGCACAGGAATGCGACATATCATTGTAGATATGTCACATTCCTGTGCTTTGAAAGTTCCGCAGCGAGGCGCAGCCACAGGGCTTGCGGTGCCACGCTGCGGCACTTTCTTATAGATCTGCCTATTTGTGTTTTTTTATTTTCATGTAATTTACATAAAAAAGGAATAATGAAAAATTGGGTTGGTAAAATAATAGTGGAGATGACAACATTGAGTTGGTAGGAGGTAAGGAGGGGTGACCCCACATCCATTCTTACCACCCAGAGAGGAGTGCAAAGAACCCTCCAAGATACTTCCAAGTTATAACCCCTCAAGCCACTCTCCGTTACTTGTTTTACACATCTGAAAAGGTTGCTCTACTCCCCGGCATCATGTTTGTTCATATCTGAAATACTGAATTCCCGTGTTCCTGGGTACATCTAAGGAGGTCTGGTGTCCACTTTTGCTTTTATTAGAAGTATCAAGGGAGAGGCACATCTAAAAGGGGCTAGACAAACAAAAGAAGGTAATAGGTGGGGGAGATGACAGAGCAGCAGAGGTGAGGTCTGAACATAAGGGGCAAAACAACTACATAGAACAAGCCGCTTAAGGAAAGGGAGAAGGGGAAGGAGTGATGTGTATGTAATGGCAGAATCAATGAGAGAAGGGAAGAGTCTTGGTTAGGTAAAAGGAATAGCATGCAAAAGAGAAATGTAACAGGCTTGGGGAGAGTGTCAGGATGGAAGGGGAGAGAATGTTGTAAATAAAACAAGAGCAGTGGCGTAACACAAAATGATGGGGTCCCTCTCCGCAGAATGTGATAATGGGCCTCTGAGTCTCCTACATCTCACAGATATTCATTGGCCCTGGGCTGAGTGGGAGCCCCGTGATGGGTTGGGGGCCTCCTGAAGTGTTGTGGGACCATCTTTGCTGCAGGGGCCTGTATTGCGTCCTGGCACAAGAGGTTAAGCAAGGTAAGAGGCCGAGGAGAAGAGTGGTAAATAGCAGTGCAAGTAGGGCAGAGGTGGAAGCTTGAGGGACAGAAACAGTGAATTGAGGGTAGAGGAGAGAGGAAATAAAACATGAAGAGTTGAGCATGGAAGGGAGAGGTGGACATAATGGGGGCAGAACCAGTGAACAAAGTTGAGGCTGGAGAGAAAGATGAAAGGTGAAAGGATGTGCTTGGATAGGAGAGGTAGATATAAGAGAAGCGGAGCCATCAGCAGAACTTAAGTGTCATGGAGAAGGTATGGTGAGTGTCGGATGTAACAGGGCAGGACAACCAAGAGCAGGTAAGAGGCAGGGGGAGAGAGGCAGGGGAGAGGTAGAATATAGAGAGGTAGAACCAGTGAGAGAACATTAGAGGCTGTGACGAGATGAGAGGTGAAAGGTTCAGTAGGTAGGTAAGAGGTGAGTGTAATAGAGGCAGAATTAGTGAGAAAGGAAAGAGACAGTAGTAGAGATAAAGTGAAGTGTCGAGCGTGGAAGGGAGACGCGGATATAAGAGAGGCAGAAACAGTGAGACAACGTAAGAGGCAGGGAAGTATAAGAGAAGAGGTGGGTGTAAAGGGGGTAGACCAGCAAAAAACACTAGGAGGCTGGATGAAGAAATGAGAAGTGAATGGCAGCACATGCATGGGACATTTAAATGTAAGAGAGGCGGAACAATCAAGAAACCTTACACAGAGAAGAGAGAGGAAATGGTGAGAGGTGGATGCAGAAGGCCAGCATCAGTGAGAAAGGTAAGAGGCAGGGGGAGAGACGAGGCATACATCATGGAGGAGAAAGGTGGATATAAGAGGGTCATAATGAGAAAGAGAAGCAACAAAGTTGGGATAGTAGAGATTTTGATGTTAAGTTCAAGAACATTTTTATTGAAATTAATAAGAAATAAAGCCAGGTGTCAAAGCAAAATACAATATGATATCAAGGAAAAAACTCTGAGCAGAACAATGCAATTATACAAATGCAATACTTATAATGAAAGAAATCTGGATACAAGATAAGAGAAAGGAAAGAGGTAAAGGGAAAATATATTAAGCATAAAATATGAAAACCATGAAAACATCAGAAAGAGAATAATGGTACAATGGAGAATAAATAGAATGTATCGGGCGTTTAAGGAGGTTTTGAGACTTCCTGTTGCAGAGGCGGAGGGTGAAACAAGCGTTTACTACATGAGTCCAGATAAAGTGTGACGGGAGTCCATAAGTCCATGCGTTTAGTAGCCATACTCGCCGGGAAGACATGAGCGGTGTCAAGTCTATGGTTATGGCATACATTAAACCACCACGCTTTGAATGAAATCTTGGAGAAATCCTTCCAGTTGACCGTTATCTGTTGGAAGGCGGCGGCAAGTAATAGGTCGACAATTTGAGGTTTGAGATCAACAGCATCCCAGCAAGGGGAGAGACTGCCCATAAAAATGTGTGTGTAAGAAAGTGGGATAGTAGTGTGGAAGATTAAATTAAGTTGAGCCCACACCTGCAACCAAAAATTACGAACATGAGTGCATAGAAATAACATATGAAACAAATCAGCTTGTGGTGATGAACAGGACCAGCATGTGTGGGGGGTGTTAGGAAAGCGTTTGTGAAGGATAGAGGGTGTGAAAAGAAGTCTGTTGTAAATGAAAAACAAAGTCTGAGTGAGGGTCGCTGCTCTGGAGGACTTGCGTAGTTTGGTCCAGATTTTGTCCCAGAAAGAGACCGACCAAGAGACAGACAAGTCAAGCTCCCAAGACTCTTCCACTTTAGATTTGGGTCTCGGAGTCTCACCAGCGTGAAGGTACTTGTAAATGGCAGAGGCTTTTGGTGTAGTACGTAAAAAGGAATGAAGTGCTGAGGTGGGATTGGAGGGAGCAGGAGAAGAAGGGCGGGGCTGAGAGAGGTCAATGTATTTCGTTAGAACTGTGTTTTTAAGCAGTTGGTATTTGTGCGCAAAGGAAGTGGGTAGGTCATAGAGGGAGCGAAGGGTGTCAAAAGGTAAGAAAGAGGAACGAGAGAAAAGTTGGGAGATCCATTGCAAACCTCGAGCATGCCAGGTGCTCCAAAAAAAGGGTCTATCACGTATGAGTAAGGATGTGTTGTGCCATATGGGGGAGGAGAGGAAATCAGCAGTGGTGGTAGGAGGCACGTGAGTGAGAGAGAAGAGTAATTTAGTGGTAAACTTATGAATTGGAGTGGAGATTGAAACGGGTTTGCGGGAGAAGGAGAGGTATTCAGCAAAGGAAAAGGGAGATAGAAGGAGGCGTTCAAATTTGGTCAATTGAGGAGATGGGGTGTCAGGGTCTTGTAGCCAAAAAGAGGCTTGCCTCAACTGGAATGCCTTGTGGTAAGCTGGGAAATCAGGAAAGTTAGCCCCACCCTCTGATTTAGGACGAATCAGACGTGCTAGAGACATTCGTGGTTTCTTTTTATTCCAAAGAAAAGACATGAGAATAGAGTTGATCTTTTTGAAAAATTTGGAAGGGATAGGGACCGGAATATTAGAGAGGGTATAGAGAACAATGGGGGAACACATCATTTTAATAGTGTCAAGGCGGCCCCACCAGGATAAGTAAAGGGGATGCCACTTGGATGTGAGATCTGTTAATTTTTGAGTACATTTGGAGAGGCACAGGGAAACAGTGTCTGAGATGGTAGGGGTAACATGCATTCCGAGGTATTTAATATTGGAAGGTTTCCATGTAAAGCCAGAGGCGTCAAAATCAGGTTTGAATGTGAATTTAGTTAAGGGGAGGATCTCACACTTATCGTTATTAAGTTTATAGCCCGATATTTGGGAATAAGTGTGGACTTCAGTGAGAAAGGCAGGAATGGAAACGGAGGGGTTAGAGACAAAGAGCAAAATATCATCTGCATAAGCGGCTAGCTTAATGTGGAAGTCCGACGTCTGGAAACCATGGATGGAGGGGTTTTGACGGAGTTTGGAGAGGAAGGGTTCTAAGGCCAAATTAAAGAGAAAGGGAGATAAGGGACAACCTTGACGAACACCTCTTTTTAAATCAAAAAAGGAAGATATTTGACCATTGGCACAAACAGCAGCGCGGGGATTAGAATAAAGTAGTGAAATCAAGGATATAAAAACAGGACCAAAACCAAACCACCGGAGGGTGTGAAATAGGTAAGTCCATTCAACCCTATCAAATGCCTTTTCGGCGTCTAAGGCAATGGCCGCAAGGGAGTGGGGTAAAAGGCGGGATTTAGAAAGAACGTTAAAGAGGAGCCTGGTGTTATCGGTGATAAAACGGCCTTTGACAAAACCCGACTGTTCCGCACCCAGTAGGTCTGGAAGAAGAAGGTCGAGACGTGCCGCAAGAGACTTTGCAAAAATTTTATAATCAATATTGACCAGAGAAATTGGTCTATAGTTTTTGCAGTGTTGAGGGTCCTTTCCCTCCTTGGGTATAAGGCAAATATGGGCGTCTGAGAAAGAACCTGATGAGGAACCCAAGGAAAGGAAGGAGCCAATAAGGGAATGGAGTCTGGGGATGAGGAGTTTTGAAAAGTGGAGAAAGAATTCTACTGTGAAGCCGTCCGGCCCGGGGGCCTTGTCCTTTTGAAGAGTGTTGAGCGCTTTAAGGAGTTCTTGCTGGGATATATCAAGTTCCAGATGGGAGAGATCAAGTGGGAAGTGAGATGGTTTTTGAATGGAGGAGAAAAATGTGTGGAGGGAATGAGAAGAAGGCTGAGTTTCAGAAGAGTATAGAGTCTTGTAGAAAGTAGAGAATTCAGTGAGGATATCTGCATCTGTGTGTTTGAGATTTGAGTTGGTGTCGTAAATTGAGTCAATGTTTAATTTATTGTGTTTCACCTTGAGATAATTAGCTAAAATCTTGCCAGCCTTATTTTTGCCTCCATAAAACTTGGCACTAGATTTTAATAAATACAGAGATGCGTCATCCGTAGATTTTTTGTTGAATTTCATCTTAGCGCTCACCAAGGCATTTAGAGTATGCTGTGAACGAGAAGTGAAGTAAGAATGCTCCAATTTCTTAATATCCAGGAGAATAGCCTTAGTAAAATCCCGAGCAGCTCTACGTTTTTTAGCAACAAAGCCAATGATGAAGTCTCTGGCTGCCGCTTTAAAAGCGTCCCAAATGGTGTGTTTGGGGACAGGAGAGGTATCATTTAGGGAGAAAAATTCATGGGAGAAGGAAGTGAAGGAAGTAGTAAATTTAGGGTCCAGGAGGAGAGAGTTGTTGAAACGCCAGCGTTTAGGGCCTGTTGATCTGGGTAAAACGTCCAATTGGACTAATGTGGGGGCATGGTCAGAAAGTAAAATTGGGCCAATTTCCGCATGAGTAAGAGTTTGGGCGATGTTGTGTGTGACAAAAAGGTAATCAATTCGAGATTGGGAATGGTGACATGGAGAATAAAAAGTAAATTCCTGAAGTTCTGGGTTGCATAGGCGCCAAGCATCAGTGAGTTTGTGTTGAGAGATAGCTTGGGAGAAGGATTTATGTGCTTTGTTAGGAATGAAGTGTGCTTTGGAGTTTCTATCTAGAAAGGGATCTAAGGGTTGATTGCAGTCTCCTGCCAGTATAAAATTATCATCTATAAATCTGGTGATGTGCTGGGAAAATGAGTGCCAGAAGGTGGGATCACCAGTGGTAGGGGCATAAACGTTCAGGAGAGAAATTGGAACATTCTTGATAGAAAGTTTGGCATATATCCATCGACCCTCAGCATCCGATTCCTGAGCAAGCAGGGAGTGAGAGAGAGCTTTGTGACATAAAATAGCAACGCCATTACGTTTACCATCCCCAGGAGAATAATAAACATCACCCACCCAACTTCTCTTCAATTTAACAGATTCTTCATCAGATAAATGGGTCTCTTGCAAAAAAGCAATGTCCACATTCAAACGCGAGAGGTGAGATAAAATTCTTTGACGTTTGATAGGGGAGTTGACGCCCTTAACATTCCATGTGATTACCTTGAGAGACATATCATTTCAGAGAAGAGGAAGAAAGCAGAGAAAAGGAAAAAGGTGGAAAGAAGATCCAGAAGAATGAGAAAATCATGGAAAATAAGAAAGTCGATGAAAGTCAAAACAGTGTGATAATGAGTAAAAGAACGAGGAAAGAGAAAATAAGGTGAAGAAAAGGAGAATAAAAGCAGTTGCTGTGGAGAAAATGTGAAGGTAGTCCAGGAGGGAAGTAGAATAATAGGAAGAAGATGATGAACGAAGAAAATTTGAGAAACAAAAAGGAGAGACACCTGTGAACAGAAGGAAATTGGTGAACTTAAAAGTGAAAAAGAAACAAGAAGGGAAATGAACATCCAGGAGGAAAAGGAAAACATACTTACGAAGGGTAGAGATGGGGAGGATCGATCATCAGGGGAAGGATACACGAGGAGATGAATGAGGGGGGAGCACCAGGCAAAGGAAGCAAGCGTCCAATGCAAGCGGACCGACAGGTCGAGGGGGAGACACCATATAAAATGTAAAAACCTGCAAGGAAAAGGGAAGAAAACCAGTAGTGAGCGAGACAATTAAGAGAAAATGGGAACAAAACAACAGGAAATAACACAAGGGTGCGTGAAGAAATAGTGGCGAACAATATTAATTAACGAACTGGAATACAAGAAAAAATGACGAAAGGTGGGGAAGATAACAAGAAAACCGGAGCCATCAAGAAACGTGGCACAAACCAACAGTAACACATTCAACAATGCACAATAAGCGTGCAAATTAATTGATATTCCGGTGCTGCATCACGCTGGAATCATGGCGGGAAAGATGACGAAGAGCTGGAAAAGTCCATGTCAGATGCTTGGGTTGCATTCAAGAAGCTGCGGAGTCGAACAGGATCCTCATATGTCGTGGTCTTGTTGTTGTGGGTCACTCTGAATAGGCAAGGGTGGAAAAGGCCATATCTAGCTCCAAGTGCACGAAGTTCTGGTCGCATGTCCAGGAAGGCCTTGCGACGACTAGCTGTGGCTCTTGCATAATCCTGCGCAAAGAAAAGATTGGAGCCTGACCATTGTAAGCGAGGTGAGGCACGAGCTGCTGAAATAACCTTGAGGAGGTCAGTATATTCTAAAAAGTACATGATGACACCTCTTGGTCGTGAAGAGGGAGAGGAAGTAGAAGGGAGCCGACCCAATCTATGTGCACGTTGGATGTTGAGCTTAGTGTCTTCAGGCAAATGAAGAAGTTTGGGCAGAAATGATTTGAAGAAGGCAATAGGGTCATCCCCCTCACAATTCTCCGCCAGGCCGTAGAGACGAAGATTGTTGCGCCTATTTCGATTTTCCAATTCCTCAACTTGCTTTTGGAGAGAGGAAATTTGAGACTGCATGTGCGATACCTTGGAGGAAGACTCTTGGAGAGAAGTTATAGAGTGTTCCACTGTAGTCACTCTGGCATTCATTTGGGACCAGTTGTCGGTAAGGACCTGCAACTTAGAATTGGTTTCTTCCATGAAGGGCTTGAGAGCACGTATCTCTTCCAATAACAGCTCCATAGAGACAGCCGATGTGGACCCCGTTGGCGATGGAGGGTGTTTTTTAAGACGTTTCGTCGTGACTGTTCCTGAAGACTGGATAGGTCGCTCCGCAGATGACTGCGACATTTGAGTAACGAGAGTTTGAGAGGCCTCAAGGTGTGCCAATGCAGAGAAGACTCTGGAGTTTTTGATGAAGACACGACGTGGATTTTTGGGAGTCCGAGGGAACGTCTTCCTTTCCATAAAAATGAAGTTGAAGGAAGTCGTTGGTGAGGCGAAAATAAAGAGATAGTCCAACAATAAGCCCTAATTCTTGACTAGAAAACTGCACTGAATATAAGAATGCCAAAGAGTCAAAAAGATGGGTGGAGCCGCAACCAATTCGCTTTGTAGAAATGAGAAGGTCCCTCAGGTGGAGGACGTCAAAAAGATATAGACAGCAGGTAAGGGGAGCATACAGGAGCCATGCTCAAAGCTGCTTCGAAATGCAGATAGCGTTAAATGTAGGAGCGTTAGAGAAAACAGCGCCCCCAGCAAAGGGTTGACTTAAAGTGATGGCATCAGCAGGATATTTGAAAAAAGGAAAGTCCATTTGCGTAAAATGGCCGCCCAGGACACGCAGAACTCTGAAGAAACTCGTTTAACTTCATTGAAGAGCAGCTTATATGAAATTAGGGCAGCGGTGAGACAAAAATGTAGAAAGAAACCTCACCAGAGAAAGTTAGCAAGTCCCAGGTCTCGTGAGCAAGCTCGCATGGTCGAGCAACAGGAGCGCCGAAGTCCGCTCTGACAAGAAACAAAATGGCGGGCGCGACTATCACTCAGCCGCGTCCGCCGAGATATCGCCGAAAACCACCATTCCGGCGCTCAGCGAAGCCTGAACTCGGAACCGCTTTGTAGGCTGCAGTCTCCGCTTCCGTGAAATCGGGTTTGCAGGCAGAAGTGGTGTGAGGAAAGCGGCAGAATCCCCGAGCGACCGGGAGCGCTTACATCTGCGCTACCGTCCTCGACGGGCGCCAAGCCACGCCCCCCCAGAGATTTTGATGTTAAAGGGCACAAACCACAAAATAAGGTTTGAGGAAGAGACGAGAATAAGAGTAGAGGATGAATGGAAATAGGTGGTGTAAGTGGCAAAATCAGTGAGAAACTAATAGTGTTCAGGAGGACGAAAATGTAGAGAAGATGTAAATGGGACAGAGCCAGTGAAAAAAGTTATAAGGCTGGGGGAGAGATGAACAGTGAAGGTAGTGCATGGATAGGAGTCATGGCTTTAAGAGAGACATAACCAGCAAGATCACATAGGCAGAGTGGCAAGAGAGAGAAGTGGATGGAGGAGAGAAGAACCACCAAGATATATTAAGAGGTTGGATGAAGAGGGAAAGACGAGGAGAGGGTGGATGTAAGATGTGCAGAACCAGCAAGAGAACGTTAAAGGCTTGGTGAGAGATTAGAGATGAAGATTAGATCAGGGAGGTAGAGTTTGATGTAAGAAGGGCAACATCAGCAAGAGGAGAGGGAAGGCGGAAGGGGAGAGGTGTATGTAATGGGGTAGGAACAGCAAGAGAAGATAAAAGGAAAGGGGAGAAGGAAAAGGCATAGCTGTATTTAGGATTGCATAACCAACAGAGAAGATAAAGACTGGGTAGAGAGTTGAGAGGTGAAGATTAGGGCAGGGAAGTGAGATGTGAATGTGAGAGGGGCAGAATCAGCAAGCAAATATGAGAGGAAAGGTGGGAAGATGAGGTAAAGAGTAGATCATGGAGGTATTAGGGCCAAGAGCAATGTAAGAGTGGCAGAACTAGAGAGAGAAAACATTTGATCCTTATCAACTGTTTTCCTTATATTAGGTTATAAAATGTGTACTGCAGCTTTATGTTTATGAATGTGGTCTTTTAAAACCATACTCCTTATGTTTTGTAAGGATTTAAGCAATGGACATTGACGTTCTTGGTTTTTGGAGTTGGTTTACACCTTTTAAATACAAAATGTTGCTTAAAATAGCAGTCAGATTTCGGCATGTTTTGCTTATTTTTGGTATCCTCAAAGTGTCGGTATGATAAATTGTTTATTTAATTGGGGAAGAACCCTATTTTTGTTAAAGTACACCTCGGGCTCTGTGAAATATAGGAATGCTATGCTATGTATTAGGGGTCACGGTTTCAGTTAGTTAGGCAAAACTTGAGAGGAGGCGCATTGTGTGTTTGTGCTGCAACTTTATTTATTTAATATTCGTGCTTAATCATGTCGGGGGATGGTGATGAAGTAAAATGTTGCCCCCCCTGGAAGAATTTCTGCGGACGCCCATGCAAGTGGGTATATCCAAACTGTAGGATTTATTTCAGAATGGTACTTTTCTGACTGACGCAGATATGGACTACATTCAGAATAAAACACCTCTTTTTAAGTTCTACATATACAGTTTAAAGATGGCGTTGCATCTTCTTTACCCCACATTCCCTATGGAACCGCCCGAAGCATCGAAATTGCACGCACTTCTCCTTGCCCCCACTAGACATAAACTAATAACTAGGCTATATCACGCTGCTCGCGAAGACAGGCCTCAAAACAACGACAAGAGTCTGGATTCCTGGAATGTGTACCTCGATCTGCCACTTACTCCGAAGGAATGGGAGAGCTGTTGTCAACTCACAAGTCCCGTACCTCTAATGGAAATCTCAGAATTATACATTTTAAATACTTGCACCAGATCTACTATACTCCATATAAGCTTTTTTAAATATGGGCTCAGAAACACGGATGCTTGCAAACAATGCGGGACACTTGGCGTAGACCTGTAGACGAGTGTCAGAATACTGGTTGGCCGGGACCACTACAATAGCTAAGATTCTTGGGGTCACATTGCAGTGCTCTCCACATATATGTTTGCTGGGGTTGCTTCCTTTTCTACAGGGCGCTGTGGGAAGGCTGGCGAGAGTGGCATTGCTTGTTGCTAAAAAACGGCTGGCGATGGTGTAGGATAGTACTATGTGCCCTAAAATGGAATTATGGCTTACAAACCCAGCACACTGTAGAGAAAACTAAGCCCTTTACGCTGAGGAATTACCATCGTCCTCAAGACCAAATGATATCTGGGAGCCCTTAGTGACATACTTACGTACTACTTCCCAGCAAGGTTCAAATGTAGCCGAAACTATGTAACTATATGTGCCATATACTGTTTGCAATGCTATCAGTCTGTTTCAGTTTTGTCACAAGATTATTGCAGATCGAATTATGGGTTTATCTGTTTCTTTGTTTTTCTTTCTTTTCTGGGTCCTTCGTGGTTTAATTGTTTTTATTGTAATTGTCATATGTCAGAATTTTGTCAAAATCAATTTAATAAAAAAATAAACAATAAAAAACAACCAAGGCCACACTGGGGAGTACACATGAACCTGATGATTTATTGACTTGCCTCTTAGTTCACTATTGGCATTGTTGTCAGGGTGGGAGGAGGCATGTATGATTCTACATTCATTTTGAAAAACTATCACTTTAAAAAAATGCTTACTAATGCACTGGTTTAATCTGATGTACTAAGGTAAAAACATCTCTGCATGTTAATAAAATACACTTTAATGACATTTGAAAAGGCTTTTATCATATGTTTGTACACATTTAATGCTAGATATCTTAAAAGTAAATGTGTTGCTAAAGTTAGTGGTGCAGGACAACTTATTTGCAACTTTTCTTTTATGTCATTTAGGTAAATAAACACTTTCCTGTTTATTTAACATCTTTCTGAATGTTAGTGCTCTTTTGAGAAATTACAGCAGGCCAGTCCTATTGTTCAGCAGGCATGTGAAGGTCAGGAGGGCTGCAAATGCCCCTGGGCTGTACTTTGAGTATCTCTGCTCTAGAGGAAACCGGAATTGTCTAGGTCCATGGCTGAGGTGTGCATTATTCTAACAGTAGCGGCTCCTGGTGGGAGTGCTGCTCAGCGGTAGGGCGGAGGAGGGGCAGGGTGGGGGGTAGTAAACTATGGATTACGGCTGAACTGAGGTAAGTACATAAATAAATAAATAAAACAAATTACATTGCGAGTGCTGCAACGGTTTACTACCCCCCACTCTACCCCTCCCCCGCCCTGCCCCACTGCCCCGCAGCACTCCCACCAGGAGCCGCTACTGGGTGACACTAAGGAAGGAGTTAATGGTGTGTGTTGATCCCTCTGGGCACCCTGGATGGAAATGTAATTGGGTTTCCCATTTATGGTGTGTAGTCATTGTCAGGATCCATTTAAACCTCTCACGCCACCACCACCCAATGTGATTGTGAATTTTACAAGAATGTGTGTAGCTTTGGGGGTGGGGCACACAGGAGCTGTCCAAAGAGATGAAATCCACTTTTTCTGAGTGGTTACCTTGTAAATCTGCCATTGCTCCTACCTTGAGGTCCTACATTTGACACCCCGTGTCCATGTCCTCTGCAGTAGCTCACAGGAGCCTCCCTCTATGGGTGTGCTATACCATAATTATAACATGCACTGTAATCACTATATCATATCTCACAATTTCCTTTCGTTTTTTTGCTGTTGGCTCTCTATCTTTACACCATCATCCTGCACGTTAAAGGCTTCTAATTAACCAAATGATGTTAGTGCAGTAATAGTTGGCCATTAATTTGCCAATGTAGGATAAGCTAACATTTCTAGACACAAACATGCAAGCTCCCTACTGGCACTTTATGCTTCTCTGTTTTTATTCCATAAATGCTCAAGAAAATTCAAATTCACGAGCTACCAAGTCATGCTTTCTGCTTGTTAATAAACGTTGTCAAAGCTGCATACTATTCCGTCCTTTACTGATGTGTCATGCAGACCTACACACTTGGAATTCAGGATCTTACCTCTTTTCAAAATCTGGACATTTTCCTAGTGGTAGTTCGTAGGAAAGTAACCAGCAAATGAACTGGACACTTGCAAACCCTATGCCAAATACAGAAATCAACTCTCCATCTCCCTTTAAAGACCCCGTATCAGGGCCAGAACAGTCCCTCGTGCGCTCTTCAATATCTCTGCCATATAAATACAAACCTTTTTTTCTCTTCTACCCATCACTCCCCTATTCTGCTGAATCCAAATAACTGACTAACTTATCCACCACTCAAACTACTTTCATATTTCACTATACTAATTCTACACTAATCCTTTATCGGTTCTGGAGAGGTGCATTACTTGCCAAAAAACACTTCAAAACCCTATCAGTGGCAACAAGCGCTATATAAATGCAAATTTTGATTCCCCCTTTCATCCATCCGCTATCCTTTTCAATCCAAATAACTGACTAATATCCACAACTCAAATTACTTTCATATTTCACTATACTAATTCAACACTAATCCTTAATGGGTTCCGGAGTAGCGTGCTACTCGCCAAAAAAGCACTTCAACACCCCATCAGGGGTAACAAGCGCTATTTAAATGCAAACCTTTTTAGGTCGAGCTGACGTTAGCATTCATGCGAAGCATGAATGCTGTCAGCTCGACAACTAATGTGATCCGTTTTTAGGAGAGTGGACACCAAAGTGTTACGAGCGTTTTCAGTGCCGGATTTCACCTCGGGAGCGCGCAGCATTGTCTGCAGTGGCAGTGTCAGTTTCGCTTTTTTATTACTTTCGTTTTTCCCGAGGCTGGCTGAGGCTGGCTTGGAATGAACAGGCTTGCCCCCGCGCATGCGCAGAGTAACTCACAGCCCTTGCTTTTACAGACGCAGGCAGGCAGCCCCCACCCCTCTGCATGCACGCACGCACGCACACACAGGCGAGCGCATGCACACGCAGGCACACACATACAGGCACACAGACACTCGCTCACACACACACACCCCCCTCCCCCACAGTCACACGCACGCACACATACATACAAAGCCCGCCCGCCCGCACATGCTTTCCCCGCGCCCCCCGCCTCCCCCTTCCCCGCGCCCCCCGCCTCCCCCTTCCCCGCGCCCCCCGCCTCCCCCTTCCCCGCTCAGCAACGCACTCACCGGCTTCCTTCGTGCGGCGGCTCTCCTCAGCTGCAGGGCCCGGCAGCAGGACTCTTCTTCCCTCCTTCTGCACCGGGGCGCAGGGTAGGCTCCTGCCTGCTCCGGTGCTCCAAACACGGCGGCTCCGTCCAATCGCGGCTCTTCCGTGGGAGGCGGGGTAGGCTCCCGCCCTCCTACTTCCTGTTTCCTGTTGACGCGCCGGCCTGCCTGACTTCCTGGTCGCAGGCCGGCAGAGTGACGGCAGTGATTTGCGGTATGTATTTAGTTAGTTATTTATGCATTTTTATATAGCGCGGACTTTACCCGAAGGCGGTATTTATTTATTTATTTTTTTGGGACGCTACCTTTTTATTTAGTTTTAAACATTGATGGCTGAATTTTATGGCACTGTACTTCTGAAGTCCCCTCGAGTTTGGTTACAATACTTTCTATCCAAGCCGATAGCGTAAGGCGTTTGGATATGTACTGATCCTGGACCCCATATCTGAACCGAGTCATCACATAATTCATAAACAGATCGAGCACTCGAAATCAAGACACGGCCCTTTTTTACACCCTTTTTAGTTGAAGTCATTTACTTTGTCCATTACCTCATAAACCGGCTTTAATAATGTTACCGCTCTTTAGGGGCTAACATGCAGAAACCCTGCAGCCTTTCGGGGGGATCCTATTCAGCCCAAGCTCATTACATATCTGCGAGGCATGCTTTATACTCAAGAGCCTCGGGGCCTCTTCGCATTCTGCAGGGGGGGCATCATTTTGCGCTCCGCCACAGCAGGCTGCCTCTCTGTGCCCGTTCTGCATTGGCGAAGGCTTGTACCCCAGCTCTCAGGCAATTCACGGGTGCTCGGACAACGGCTTTTTAACTAATTTAAATGATAAGGTTTGCGGCTATCACTTGTTTGTTTAATATTACGGGCATGTGGGTTGTGTGATGCTGCATAAACAGATGCGTTTGGAGTTTATTTACCGATCCGCTATGGAGGGGCTTTTCTTTAATCTGTTGGTGGCTGTTTTTTTTTTTTAATTTATATTGCGTCTTCATGTACACATGATGTTTGACTTTTTTGAGCAATTCGTTACGTTGGGCTTTTGTATAATTTGATACTAGCTGTTATTTTATTTATATTGCGTCTCCCGATGCTGTGTTTGCCTGCCCCGCCAGCTCTCCAAGGTTGCTATTTGTTTCTTTCCCATCTGCGTACATCACTTGCGGGATACAGGTAAATCTGCATTCTAGAGTTGCCTTTATTGTTTTGAGGCCGGGCGCAGGGGCTGCTCCGATGTTATCAAGGCTGCTATCCCACTGCTAAGGCGGTGCTGCACTCACTGCCTTGTTTATATTTGTTTTAGTTCCGTGATGCTCCGATCTTTGCCCCTTCCGAGTGGAGCTTCCGAGTGGAGCTTCCGAGTGGAGCTTCCGAGTGGAGCTTCCGAGTGGAGCTTCAGAGTGGAGCTTCAGAGTGGAGCTTCCGAGTGGAGCTTCAGAGTGCAGAGTGGAGCTTCAGAGTGGAGCTTCAGAGTGGAGCTTCAGAGTGCAGAGTGGAGCTTCAGAGTGGAGCTTCAGAGTGGAGCTTCAGAGTGGAGCTTCAGAGTGGAGCTTCAGAGTGGAGCTTCAGAGTGGAGCTTCAGAGTGCAGAGTGAAGCTTCAGAGTGGAGCTTCAGAGTGGAGCTTCAGAGTGGAGCTTCAGAGTGGAGCTGCAGAGTGGAGCTTCAGAGTGGAGCTGCAGAGTGGAGCTTCAGAGTGGAGCTTCAGAGTGCAGAGTGGAGCTTCAGAGTGCAGAGTGGAGCTTCAGAGTGCAGAGTGGAGCTTCAGAGTGCAGAGTGGAGCTTCAGAGTGGAGCTTCAGAGTGCAGAGTGGAGCTTCAGAGTGGAGCTGCAGAGTGGAGCTTCAGAGTGGAGCTGCAGAGTGGAGCTTCAGAGTGGAGCTTCAGAGTGCAGAGTGGAGCTTCAGAGTGCAGAGTGGAGCTTCAGAGTGCAGAGTGGAGCTTCAGAGTGCAGAGTGGAGCTTCAGAGTGGAGCTTCAGAGTGGAGCTTCAGAGTGGAGCTTCAGAGTGGAGCTTCAGAGTGGAGCTTCAGAGTGGAGCTTCAGAGTGCAGAGTGGAGCTTCAGAGTGGAGCTTCAGAGTGGAGCTTCAGAGTGGAGCTTCAGAGTGGAGCTTCAGAGTGGAGCTTCAGAGTGCAGAGTGGAGCTTCAGAGTGGAGCTTCAGAGTGGAGCTTCAGAGTGGAGCTTCAGAGTGGAGCTTCAGAGTGCAGAGTGGAGCTTCAGAGTGGAGCTTCAGAGTGGAGCTTCAGAGTGCAGAGTGGAGCTTCAGAGTGGAGCTTCAGAGTGCAGAGTGGAGCTTCAGAGTGGAGCTTCAGAGTGGAGCTTCAGAGTGGAGCTTCAGAGTGGAGCTTCAGAGTGCAGAGTGGAGCTTCAGAGTGGAGCTTCAGAGTGGAGCTTCAGAGTGCAGAGTGGAGCTTCAGAGTGGAGCTTCAGAGTGGAGCTTCAGAGTGCAGAGTGGAGCTTCAGAGTGGAGCTTCAGAGTGGAGCTTCAGAGTGGAGCTTCAGAGTGCAGAGTGGAGCTTCAGAGTGGAGCTTCAGAGTGCAGAGTGGAGCTTCAGAGTGGAGCTTCAGAGTGCAGAGTGGAGCTTCAGAGTGGAGCTTCAGAGTGGAGCTTCAGAGTGCAGAGTGGAGCTTCAGAGTGGAGCTTCAGAGTGCAGAGTGGAGCTTCAGAGTGGAGCTTCAGAGTGGAGCTTCAGAGTGCAGAGTGGAGCTTCAGAGTGCAGAGTGGAGCTTCAGAGTGCAGATTCAGAGTGCAGATTCAGAGTGCAGATTCAGAGTGGAGCTTCAGAGTGCAGAGTGGAGCTTCAGAGTGGAGCTTCAGAGTGCAGAGTGGAGCTTCAGAGTGGAGCTTCAGAGTGGAGCTTCAGAGTGGAGCTTCAGAGTGGAGCTTCAGAGCGGAGCTTCAGAGTGGAGCTTCAGAGCGGAGCTTCAGAGTGGAGCTTCAGAGTGCAGAGTGGAGCTTCAGAGTGGAGCTTCAGAGTGCAGAGTGGAGCTTCAGAGTGGAGCTTCAGAGTGCAGAGTGGAGCTTCAGAGTGGAGCTTCAGAGTGGAGCTTCAGAGCGGAGCTTCAGAGCGGAGCTTCAGAGTGGAGCTTCAGAGTGCAGAGTGGAGCTTCAGAGTGCAGAGTGGAGCTTCAGAGTGGAGCTTCAGAGTGCAGAGTGGAGCTTCAGAGTGGAGCTTCAGAGTGCAGAGTGGAGCTTCAGAGTGGAGCTTCAGAGTGCAGAGTGGAGCTTCAGAGTGCAGATTCAGAGTGGAGCTTCAGAGTGCAGAGTGGAGCTTCAGAGTGCAGATTCAGAGTGGAGCTTCAGAGTGCAGAGTGGAGCTTCAGAGTGGAGCTTCAGAGTGCAGAGTGGAGCTTCAGAGTGGAGCTTCAGAGTGGAGCTTCAGAGTGGAGCTTCAGAGCGGAGCTTCAGAGCGGAGCTTCAGAGCGGAGCTTCAGAGTGGAGCTTCAGAGTGCAGAGTGGAGCTTCAGAGTGGAGCTTCAGAGTGGAGCTTCAGAGCGGAGCTTCAGAGCGGAGCTTCAGAGTGGAGCTTCAGAGTGCAGAGTGGAGCTTCAGAGTGGAGCTTCAGAGTGGAGCTTCAGAGTGGAGCTTCAGAGTGGAGCTTCAGAGTGGAGCTTCAGAGCGGAGCTTCAGAGCGGAGCTTCAGAGCGGAGCTTCAGAGTGGAGCTTCAGAGTGCAGAGTGGAGCTTCAGAGTGCAGCTTCAGAGTGGAGCTTCAGAGTGGAGCTTCAGAGTGGAGCTTCAGAGTGGAGCTTCAGAGTGGAGCTTCAGAGCGGAGCTTCAGAGTGGAGCTTCAGAGTGCAGAGTGGAGCTTCAGAGTGGAGCTTCAGAGTGGAGCTTCAGAGTGGAGCTTCAGAGTGGAGCTTCAGAGCGGAGCTTCAGAGTGCAGAGTGGAGCTTCAGAGTGGAGCTTCAGAGTGGAGCTTCAGAGTGGAGCTTCAGAGTGGAGCTTCAGAGTGGAGCTTCGGAGTGGAGCTTCAGAGTGGAGCTTCGGAGTGGAGCTTCAGAGTGGAGCTTCAGAGTGGAGTGGAGCTTCAGAGTGGAGCTTCAGAGTGCAGAGTGGAGCTTCAGAGTGGAGCTTCAGAGTGCAGAGTGGAGCTTCAGAGTGGAGCTTCAGAGTGCAGAGTGGAGCTTCAGAGTGGAGCTTCAGAGTGGAGCTTCAGAGTGGAGCTTCAGAGTGGAGCTTCAGAGTGGAGCTTCAGAGTGGAGCTACAGAGTGCAGAGTGCAGATTCAGAGTGCAGATTCAGAGTGCAGATTCGGAGTGGAGCTTCAGAGTGGAGTGGAGCTTCAGAGTGGAGCTTCAGAGTGGAGCTTCAGAGTGGAGAGTGGAGATTCAGAGTGGAGATTCAGAGTGGAGAGTGGAGCTTCAGAGTGGAGATTCAGAGTGGAGAGTGGAGCTTCAGAGTGGAGATTCAGAGTGGAGAGTGGAGCTTCAGAGTTGAGATTCAGAGTGCAGAGTGGAGCTTCAGAGTGCAGAGTGGAGCTTCAGAGTGCAGAGTGGAGATTCAGAGTGGAGCTTCAGAGTGCAGAGTGGAGATTCAGAGTGGAGCTTCAGAGTGCAGAGTGGAGATTCAGAGTGGAGCTTCAGAGTGCAGAGTGGAGATTCAGAGTGGAGCTTCAGAGTGCAGAGTGGAGCTTCAGAGTGCAGAGTGGAGATTCAGAGTGCAGAGTGGAGATTCAGAGTGCAAATTCAGAGTGCAGAGTGCAGATTCAGAGTGGAGCTTCAGAGTTCAGATTCAGAGTGGAGCTTCAGAGTGCAGAGTGGAGCTTCAGAGTGCAGATTCAGAGTGGAGCTTCAGAGTTCAGATTCAGAGTGGAGCTTCAGAGTGGAGCTTCAGAGTGGAGCTTCAGAGTGGAGCTTCAGAGTGGAGCTTCAGAGTGCAGAGTGGAGCTTCAGAGTGCAGAGTGGAGCTTCAGAGTGCAGAGTGGAGCTTCAGAGTGCAGAGTGGAGCTTCAGAATGCAGAGTGGAGCTTCAGAGTGTCAAGAGCAATGCCAATAGCTCTAACTTTAACAAAGGCAAAACCATTGCATTGTAAATGCTTGTTATTTTACCGAATCACATGCTCATGCTGCTGCCTGGTTTGTCTACATGCACACAGGCAGAATCACTCGGTACAAAATGGCTCCTGTTCACTCGTCAGTACGGTCTTGCGCCGCCCCACCTTCCCCCTGCCAAATACATTCATTCCAAATACTGCTTATTTTCATATCAGACTGACTTCTCACATCTGGGATAGCAGGGGCACCTTCCACAGTGATTAGTGCTTCACAAAAAATAATTCTCGGCTAGCGCTCAGAAGCCTTGAAGCTTTGATTGAATGACACTGCAGTTTGATGCCCCGCTCGTTTTTTGATGCTATGCGTTCCAGACACTGATTTTATTAAGACTCACTTGGAGCTCTAAACTGTCACTTGATCTTTCTTTGGGTCATTTCGTTTGCCCGGAAGGACTAACATATCTGTGAAACCCTCTTCTTTTATAGTTTGAGCATCGTCTTCGTTTAGCAGGATAACATTATACATTTGAAAATACAAATATCCGGGAAGAGCAGAGAGCAAATCTCCGCGATGTTGGGCATTCTCCTATCATAAAGGAAGCGTGTTGGTGGGACCTGTGGCATCTAACGCATCATTTAACCCTATATGCGTGGGCACCTACCACAATAATGTATAGGATGAGTTTGTTCCGTTCCCGTTTTTAATTTGATGTAAAACTCAAATCACTGCACACTCTCTACTACACACTCTCTACTACACACTTTCTACTACAGTCACTACTCTCTACTACACACTCCCTACTACAGTCACTACTCTCTACTACACATTCTGCTACACACTCTCTACTACAGTCACTTCTCTCTGCTACGCACTCTACTCTCTACTACACTCTACTACACACTCTCTACTACACACTCTACTACACACTCTCTACTACAGTCACTACTCTCTGCTACGCACTCTACTCTCTACTACACACTCTACTACACACTCTCTACTACACACTCTACTACACACTCTCTACTACAGTCGCTACTCTCTACTACACACTGTACTACACACTCTACTACAGTTACTACTCTCTACTACACACTACTACCCACTCTCTACTACAGTCACTACTCTCTACTACACACTCACTACACACTCACTACTACAGCCACTACTCTCTTCGACACACTCTATACTAGACACTCTCTACTACACACTATCTACTACAGTCACAACTCTCTACTACACACTGTACTACACACTCTACTACAGTCACTACTCTCTACTACACACTACTACACACTCTCTACTACAGTCACTACTCTCTACTACACACTCTACTACACACTCACTACACACTCACTACTACAGCCACTACTCTCTTCGACACACTCTATACTAGACACTCTCTACTACACACTATCTACTACAGTCACTACTTACTACACTCCCTACTACACACTCTACTACACACTCTACTACACACTCTACTACACACTCTACTACACACTCTACTACACACTCTACATTACACACTCTACATTACACACTCTACATTACACACTCTACATTACACACTCTACATTACACACTCTACATTACATACTCTACATTACACACTCTCTACTACACACTCTCTACTACACACTCTACACTACACACTCTACTACACTCTACTACACACTCTGCTACACACACGCTCTACTACACACTCTACTACACACCCTCTACTACTCTCTACTACTCTACTACACATTCTCTACTACTCTACTACACACTCACTACTTTCTACTACACTCTACTACAGACTCTCCACTCTCTACTCCACACTCTCTACTCCACACTCTCTACTTCAATCTCTCTACCTCAATCTCTCTAATTCAATCTCTCTACCTCAATCTCTCTACTTCAATCTCTCTACTTCAATCTCTCTACTTCAATCTCTCTACTTCACATTCTGTATTACACACTCTCTACTACACACTCACTACTCTCTACTACACACTCTCTACTACACACTCTACTACACTCCCTACTACACATTCTCCTACACACTCTACTACACACTCTACTACACACTCACCACTCTACTACACACTCACCACTCTACTACACACTCACTAGTCTCTACTGCTCACTCTCTACTACACACTCTCTACTACACACTCTCTACTACACACTCACTAGTCTCTACTACACACTCACTACTCTCTACTACACACTCACTACTCTCTACTACACACTCTACTACTCACTTACTACTCTCTACTCACTCTCTACTACTCACTACTACTCTCTCTACTACTCACTATTACTCTCTACTACTCTCTCTACTACTCACTCTCTACTACTCACTCTCTACTGCTCATGACAATGCCATTTATTTATCTGTTTCCAAAACCAACACATAAATAAAACATTTGTCATTTACAATGCCAAAAGCGCTAACTTTTGCAAAGGCGAGACCGTTGCATTGTAAATGCTTGTTCCCTCTTCTATCTCACTGCTATCCTTCTCAAAGTCAAAGTCAAAAAGTCTTATATAGCGCTTAAATCACCGTTAGGTCTCAAAGCGCTTGCAGGCAGTTCCACTACCTAGATCCTATTTCATTTCATGAGAGAAAAGCCATGTTTTTAATTCTCTATGAAACGATAGTTGTCGGAGATGGATATAAGGGGGGCCGGGAGCTTATTCCAAAGATGGGGGGCAAGATGGGAAAAAGAGCGGCCTCCATTGCGCACAGTGAATATCCGCAGAGGAATTAAAAGAGGTTTAAAGCTAGACCTCAGGGTTCTGGCAGGCTGGTATTTTTTCAGTTTTTTTTCCCCCAGGACCATTGCCATAAAAGCTTTTGTGTGTTAGGCACAATACTTTATACTGCCCTCTCTTCCTAATCGGAAGCCAGTGGAGGAATTTCAGATTGGGTCCGGATGAGGATCTGGGGGGCAGGTCCAGGATTAATCTGGCTGCAGTATTCTGCAGAATCTGTAGTTTGGAGAAAAGATCTTCATTTATAGAGGCCATTAAGGTATTTCCGTAGTCCATGCGACTTATGATAAGGCCCTGCCCTAGTGGCTTATGGGTTTCAATTGGTAGCCACTTGAAGATGTTTCGTAATTTCAGTAGAATGGCATAGCAGGTGCCTAATACTCGGTTCACATGGGGATTCATGGACAGCTTAATTTCGATGGTAATTCCCAAATTGCAGACTGTTTGTTTTGGAGATGGACAGGGGGCGAGTGACTGGGGCCACCAGCTGCTAGACCAATAGTCTTTAGCCCTAACCGAACAGAATGATCTCAGTTTTACTGTTGTTTAGCTGTAATTTATTTTGGCCCATCCAGCTGACAATGTGGGTCATACAGTTTTGAAACCGGATCATAGTGTCAGCAGGGTCAGGACCAAATGTGATCAGCAGCTGGGTGTCGTCTGCATACGAAACAGCCTCAAACCCATAGGATCTAATTATCTTGCCCAGTGGGGTGACATACAAATTAAAAAGCATAGGGCTCAAGATGGATCCCTGCGGGCCTCCAATACATACTAGTCTGCTGCACGCAGCCAATGGACCGAGATGCACAGTGGTGGAGTGATCCTTTAGATAGCTATTAAACCAGTCCAAGGCCTTCCCTTGGACCCCCAACTCCCAGAGCCGCTGTAACAAAATGTCATGGGAGATGGTGTCGAAGGCGGCCGACAGGTCCAATAGAACCAGCATAGCTGATTCTTTTTTTTCCAAGGCCTGTCTGATGTTATCTACCATTTCAACTACTGCTGTTTCAGTACTATGTGCTGCTCAGAACCCTGATTGTGAAGAATCATGAAGCTTATAGCTTTCTAGACAGCTTGTTAGTTGTTTATTTACCTGGGCCTCAAGAACTTTCCCGAAATAGGGCAGCAGTGAAATGGGGTGATAATTGCCTGGTTCACTGGCATCTAGAGTGGGCTTCTTTAGGATGGGTGTGATTTGCTTTATTTTCCGATTCCTAGGAACAACAGCATGTTCCAGAGACATATTAAAAATCTCAGTTAGCCTCGGTGTCAACCATGGGGCTACTCTCCTATAGATCGGGGGGGGAAGAGAATCCACAGGAGAACCAGACTTGATCTTAACAATAACTTCTGATACCTGTTCACAAGTTACAGGATGAAAATTGGTCAACAAAGGTACCAGAGAATGGTTCTACGTAGCTGAAGGCATGGGAGTGTTACTTTCTTGGGTAAAGGAACTATAGATAGCTTTTACTTTGTCGTAGAAAAAGAAAGATATTTTGTTGACCCAGTCCTGCGTAGGAACGAGGGAGGGTTAGATAGCTTCAGGAGTGGTGAACTCTTTTAAAATTTTATATAGCTCCTTGCTAGAATTGACAGCTTTCTCAATCCTCTCAGTGAAATACAGCTTTTTGGCCTGTTTAATGTTATTTAAATATAAACAATGGCTTTCTTTATATTTAATTTGATCACTGGCAGTTCGTGTTGACCTCCAGTGACTTTCTGCCGCCCTATTAGACAATTTCTCAATTTTCAATGCTGAAGTAAACCAGGGAGATGGTTTACTCTTGGTCTTAACTCTTGACACAGGCACTACTATAATCAAAGTAGATGTTATGGCCTAGTCTTTGTTACTTTATCTATACTATCTGTATCAGATAGGGTTGCGATATTAAAGTGAGTAGAAAAAGAGGCAAGGGTGACCTTCTGCCAGGGTTTGATGACAGCACTGTCCTTAACTCGGCTGACCATAGGATCGTCCATGAAAAGACTAAAATGTATTAAATAAGGGTCAGTCCAGAGAAGCTGTAGAGGCTTAGTCGAATTTGTAAACAAAAGGTCTAGGGTATGGCCGGCCAGATGGATCGGACCCACTACCAGTTGCTCCAGTCCTAGTGTCTGCAATGATGTAATCAGTTGGTCAGTGTCAGAGTCCAGCAATAGGTCAGCATGATAGTTGAAGTCTCCAATAAGAATAAAAAAAATTGCGCCCAAACGAAAGGCACAACAAGTTCCATTAGCCCATCCACAACACTGACTTTGTGTCCTGGAGGTCTATAAACTAAGGGATTTGGATAACTGCATTGTAAGTCTAAAAATTAACCTCATCGCTGCTAGAGAGTTTCCCCTGCTGTGCTGGACAGCAATAAAAATGGGTGTGGTCACCACGAGCTCAGCACGTCATGAGCACCTGAGAGGTATATGCCATGACGAGCTGAGCTCGTCATGAGCATGGAAGGGGTTAAGATTTCTGCTTTGTCTAGATTCAGAGAATCTAGACAATAGTAGCTTCTAATTTATCTGTTGTGGCAACTGCTACTCCCCTTCCTCTCCTAGCTGGTCTATCCAACCTAATTAGCTTATAAGGCGGTGGAAACATCGACTAAAGCCCTTTCTCTTTTTGAGCTATGGAAGGATACTGCAGGTGAACCCTGCACTGAGGGGGAAGAAGGCACATTTTTACATGTTGTTGGCAGGGCTACTCCAATATGAGGGGGCTTATTGAAAAATCTGAGCTCTATACTTGAGTATTTCATTCTGGACATAATGTAGGAGGTTTACTCGTCGCTTACCTAGAAGATGAAACGGACAGGGGGTTTAGCGGCTGGCGGCGGTCTGGCGCAGACGGGCTTGCCTTTGGCGCTCCTTCGGCGCACCGCTGCGAGCCCGCCCCTCCAGCTATGTTTAAATAGCTGAGGGGAGGGCATCGCAGCTAGACCGCCAACCGTCCCACAGTGCCGGAGACCGGAAGTGAGGGTCCCGAAATGCACCAGATGTCCCTCCGCAACAAACAACACATGCCGTGGCGGAATTGGGGCCAGGAGCACGAAAAAGGCAGGTAACAGAAGGAAAGAAGCCCTTGTTACAGAGCAATAGTTTTAAAATGGCAAAATAATCGAATTGCACATAAAATGGAACCAGCGCGATCGCGCAATGTAAGTGTGATACACAGAGACACAAACAATGCCAAATTATGAATATTAAAATTCTGTCTACATTCCGTCCACATCAAACCAATAACCGGCAGGGAGAGTGGCCTCCCTGACTATCTGACTAACCTATCCACCGCTCAAATTACTTTCATATTTCACTATATTAATTCTACACTAATCCTTTATGGGTTCTGGAGTTGTGTGCTAACCTCTGAAAAAGCGTATAGACGCCTCTTAAGGGGTAGTAAGCGCTATATAAATGCAATTACAATTACAATGACGGCTGATTGCCAGAGTTACTTTCAAGGCACAGAGCCTGCATAGGAGATGAAGCAGGGCATGTTGTCATTTTAACTGTATTTACATTGTGCTTACTAGCCCTGATGAGGAGTGGAAGTGCTTTTTGGTGAGTACCACATACCCATGAACCCAAACGTATTAGTGATGGAGTTGTATAGCGAAATATGAGTTAATTTGAGCAGTGGACATGTGAGTCTGTTAGTTGGATTGGCTAGGATAATGGAGAGATAGAAGAGGGAAGAGTCTAGAAAGTGTTATTTGGGAGATCATAGTAGTACGATGAGCTTTGGGATGAGTAAAAAGGAGAGATGGAGGAGGAAAGAGTCTCTAAAAAGAGATTAGGGAGATCATAGTAGTATGACAAATATATATTTATAACATATATGTATATATTTAACTATAAGTAATATTTACATTTGTTAAGCAGACCTAAAGAATATCTATATATTTTAAAAACCATAGAAATTACACATATTTGTACAAAGAAATACACATAGCTAGATACATATATATATAATCAAATTATAATCAATCAATCAATCAGAGTACTTGTAAGCGCGCTACTTACCCGTGAGGGTCTCAAGGTGCTGAGGGGAGTGGGGGGTGCCGCTACTGCTCGAAGAGCCAGGTCTTGAGGAGTCTTCTGAAGGCGAGTAGGTCTTGGGTCTGCCATAGGTGGGTAGGGAGGGTGTTCCAGGTCTTGACGGTGAGGTAGGAGAAGGATCTGCCGCCGGAGGTCATTCGTTGGATGCGGGGGACAGCAGCAAGGGTGACATATAAATGTTTACATACACAGGTATATACTGTACATTAGTGTTTGAGTAAGGTAATTATGTAGGAAAGAGACAATTCTTGAGTAGTCTTCTGAAGATAAGCTAGTTATCCGTAGATCTTATGAAGGGGGATGATTTATTCCATAGTTTGGCTTCTTCACTAGAGAAAGATGTGCCATCCATGGTTTTTTCCTTGTATGCTGAGGTTTTGAGGTGAGGGGCCAATCTTCAGCGGAGGTTCCATTGTTGAATGTATTTGCTGATTTTATTCCTGGTGAAAAGCGGTCCTGTTCCATATATTGCTTTGCGGGTGATACAAAAGCAGCTTGAAGGTGGATCTTCTGGCAACCAGTAACCAATGTAGGGTCCTCAAGGCAGGGGAGATGTGGGCTTGTAGCTTTACATGTAGTATTAGTCGACAAGGGGGGTCTGTGAGCAAACAGATGCCAGAAAATGGGAAGACTGTATGTGTACAGCGATTGAGTTCTGCTGCGGAATTACATTGTTTCTGTAACATTGTGCTGCTGTCACTAAAAATGCCAGGCCAATAGTATCCTAACTCATGCTTCAATATCTTACACTTCAACAACCCTAATCTCCCACGGATTGTTGTCATCTCTGTAATCCTAACAAGAGCTTTACAACTATTTGAGAATCTCTATGACTACTCCAAATATCTATGAAATGGTCGCAAAAGAAATAAGTAAAAGAGGAGTTTTTTTGGCAGGTCTGCACTTTGAGGTAAGGGTGAGTGTGGTTTTGACGGCTAGTGTGAGAACGTTGAAATGTATCCCAGTTCAGGTGGGCAGTCAATGTAGTCTCTCTGTGACTAGAGAGCATGGCTCCAGAGTATTGAGTTAAACAAAAAGTGCTAAAACCGTGTAGCAATAAATACAGATTACCAATATCTCAACAAGCTAACTATATATACATATAGGTAAGTATAAGTTTGCTGTGCTTAACTCCACATATCTGCAGATTGAAGATATATACCTTCAAGGTAGATAGATGTGGAGTTAAGGATAGTAAATCTATACTTACCAATACATGATTACCCACTAAATATTTTGGTTGTCTATATTTTTGTTACAATGTTCTTGTAGCAAGATATTTTGGGCCCAACGCACTTCCAATTTAGGAAAGAGTTGTAGACTCTCCTATTTGGATAGCACTACATCACAATTCATTATCAGTCCACAATCTAGCTACCTCTTCTATCATTTGTTGGCTTTGTACTTGTCTTTGGCCCTGTACAGCGTCTGCTTCCTTTTGGCTAGGTTCATACTACAGAAATACCATATTCATAAATACATACATACTTTATGTAGTTGCTACTCTGATATACAACTGCAACGTATGAAAGTGTTTTCTGGCTTCATGCTAAGTCATTGTTCCTGACAGAGCTGACAGGGTGCAGAACTATCAAGAGCCAGAATAGTAGGTCCCATGTATCTCACTGTGCATGCAAACCATGAACCGCGGAATACATAGTTACATTTCTACCTAGGACACTAAAATATAATATAATTTGCAGATTGTAACTTATCAGTAATTCTAAAGAAAATCTGGTTATTGAGCTTGGCTAATGGACCACATTCAGGAGACATTACTCAAAACTTGGAAAAACAAGTGGGAGGTTTTAGTTATCTGTACTTAATTAATTTCTTAGTGTTAGATTTTATGGGATTTTGTATGCAATTGTCTGTTTGAAAACATATGACAGAGGGCATATTAGCATACAAGGTGATGAAAGATCACATTCAGCCGTCTATATAAAATCATGAGTCTCATACTCAGCACTAACGGAGTCTGTAGAATAAAGTCCGGACCTTAAGGGATTGACCATGGGCCTTGACATGAATGTGTCTGAGATAATTAAATAATAATTTAATGTCACCCACTACAAAGATCTTGCTTTAACGAAGTTATATCGGCATGCTCTTATTAGAATCGATTTGACCACTAGAGTAGATGACAAACAAAATCTTTGCTGAAAGTATCAGTTGAGCAAACAGCAATATTTAGCTCTAGGTGGTTCGAAAAATGATTTATAGACAAATGCAACTCCCCACCACACTGCATAGACCAGCAGACATCACAGTGAAAGAGCGCTCAGGGAGGGCCATTGAGGTCATAGGGTCTGAGACCTCATATAGCTACATTTTGGTAATTTCAATGATGTTCCACCTGTTTTGACCAAAACACTTGCAAACATCCATTTCAAGAGATACCAGTGATCTAGCCCTAGTTAACATACATTACAACGCATTGAATGATTTAGTAGATTTTGGGGGTTATTGATGTTGGTTCATTCTAAGATTGATGGCTCCGCCTATCCCTGCTCACAGAGTGCCCTCTTACATGTTTCCTGTATCTGAACCTGAGCCTAATTACCCAGGATAATGTGTGATGGAAAAAATGGAGATATATATTATACAAGCATTGGTATAAAAAGAATATACTTTTGCTGTATTCCTTACCAGCAAAGTTGAGCGAGAGAGGGCATTGCAACAGAGGACTGCTGTATTGTCCAGGCTTGTGGTTATTTCACCTGGATTAAGTATGTACTGGATCTGTTGACAAAGCATTCTCATGTCAACTTGTCATTTCTGTTCTGGTCTACTACAGATTTAATCCTGGGAGATGATTCAATGTGGATTCAGCACACGCCTAGTATTCATCAAGTTTATATATATTTATTAAGCGTTCATAATATAGGATTTACACATCGGAGGGGGCAGCATCAGTTGGAGAAAGCGACATTTCTGTTCGCCTTGACAGCTGGAGTTTTAGCATGTGTAAGAAACAGTAAAGTGGTTGCGCAGATGCTGTCCTATGTATTAAAGACCTGTCATTTGGACTTTCAGTTCCCTTTGCACCTCCAGCTTTCTTGGCCTAAGACAGCTCAAGGTGCTGTAGATAAATTAGTTGATGTGAAGGACCCTCGCCCCCTATCAACTTTCCAACAAGCTATTTAGAAACAGCCAAATACGTGATGGTGTTTGGACAAATGATGATATTTGTTAATATTCCTTCCAGAGTATGCTGTGGCCAACCTGTGCATCTCTGGCTCGGACCTCAGTAGGTCTGACTCCCCCTTTGGACAATAGGAACATGAGTGAGAACGGCCTTACTAAGTCCTGCTTCTTGTTCACATTGAATTTGTGCCGAATGGGATGTGTCGCTTTATAAAAACTTTGGGGCAGATTTATGATAACTGGCGCATCCCCAGGGATGCGCCAGTTATTTTGCGCCGCTGCTCCGCCACCCATGGTGCGCCACATTTACAATGCGGCGCACCATGGGGCAAAAACGGCACAGATGCGTGACGCATCTGTGCCGTAAAGGTGGCGCATTGCTGGAGTTGCGACGCAGTTCCAGCAAGGCTCGGGGGTGCCCCATCTTTACAATGCTGCGTCAAGACCTACGCAGGCGCAGGGTTTTGACGCAGCATTGGCCTGAAAGTGACTACCAATTGGGGGCAATTCATGTGGGCACTACCTGCGGGGGTCCAGTTCTCACTCCCTGTCAGCACACGCTCTCCTGCACACGCTCTCCCCCGACGCCGCTCCTGACATCGCGGCCCCTGAGGGGAGAGAGCGTAAAGGACTACACTTCCCAGCGTCCCCTCACCGCTAACGGGGGCGCCGAACTGCCGCATCATTCAGCTGCGCCCGGAGGCGCATAAGAGACAGACGCCCCTGCTGCTGAGCGGGGGCCACTACCAATTGGGGGCAATTCATGGGGACACTACCTGCGGGGATCCAGTTCTCACTCCCTGTCAGCACACGCTCTCCTGCACACGCTCTCCCCCGACGCCGCTCCTGACATCGCGGCCCCTGAGGGGAGAGAGCGTAGAGGACTACACTTCCCAGCGTCCCCTCACCGCTAACGGGGGCGCCGAACCGCCGCATCATTCAGATGCGCCCGGAGGCGCATAAGAGACAGACGCCCCTGCTGCTGAGCGGGGGCCACTACCAATTGGGGGCAATTCATGCGGACACTACCTGCGGGGATCCAGTTCTCACTCCCTGTCAGCACACACTCTCCTGCACACGCTCTCCTCCGACGCCGCTCCTGACATCGCGGCCCCTGAGGGGAGAGAGCGTAGATGACTACACTTCCCAGCGTCCCCTCACCGCTAACGGGGGCGCCGAACCGCCGCATCATTCAGCTGCGCCCGGAGGCGCATAAGAGACAGACGCCCCTGCTGCCTAGCGGGGGCCACTACCAATTGGGGGCAATTCATGCGGACACTACCTGCGGGGATCCAGTTCTCACTCCCTGTCAGCACACGCTCTCCTGCACACGCTCTCCCCCGACGCCGCTCCTGACATCGCGGCCCCTGAGGGGAGAGAGCGTAGAGGACTACACTTCCCAGCGTCCCCTCACCGCTAACGGGGGCGCCGAACCGCCGCATCATTCAGCTGCGCCCGGAGGCGCATAAGAGACAGATGCCCCTCCTGCCTCGCGGGACGCGCGCAGGACCAGCCGGGCTAAGCCCGGGACAAGGGCGGGACCATCTAAGGCCATCATAGGCCAGAAGAGGTCGGGTCGGGCCACCCCTATTGGCCGTGCAACAAAAGGAGGTAAAGAACTTGGTACATTATATTAAGCTACATCGTGTTTAGAGACATCCTCTGTCCCTGTAGGTGCCTGCTGCTGTATACGTGCTACTTACATCATGACATGCAAGGGGGGCGGAAAAAATTCTACTCTGACAAGGGACTTGGCCAAGGGGACGTTGGTCCACTATTTAATCAAGACAACATCACCTAGTGTCCAACAAACAGTAAGATCAGAACGACGACGACTGTCTACAGACTGTTCCATCAGCGATTTCTCCCCCCACAGACAGTCGCCGCACTACAAAACCTATCACTGGTGGAGGAACTTAATAGTTTATGCAAATCCAAGTATGCTGTTGTCGAGTCGACATCTGAGCAATTTAGTGCTTCTATCTGCCCTACAGTCATCACAAGTCCCCCGTCCAGTATATTATCCTCACCAAATGGAAGTCTTCTGGGTACTCCCCTCTGTCCACCTGTTACAGGTAACATGAACCCCAAAATGTCCTTTACGGACCTTTCTGGTAAAAGGAAACGACTTGTGGATCAACATAAAGGCAGCCAAGCAAAACAGCAAAAATTGAATTTGAGCCCTCCATTGCTTATCACCCTCTCCCCGGAAACATGTAAGGATCCCATGAAACTGTTAGTTCCTGCACCCCCTACCTCATCAACCCTGTTGGCCCAGATAGAAACCATGATCAACTCTTTGATATGCCCCCTGATAGAAAGAATGAACAGTCTAGGGGATAGGATCGTGGCAATAGAGGAAATGACCAAGACAAACTCGCTACTCCTAAAAAGTATGGCAGGCTCCAATCACACACAGCCCTTATGCAACACTGTAGTGCCTTTAACAACTCCCCAAAGTAATATTGACCAACACCAACCAGCAGCCCCACGTATGTTAACTCCACCCATTCTGAAAGTGCCCACCAAACCTACAATAGCAAATAGCTCTTCCCTTAAAACTGGGCAGAACAAAGAAACCATACCACCCAAAGGGTCACTTCCCAATCTAGGGAACATGCCACGAAAATCAAACCACATACAATTACCACCGGAGGCTGCCCCGTTTGTGTGCGTCCTTTCTGGAGTGCCAGTACTTACACCTGGAAAAACTGAAAGTCAACAGGAACTAAGAAATAAGGCCCTGTTCTGGCTAACAAAGAATAGACCCCTGCCTACTGATATCGACGGGAGAATACAAAGTGTTAGAAGGGTGGGTTGGCTAGGTCCGCTTCGAAAAGAGATACCTGGCGATCTGGTGTTAATACAGTTTAGAAATAGCAATGTTGTCCCATACCTCCAGACCTGGCAACCGCAGATAGGAGATGGACCTATACACACCTGGGGACTATCTGACTTGTATCCCAGAGTATCACTCCTCCCCCATACAAGATCAACGAACAGAGTAACCTTTGGTTGGTCTGAAACGGCTCCGGGGTGAGGGGCGTTAATATCCAGACTTTGACTTGATATACTCTGTAATGATCTATTTGGTACCTGATCTCTTTTGTTTTTTTTCTTAAACATTTTATGCCATAATGTAACTTGCTGTGAAATGAAATGACATGTAATGATGTATATATATTGCAATGTGCTTTTATGATTTTATATTTCAAAATCGAATAAAGCTAATTGAATCGACTGAGTGAAATCTTATAGATTTCACTCAGCCACTTTTGCGAGGCGCACCTGCCCCGGAACGCCCACCCTGCGCCGGAACGCCCACAAGTGGCGCAGGGCTTTACAACGTGACGCATCTGCCTAGATGCGTCACGTTGTAAATGGGTCATAGGGATGCGCCACGTTTACGCCGCAGTTGCGTGACGCAAACGTGGCGCATTCCGAACATAAATCTGCCCCCAAGTCGTAATGATCACTGCCTGCGCTGCGTGAATTTTAAAGATGTGTTTTGATTCCACAACCACCTTGTTTCTCTCTGGCAGGTTTTCTGAGGGGTCTGGTTGTGCAGCAGCCTGCCCTGCTTACAGGATTCGTGGGGTCGTCTGTGACTCTGAACTGCACGTGCCAGTGCCGAGGACGAAGTGTCGACAGATCGTCTGCATGGTGGAATGTCTCTTATAACAGCTACAGCAAAGCAATATGGCGTGGAGGCGAGGGGAAGACTGTGGAAGGGTCATTTCAAGAAGGAACACGTTACCTTGGTCATCATACAAAGCATACATCCTCCTTGGTGATTGAAGACCTGCAGATCAGCGATGCCGGAACATACATCTGCACAATAAACACAGTTCTACCCCCACCCGTCCGGAATGAGAGGGGGAATGGGACTGTGCTGAGGGTACTGGGTAAGTGTCAGGGTCCTACAAATCTTAAGGGGCCGGTAAAATATAACTATCCATCAATTTCAAAATACTCCCAGACTCTGGGTCTCTAAAACCAGTATATACACTTGTAATGGATATATTGAAAGAAAGTCAGATGACACATAAGGGTTAACCATGGTCATTGTAGTCCTAGAACCCCAAGCAGGGTAACAGGATGATACAGCACAAGGGGATGGCCCAGAGATCTATGAATTCTAGCAGAAGACCCGATGGCCTTGTTGGAACACCTTGAATACTAGTATATGATTGTACATACCTCATGGTACACTTTGGTTAGTATGGCAAATATTCCTTTGCAGTATTACCTTGAACACTGTAGAGTTCCTTTATCTGCAGCTTCGTCTTCCTCCTTGTGATTCATTCCCTCCACGATAACTCTCTTCTAGCATGCGCTAGTAGAAGTATCACTCTATCCCCTGCCTCAGTTCGTTCCCTCTCCTGAATCTCCACACCCTGTGATTTACTCATTGTGTAAATCCACCTGCAACGCGCCATGTTCCTTGGCCTGGCCTGGTTTTACTTTTCTTTCTGCTCATCTTTCCAATCCGCTATTCTCAAAAACTATTTTTCCAAAATATTCCGTATCTCTTCACCGTACTTACTCCATCCCCTTAGACTCCCGAACATGCCTTTCTGTTTCCATCTCTCTCGTCACTGATTGCCTCTGGCATTATATTATATCTATTTCCGGCTCGGATCTCATTTATGGCCTGCATCATGCTAATCATATTCTTGATACACTTGACCAACTTTCCTTCTTTCTAATTTCATTTTCTAATAACTTTGCCTGTGTTCTATGTACTCGTTCCATGATTTGTCAACTAGCATCTTCCTTCATTCCTGAAAACCGTATTTTTCCTTGCTATTTAAGAACAACCACATATGACCCTTTTCTTCAATTAATTTCCATCCGATTATTCTTCTTCCTTTTTACTGAAATTCTTGTGTGGGTGATTTACAATTAAACTCTCTCACGACCTACTTTCTGATTGTTTTCTTTCTAATCTCTGATCTGACATCAGTCTGCCAAGCTATTGAATCTCTTCTTCTTTCTGTCACACTAGCTGTTTCACGTCTTCCTATCACTCTAAACATTCTTTCCATTGTATTCTCCTTGGCCTAATGAGGGAGCATAATAGAAGTGACAAGTCTGTCTTCTGCCCTGTGCTTTCTTTGCTTGGGATTGTGGGACCCACACACTCTTCGCTCTTTCCTTCTTTACTGTCATACATACTTTGCCCCTTGAGCTATGCAATTTTGACTCCTTCTTCATCTTCTCATGCTTTGGCCAAAGGCTGTGTCGTAGATCCGCACTTATTCTCCATCTATTCCAGTCCCTAGTTTACGTTATTTCATCCTTTAATCTTTCAGGTGATGATTACACCCCCTGGCTTTACAAATATCATCTTCCCATCCTGTATGCATTATAGTCTCTGCACTTTCCATGCCTTTACCCTCAATTTGGGTTATTCATTTTTCCAGGCTCTTTTGTTAGAATCCTACCTCTTCTATTCTGTTTCCTCCTGCTCTTCCTCCTCCCCAATCTCAGAGTGTCATCTTTGACTGCCGTTATTTCAGCAATTGTCCCAACTTTCAGCTTCCAGCCTTATAATAGACTTACAAATCTGTTCCTTTATCAACTTTCAGTCAATCAAATGTATTTTCAGCAGGTTTATATCAGCTGTTTTTACTGTACTATTCACTTTCAGTACTAGCTAGTCTTCCTGATTTTACCCCTTATTCTTTCAAATATGCTTTCAACTCGTTCATCTTCCTTACCTTGAAGCTTCCTCTTACTATTCAGATGTCTCCTCTACTTGTATTTCGCAATTTGCCATCCTTTTCCTACTCTTCTCAAAATCCGTTTATTATTATGCATAATCTTTAATGGGTCTTGCCTCTCCATTCTTCAATTTTGTTCAATAATTGTATGCCTTATTTTAAAATTCGTCCTGTTTCCCAGATCCAGTTGGCCATCCCTTATCCTCAGTGCATATTTCATCTATTTCGCTTCTGAAGTTTGTAAAGCTGTTCCGCGCTGTAATTTTTACTCAAAATCTTCTTTTCACATGTTTCTTAGAGAACACTTGTGTGCTTCTGTTTCTATAAGTAACAATCATGAGCAGGTGAGTTAGAATTCTCCAGTATCGTCCAAAGGTTGTTAACTTTAAAAGACAAATAAACGGAGATTATTTAAATTAAAAGTAGGTTTGTGGGAGAAAAGCCCTACGGACAATCCGTTTTTATTTGAAAAGTTCTCTTGCGAAAAAGTGTAAAATGCGAATTATCTCCAAACAATCTTTTTTGCATCAAACTTTAGGTATTTTTTGTCTTATGTTGTGTTACCACGTAATCTATCTTAATATTGTAACAAGGTAGATAGTATTTTCTAAATATTTTTATTAGCTTTTGTCGTATTACATTACTTTCGTGGAATACATTATACTTCCTACAAATCGCCTGCAGCATTGTATTCAAGTGCACTCTGAGCTTAATGGTTCATAGAATTCAAACAACTACAAATTTAGGGAAATTAGTCATTTCAAGGATAGTTAAGTACAAGATAGCATACGATTATCAATAGGAATCTTGTTTAATTGTGTTTTTTTCTACTGGAGTGTGGGATTATTCTATGGAGATGCAGGCTGATTTAATTCATTTTTTTGTACAGTTATAGTTTATTGATATTCACCCCAGAGGTGGTTTGTCACCAGATTTCTGGGCGAGTGCTAGTACCAATTCCATTCCATTACTCCTGCCTTTCTCAGGTGTCTGCATGTGTTATCCTCAGTCTGTGCGATTTATAGAACTCAGACTTTCATATATCAATGTCTAGGACTTTTGCAAACTTCAAATTAAAGATAATGCCCTTGTTTGCAAGTCTACACATTTACAGATGGATTTTCTGGCTTTGGTCTGGGACTGAGCCCCAGTAAGCATAGACTGGGCCCGTGCAGGTTCTATTTCCCTCTGAGTCTGGCAACATGGTGTAAGATCTGTCTCCAATAGGTCTGTATTTCTTGGCAAACCAGACTATGTGGTAAATGGTGGACTCCCCAGCCTTGCACGTAAGGTAATCTAGTGGGATATTCAAGAACATGGTGTGCAGTTGCGGTGAGGTTAGTTATCTGTGGTGTGTGTGATTAAATTGGATATTTTGAACCTTGTTTTTCTTTTTTTTGGTATTTTATTTATTGTTTTATACATAGCTTAATCATTAAACATCAACTTCATACAACATTGCAGAAACAGGTGCACACTAGCACGTGCTTTCCCCCTAATAATGATCCCTGTTGTCTCACCACCTGTTCGGTCCGCAGTCAAATTGAATCCCTCCGAGTGTAGTTCCCTGCTTCCCGTGTCGCTCAGTGGAGTTGTGTCTTGTCCAGCCATTTACAGTAAAACCGAGCGTGGTTTGATGCTGGGACAGTCTCCGAATAGATGTTCATTCACTCACGTATCTTTCTTCTGGCGCCCCACCCACCACCACTGCAGCTGCGCCACCAGAGAGTGGTCCCAATGTAGGGCGCCCCCGGCTCCCCTCTCTCTGCTGGTAAGACACGTTTTTCTAAGGCTACCCTACACCTACCCGAGTGCCCGGTCTCGTGTCTGTACACACTGCTCCTAAGTGCATGTCAAAGAGTGCAGACAGTATAAGGGTTAAATCGTGTGTCAGCCAGGCCAATGACCTCCACTCCTCAGTCCTTCAGCGAGAAAAGGCATGGCACTGTCTGTGTAATAATAGTCCGTCCGGACAGGGGCGGCCTTAGGCATGTGCAAGCTGTGCACCTGCACAGGGCCACCAAACCCCAGGTGCCACCACGCCAATATATATCCTTAATATAATAACCCTCTAAGGATGGGTACATATTTGCGTGGCGGCCCCTGGCAGGGATTTGGTTCCACTTCCAAACACCCTGACCCTCCCCTCTTCACTGGCCTCCGCGCTCCAGACCCCCTCTTCCGGGGCCCCCTACCTATGCTCCCTGCCCAGGGCCGCCAAGAGCCCAGAGCCGAACTGGTCCCGATACCGTCTCGAATGTCCTAACATGCCCGCAGCAGTGACTGCTTAAGCTCTCATTTCATGCTTCCAAAGTAGTAGGAGGTTAAGAGTGAAACTCGACATAGTGCTTTGTTGCACTTTTATTTTCTGTGCATGCAAGGTAGAAGACTTTGTGGTATTCATACAATGTTAAGCTTAAGTCATTTTACGTTGTATATTAGGTAAGGCAATGCTTTTTACGTGAAGAGTGCATTGTTTTCTAATATATTTGCCTTTTGTGCCGATGGAGCATTGGTAAAATGAAATAATCTTTTATACGTAGCAGCACATTTTTTTATTATATAAAAATGTGTGTTGGTCTGTTGACTCTATTGTTTGCAGAGTGCTGTAGTTGTAGGGTGGATGTGGTAGTTTTCGGCATATCTATTAATTAAATTGGCGCTATCTTATTTATACTGAGCTGTATTTATACCCGTTTGAATGAGATAACTGTCATGTAAAGTGTCAGTATGTAATCCTATGTCATTATTCCATGCTTGTATGAAGATACATAATGCATACATTATTATTCTTTTCATGCAATTCTTCTTGAAATATGTCCGATAGTGCATACTTTAAATTTTCCACAATCTCATACTGATTCCATTTCAGACCGCTGCCTTTACTGAAACCAAGTACTATTTAAACTGTTTCTTGTGAGCTGGGAGAAATACATATTGAGCATTCCGTATATGTGCTGATTTGATACATCACATATATTGTAAATATTTCAAGTTCCACATTTTTTCATTTTGCATTTTGGTCTTTGTATACAAATTCATTTACATTTTGCATTGGAGAGTGGGAAAATTATGTGGTGGAAAAAGTGGAAAAGAAAATTTGGGTTGGAGATACGGACACCTTTGCCACAACATCCCACTGAAGCTCCAGAGCTTTTAGAAGTCCAAAGATTTTCTATGTTCCAAAGTTTCATACTTTCTGTAGCAATTCCTTTTGTCCATTTCTACCTTCACCCCAGGAACAGCAGTTGGAGCCAGGACTCCAGCACAGCCCATCAGCAGGGTCCAGGTCCAGTTGTTACTGGTTACCTGATCACTCTTGCAGCGTGTTGTGTCCCTGTAGTCACACAGGAGGTCAGTCAGCTGACTCCATTTCTTTGTCCTGGGTGCAAAGCAAAGGTTGAGCGTTGTAGGACTTGGCCAACCATGTCTTATTGATTGCAGGTGAGAGGTCGCCTACTCGCAAAGGGTTAAGTACAGGGCAAAGGCTGTTCGTAGTAGGGGCTTGGTCAGCTAATCAGGCTTGGATGTCTGGAGGGAGTGGGTTCTCTTAAAGACTTCTGTATAAAGCAAAAGCTGTGCATTGTATGGGCTTGGCCACCTATGTGTAATTGATTGCACTTGAGAGGTCCCCTACCTGCAAAGGGCTCAGTACAGAGTGAAGGCTGTGCATAGCAGCTTGGACAGCTAATGGGGCTTTGATGCCTGGAGATTGTGGACTCTCTGCAAAGATTTTTGTACAAAATTAAAGCTGTGCGTTGGAAAGGCTTGGCAACCCATGTAACTCTGATTGAGCACAAGATGTCATCTACCCACAAAAGGTCCTGAACAGAGTGAAAGCTGTATCGCAGGACCCATTTCAGAGGTCCACAGGCAAGCAGGGGTTACTGGGTACAACTGTGGTGGCTGGGGCCGTTTACTCCTGATGTCGCAAGGCCCAACCTACTATGGATCCTGAGTAACTGTGCCAAGTATCCCTTCTGCACTTGACTGTCAGTGGTGGCTATGGTCAAGCAGTCCAACACTACCTCGGGGGGGGGGGGGCAGAAGGGTAGTCCTGCTACAGGCAAATGAACATGACTTTTGAAATAAATAGCGCACAGCAATGCCAATAAATGAATGCAGCTGTGGCTCTAGTGTTTCACTGGCATAATCCCTGTCCCACCGGTCCTCATAATGTGGTCAGTGTTATTCCCCATTCACTGGTGGCCGCATCCAGGGAATGCCCACTAGTAGGTCTTCCTCAAGAGTCCACTCTGAATCTTAGAAACTAGTCAAAAGTTCTTTGGCGTTGCAGCATCTATAGCAGCGAGTCCCCCAAGGCAAGGTAGCCTGTAAAAAGTCTTATCTGTTACAGCACTGACGTAGTATTATGCATCTCAGCACGTGCCCCGACTGCAGGCAGTCTCAATGCTCAAGTCCTGCTCCGTCGAGTCTGGCTGCATGTCGTATGCGCTGTGGCTCCCAGCACGCGCAGGCATTCGCTGAGTGTGCTCAGCCAGCTCTGGCAGTCATTTGAGGTGCTCCTGTGCTTCTGTTAGCAAGGTAAGGTACGTTCAGTGCTCTCCAACAGGGTAAGGGGGGTAATCCTGGTGCTCCCAATCTGGTCCCATCAAAGATGAACTCTTGGTGTCCTCCACTGTCCTGGGAATAGGTCGGAGGCAGTCATCGCTGCTTGCTTGTTTTGACCCACGTGTTGTTGCTTTTCAGTTTTATGGGTGGCAGCCCAAACTTCCCAGCTCACTCGGTACTGACAGCTCCTCTTGGTATACAGGGTTGCCACAGGACCTGCTAACAAGGTGCAAAATCCCTGTCGCACAGGTCCTCATAATGTGGTCAGTGTTATTCCCCATTCACTGGTGGCTGCATCCAGGGAATGCCCAGTACTAGGTCTTGCTCAAGAGTCCACTCCAACTCTTAGAAATTAGTCACAAGTGTCTTTGGCGTTGCAACACCTATTCCAGCAAGTCCCCTAGGCAAGGTATGCCTGTAACAAGCCTTATCTGCCCCAGCAGCGAGGAAACATTCAGCATATCAGTAGATGTCCTAACTGCAGGCAATCTCAATGCTTCAATCCTGCTCAGTCGAGTCGGGCTGCATGCCGGATGCGCTGTGGCTCACGGCAGGCACAGGCACTCCCTGAGCATGCTCGGCCAGCTCCAGCAGACATCAGCGAGGCACCTGTGTTCTGTTAGCAAGGTAAGTTCAGTGCTCACCGGTGGGGTTAGGGGGTTGATCCTGGTGCTCCCGATCTGATCCCATCAACGTGGAAATGCACTCTTGGTGTCCTCCACAGTCTACAGAACCAGTCGGCGGCACCCATTGATGCATGTTTTGACCCACGGTTTGCGGCTTTTCAGTTTTCAGGGTGGCAACCCAAACTTCACATCTCACTCTACCAACAACCCCTCCTGGCATACGGGGTTGCCGCAGGACCTGCTGGCAAGGTGCAACTGCACTGCAGTCTATACCAAATAGGTCCCTCCTGTGTCAAGGAGGGGGTCACTGGTAAAGCCCACACAGGTGTTAGCACATCTCTGCAGCAATCACTTCCGCAGCAGCCTTTAGAGGATACAGGGTAGCTGCAATGATGCGGGTGGGTTTCACTCTCTCCGCATAGCATACAGCTCATGGCTAGCTTCACAATGGCCCTCTCCTGGCATAAAGGGTTGCCAACCTTATTCGGCAAAAATGCAATGGCCCATTCAGGGCAGCAGCCATCTCCTCACATCTCACACCGGGAGTCCTCACAACAAGGCTCTCCACTGGACCTCATTCTCTCCAATACTCTCCTCTTTCTCACAGGCACATTGGTCTTGGCATGCAGGCAGGAGTGGGTGCTCTAGGCTACAAAACAAGAAGTTCGAAATTCAAAAACTAAGATCCCTAAGCACATTTGATCGTCAAATCAATAAATAGGAGAGAGAGACAAAGTTATGTCAGCAAACACCACAGAATTAAAACAATACCAAATAGTTAAAAAAAAAATTTGTGTCTATTTATTACGTTCACATATTGTAAGACCAATAGATTCCATAGATTAAAAACAATTCATACAATTTATACAATAAAACATTTTATACAATCAATTTAAAAAAAAAAAAGATACATATTAAGAAAACAGAGGTTGACGCAGTGTTTCAGTGATTCAGATGATGTTCACCTTCATCAGGACAGTTTCTAGACAGTAGAGAGAAATTTCTATTATTCAACCAATTGTGTGTTGCTGACAATAACCCTTCAAGAAACAATTGTGGCTGGCTCTAATCAGTAGGGCTGAGCCTAATAAGCTGAACAACAAAAGAGGGATGCCAGTACTGATAGTATAGTTAGCTGACCACTTAACCACCAGACAAAAATATACTTCAAGGCTGGGAACATTATTGAATAGTCATTTTATTTTGCAAAGTCGATAAAAAACACAATTCTTAACCTGAAATGGTATAGTCAACACTAAAGCAAAAAGAATTTTTAGTGACAAAAAATGAAAATGGGGGACACAACACAAGGTAGAATATCAATCATCCAATCATAGATCAAACATATCACAGTCATACCACAAGCAATCATACATTCATACTGGGATACTTCACACAGACTGGAGAATTCATACACCAGTGGGGGAAGTAACAGGTCTCCTATAGATTTGAACAAAATTCAAAAACAGTACACTCCTTAAAGTTAAAAAAAAAAATCAATTATTTCTAAATATTTACAAAAGTGAGTGTATAATTGTCAGAACTAGTGGAATACAATGTATAGCACTTGAACAACCAAAGGCAGACCAAGACAAGAAGGGCCTACGCGTTTCGAATCCCTAGTGGTCGCGGGGATTCTCCTCAGGGCCAGGTTATTCTATAAAGAAGAAGAAAAGGGCATATGTATTCAATTCTCACAACAGGACACTGACGAGCACTACAACACCTACAGACTCACTCAGCTTACCAGTTGGAATTTTATCCATTGGATCGAATTCGTTAGTAAGACCTGAATCAAACCATAAAAGAAAAAATATAAAAGAGTGTGTGTAAGAGTAATGTGGATTTGAGAGAGACACACAAAATCGAGCAAAAAAAAGGGTCCTGAATAAGTACCTTAGTCCTGGGCATTGGAGTGTCCCGAATGACAAATGTGGTAATAGATCCGGAGTCTGGGGACCTAAGGGGCAAGGTACATCATAAGTCCCAATTCTTTTTCAATGAATTAGTAAGAGGTTGACTGTCGTAATTCAAAACGTCTTACCGGGGTCCCAGAGATGTAAATTTCTGGATAAATCGTCACCGTTTAAATCCCAATGAAGTAGAAATAGTATCAGTCACACGCTCCTTTCTGTAAAGGAATCAGGCAATCTCATCAGCTAATTGCCAGTCAATCAAAGAACTGCATGCGAACGCTTGGAGAGAGTTCCAAAAATAAACTCACCAACTATCGGAATATCTGTAAAGCCGCGTCCTAATCCTTCAGCGTATCTTTTAGCGCTAATCACTTGGCGCATGCGCATGGAGAATCCAGTTTGTGTTCCTATGCAGGAAGACTGGTTTCTCGCGCATGCGCAGTGCGGGGGAATAGCGGTCCAATGTAATGGATTGTGGCAAGCTGCCAAAGGTTTGCCATATATTTTTCATTTTTGCCTGCCCGGAACCAATATAGCACTGGGTGACTGAATCAAATGTAATTATTGATACGTGTCCCGTGTTTGTATTAAGCGGGGATTAACGTTTCCGTCAACAGTAGGCTATAGAGCATACTTTTATGTGGTGTGACAAAACAAAGGGAAATTAGTGTAAAACTGCAAGGTATATTAGGAATAGCACCCTAATAGTGACTGCAGGTGTACACCTTACAGATTCACTAAACTGTAATTTTTAAAGGTGTATATGATACTACAATTTGTAAATTTCGGATAGCTCATTCAGTCCTGTCACTGCCGTATTGAACTTGACAATAAGGAGTGCCTCTCGTTTGGAAAGTTTTAGGTCCCAATCTCCACCACGTAGATCCATCTCAACTTTCGAGATCACGGTCCACTTTAGATCAGTTATCTGGTGTTGGCATCGATTCCAATGATTGACCAACGGTGCAGGTTCGTCTTTGTTCTTTATCCTTGATCTGTGTTGAAAGATTCTCTGCCGGATTTCCTGGCTAGTTTTTCCGATGTATAACAGTCCACATGGGCAGTAGACTCCATATACTACAAACTTGGACTTACAATTACTGAAGGTCTCATGTTTCCACGAGATGCCATGATGTTGAAATAGGGCTCCCTCAACGGTCGGATCACAACATGAGCACGTGCCACATTTACGGTGGCCAACAATGGGGGGCAAACCCACCATTTGTCTTAAGGTGGATTGACTCTCTTTTTTCATTGCAGCTCTTACCACGTAATTGGCTATGGTGTTCTCCTTTTTGAAGGCGAATAACGGAGGTGTATGCAAGATTTCATCCAGGTTTTTTATCAAATGCCAATTTCGTCCAATAATGTTTTGAGATTGTTGGCATTGGGACAGTAGGTGGTAACACATACTTGGCATTTTAGCTTCTTTTTACTTTTGCGCTCCAGTAGATTTTCCCTGGGTATCCACCTGGCCCGTTTCATCGCATTACGGACTAGTTTTTTGGGATAGCCACGCTCGCATAATTTAGAAACTAGATTTTCTGCATGAAGCTTGTAGTCCTCATTAGAGGAACAATTTCTACGTATTCGTAAAAATTGGCCGAAGGGCAAGTTTTCTTTCAAGCTCCTTGGATGATTGCTAGAGAAAAGTAAGGCCTTGTTGCGATCCGTGGGTTTAGTAAATAGTGATGTTGCGAGTTTGCCTTCAGATGGAAATACCTCGACGTCAAGGAACGAGATTTTATTCTCTGAATATGATATGCTAAACTTTATATCTGGTGTTCTTGCCTTTAGCCAGTTGAAGAAAGATGTAAGTGTTTCCTCCCCGCCCGTCCAGATAACAAAGACATCGTCTATAAAACGTAGCCATGTTGTAATGTGTTCGGCAAAAGGATTGTTATTATGGACATAGGTGACTTCATATAAAGACATGAATAACACCGCCAGCTCTGGGGCAAAAGGACACCCCATTGCAACTCCTTTAACTTGGAGGAAGAATTCATTTCCGAAACAGAAGTAATTCTTCTTCAAGGCGAATGCTGCAAGGTCCACTAGGAACTTTGTGGGCACCTGTACTGGCCTAGGTCTTAAATCCAAAAAGTGTTCTAAAACTGCCACAGCTTCGTCTTGGGGTATTTGGGTATAGAGTGATGTCACATCTAGTGTGACCAGTAAGTCTCTACCCTTGTTGAAATCAATCGTTTCCAATTTATTAATGAAGTCAGTTGTGTCTTGTAAGTATGACGATACACAGACCATGAATTCTTTCAAAAAAGCAGTCGACATACTTGGCTATTGGCTCAAGTAGAGAGTCACAGCCTGCCACAATTGGTCTTCCTGGTGGCTTGGCTAGGTCTTTATGCACCTTAGGTAAAACATAGAACAAGGGTATCTTGGGGTGTTTATTTTGTAGATACTCAAGTTCTTTGGGGCCCACAAAGCCTTGTTCAAAACCTTCTTTTAGTATAGGAAATAGTATGTTTTGAAAGTCAGCCGTCGGGTCCTTTCCTATTTTGCGGTAGCAGGCTTGGTCATTCAACTGTCTCATCACTGCTGAGATGGAGAAACAAAGGAAGTTTGTTAAATTCAGTCCTCTCAGCCATTGCTGAGATGGAGAAACAAAGGAAGTTTGTTAAATTCAATATCACCAAAGAAGAAACTAACGCTTTAACCACCTTGCGAAATGACAACACAGTTACCATTAAATAAGCAGATAAAGGCGGGTCAATCGTTGTTTGGGACACCACCGATTATACCGCCGAAGTGATGAGACAGTTGAATGACCAAGCCTGCTACCGCAAAATAGGAAAGGACCCGACGGCTGACTTTCAAAACATACTATTTCCTATACTAAAAGAAGGTTTTTAACAAGGCTTTGTGGGCCCCAAATAACTTGAGTATCTACAAAATAAACACCCCAAGATACCCTTGTTCTATGTTTTACCTAAGGTGCATAAAGACCTAGCCAAGCCACCAGGAAGACCAATTGTGGCAGGCTGTGACTCTCTACTTGAGCCAATAGCCAAGTATGTCGACTGTGTTTTGAAAGAATTCATGGTCTGTGTATCGTCATACTTACAAGACACAACTGACTTCATTAATAAATTGGAAACAATTGATTTCAACAAGGGTAGAGACTTACTGGTCACACTAGATGTGACATCACTCTATACCTAAATACCCCAAGACGAAGCTGTGGCAGTTCTAGAACACTTTTTGGATTTAAGACCTAGGCCAGTACAGGTTCCCACAAAGTTATTATTATTATTAGGCAGATTTATAAAGCGCCTGGTTTACGCCCATAGGCGTGTCCCCGCGCTATGGTAAGTAGGGTAAGCAGTCCAAGCAGCCAGCGCAGTCACCTAGCGTCTGAAAAGATGAGTCTTGAGTTTCCGCCTAAACAAGGATTCCGAATGCTCCAAACGTAGTATTAGCGGCAGGTCATTCCACCGCTTCGCAGCCAAATATCTGAACGACCTGCCCCCCATACGCGCTTTCTTTATTTTAGGGATTTTCAGAAGTCCTGTACAGGAGGAACGCAGATTCCTAGTGGGCTCATACCGGGTAACCAGACTCTGTAACGGGGCAGGGGCTTTGCCTCTCAGAATGCGGTGACACGTGGCTAGAGCTTTCAATTCCACCCTGCTCCTGACAGGGAGCCAGTGCAAAGCCTGGAGCGCTGCCCTGGAGGGAGATCTTCTAGGAAGCCTCAAAACAAGGCGAGCGGCAGCATTTTGCAGCACCTGGAGGCGGTTGAGAGCCTTTCCCGTGGCCCCCAGATACAGCAAATTGCTGTAATCCAGGCGCGAGGTGACTAGAGCATGCACCAGCGTCCGGCGAGCTGTAATAGGCAGGAGATCCAAGACCTTCCTCAGAGTTTTTAAAACTCCGAAGCATGTCCCCACCACTCGGCTAACCTGGGAGCCAAAGGTAAGGTCAACATCCAACCATACCCCCAAGTTCCTTACCTCCTGGCAGGGGACAGGAGTCTCTCCTAGGCAGGGTGGCCACCATGCCGACGACCATACAGATGGGCTTCCCCCCACCACGAGCACCTCGGTCTTACTGCCATTAAGTTTCAGGCAGTTGGCGGACATCCAGGCTGCCAGTTCTTGCAAGCAGACTCTGAACTTGTCCGCCACTAGACCAGGTACACGTGAGAGGGATATTACCAGCTGCGTGTCGTCGGCATAGGACACAAGACGTAGTCCATAGCTTTCAACAATGGCCGCCAGCTGGGAGACATATAGATTGAACAAGGTCGGACTCAGGGACGAGCCCTGCGGCACGCCCTGGCCCAACCCAATCTCCCTGGAATAGCAATCTCCCTGGCGGACTTGGAAGCATCTACCTGTCAGGAAGGACCGGATCCATCTAAGTGGACCTTGCAGCATTCGCCTTGAAGAAGAATTACTTCTGTTTCGGAAATGAATTCTTCCTCCAAGTTAAAGGAGTTGCAATGGGGTGTCCTTTTGCCCCAGAGCTGGCGGTGTTATTCATGTCTTTATATGAAGACACATATGTCCATAATAACAATCCTTTTGCCGAACACATTACAACATGGCTACGTTTTATAGACGATGTCTTTATGATCTGGACGGGCGGGGAGGAAACACTTACATCTTTCTTCAACTGGCTAAACGCAAGAACACCAGATATAAAGTTTAGCATATCATATTCAGAGAATAAAATCTCGTTCCTTGACGTCGAGGTATTTCCATCTGAAGGCAAACTCGCAACATCACTATTTACTAAACCTACGGATCGCAACAAGGCCTTACTTTTCTCTAGCAATCATCCAAGGAGCTTGAAAGAAAACTTGCCCTTCGGCCAATTTTTACGAATACGTAGAAATTGTTCCTCTAATGAGGACTACAAGCTTCATGCAGAAAATCTAGTTTCTAAATTATGAGAGCGTGGCTATCCCAAAAAACTAGTCCGTAATGCGATGAAACGGGCCAGGTGGATACCCAGGGAAAATCTACTGAAGCGCAAAAGTAAAAAGAAGCTAAAACGCCAAGTATGTGTTACCACCTACTGTCCCAATGCCAACAATCTCAAAAAAATTATTGGACGAAATTGGCATTTGATAAAAAACCTGGATGAAAGCTTGCATACACCTCCGTTATTCGCCTTCAAAAAGGAGAACACCATAGCCAATTACGTGGTAAGAGCTGCAATGAAAAAAGAGAGTCAATCCACCTTAAGACAAATGGTGGGTTTGCCCCCCATTGTTCGCCACCGTAAATGTGGCACGTGCTCATGTTGTGATTCGACCGTTGAGGGAGCCCTATTTCAACATCATGGCATCTCGTGGAAACATGAGACCTTCAGTAATTGTAAGTCCAAGTTTGCAGTATATGGAGTCTACTGCCCATGTGGACTGTTATACATCGGAAAAACTAACCAGGAAATCTGGCAGAGAATCTGTCAACACAGATCAAGGATAAAGAACAAAGTCGTAACTGCACCGTTGGTCAATCATTGAAATCGATGCCAACACCAGATAACTGATCTAAAGTGGACCGTGATCTCGAAAGTTGAGAAGGATCTACGACGTCAGGGGTACTCATAGTACGGCCCGCGGGCCGGCAGCGGCCTGGCAAGCTTGTCCTGGCGGCCCGCGGAACTCGCAGACATCGTACCTGTGTTTTAAGAACACATTTTAAAGAATGTCTGCAAACACTGCCGGGTGCAGCAGCGACACTCTGAGAGACTCTGCTGCTCTGTGGGGGCCGGGTGATTCATTCCAGTGATAGGCAGAGCAGCAGAGTCTCTCGCACACACACAGCCACAACCGAGCACTTCACACGTCTTTAGAAAGACCATTTGCATGTTAGTGGAGCTTTGTTTATTTCACCTCTTCTTAGGCCCCTGCAGCTGCGCTCTGCCTATCACTGGAATTAATCACCCGGCACCCACAGAGCGGAGCTGCAGGGGCCTAAGAAGAGGTGAAATCAACAAAGCTCCACTAACATGCAAATGGTCTTTCTAAATACCTGTGAAGTGCTCGGGTGCGGCTGGAAGCGGGAAGCTGTCTCAGCCCTGGCAGACCCAGTCATGTTAGCAGTCTACTCAAAGTGACATTTTACCACAGAGATGCACTGCTCTAAATGTAATGCAGCTAGTTCCATCAGTATCGAGTCAAGGGCAGTTTCTGATATGGTGGTGCGCTTCTTCATCCTGCTTGGGAGTGCCCAAGAAGAGCATTTATCTATGCTGATTTGGGAGAGACATGCAATGATTTTAGCATTAGAATATAATGCATCATAGTGTGGCAAGGGTCTCGGAACACCTCAGGGTTCACAAGGTTGGAGGCACTCTGTCTGGAGTGAGGGCACGTAAGAGATGCTACTTCCAGAAAGTGAAGTGAATCGAGATTAGCCACTGCTGAGAATTAGTCCTATTGAATAGGAGTTCATGGGTCAAGAACATTCTGAAGGTAGTGAAACTCTTTACGTCGAAGGAGGTAGAGGGAGGGAGGGAGACAGAGGGAGAGGGAGAGGGAGGGAGGGAGGGAGACAGAGGGAGAGGGAGGGAGGGAGGGAGACAGAGGGAGAGGGAGGAAGGGAGGGAGGAAGGGAGGGAGGAAGGGAGACCGAGAAATGGAGACCGAGAATGAGAGACCAAGAAATGGAGACAGAGAAAGGGAGACAGACAGAGGGAGGAGGGCGACAAAGGGAGGGAGGCGGAGTGAGGGAGGCGGGGGAGGGAAGCAGAAGTGAGGGAGTGAGGGGAGGGAGGGAGGAGGGGGAGGGAAGCAGAAGTGAGGGAGTGAGAGAAGGGGAGTGAGGGAGGCGGGGGAGGGAAGCAGGAATGAGGGAAGGGGAGTGTGGAAGTGGGGGAAGGGGAGTGAGGGAGTGGGGGAAGGGGAGTGAGGGAGGGAGTGAGGGAAGGGGAGTGAGGGAGTGAGGGAAGGGCAGTGAGGGAGTGAGGGAAGGGGGGTGAGGGAGTGAGGGAAGGGCAGTGAGGGAGTGAGGGAAGGGCAGTGAGGGAAGGGGAGTTAGGGAGGGAGTGAGAGAGGCGGAGGGAGAGAGGGAGGGAGGGAGGGAGGCAGAGGGAGGGAGGCGGAAGTGAGGGAGTGAGAGAAGGGGAGTGAGGGAGGGAGGCGGAAGTGAGGGAGTGAGGGAGGGAGGCAGAAGTGAGAGAGTGAGGGGAGGGGAGTGAGGGAGGGAGGCGGAAGTGAGGGAGTGAGGGAGAGAAGCGGAAGTGAGAGAGTGAGGGGAGGGGAGGGGAGTGAGGGAAGGGCAGTGGGGGAGTGAGGGAAGGGGAGTGAGGGAGTGAGGGAAGGGCAGTGAGGGAGTGAGGGAAGGGCAGTGAGGGAGTGAGGGAAGGGGAGTTAGGGAGGGAGTGAGAGAGGCGGAGGGAGGGAGGGAGGGAGGCAGAGGGAGGGAGGCGGAAGTGAGGGAGTGAGAGAAGGGAAGTGAGGGAGGGAGGCGGAAGTGAGAGAGTGAGGGGAGGGGAGTGAGGGAGGGAGGCGGAAGTGAGGGAGTGAGGGAGAGAAGCGGAAGTGAGAGAGTGAGGGGAGGGGAGTAACGGGAAGGGAGAGAGGGAAGGGGAGTGGGGAAGGGGAGAGAGAGAGGGAAGGGGAGTGGGGGCGAGAGGGAAAGGGAGTGGGGAGGGACAGAGGGAAGGGGAGCGGGGTAGGGGAGTGAGGGAAGGGGAGCGGGGTAGGGGACTGAGGGAAGGGGAGCGGGGTAGGGGAGTGAGGGAAGGGGAGTGGGGTAGGGTAGGGGAGTGAGGGAAGGGGAGCGGGGTAGGGGAGTGAAGGGAGTGAAGGGAGCGGGGTAGGGAAGTGAGGGAAGGGGAGTGAGGGAAGGGGAGTGAGGGAGGGAGAGGAGGAAGGGAGAGGGGAGGGGAGAGGGGAGGAGAGAGGGAAGGAGAGAGGGAAGGAGAGAGAGGGAGTCAGAGAGAGAGGGAGTGAGACAGAGTGAGGGAGAGAGAGTCAGAGTGGGTGAGACAGAGGGAGACAGGGAGAAAGGGAGAGAGAGGGATGGAGGGAGGGAGATAGAGAGGGAGAGAGAGAGAGAGATGTGTGTATGCCGGGTCTGGTGGCTCAGTGGACGAAGGCGTCCGCTGCAGGGACCTGTGTTCAACCTCATGGTCACAGTTTTTTGTTGTTGCTCTAGCCCCGGCCCCTCCCCCACTGACCCCGCCCCCACTGGTGCGGCCCTCGGACCCAAACCACAATGTAAATTTGGCCCCCGTGAGAAAGTTTGTGAGTACCCATGATCTACGTGGTGGAGATTGGGACCTAAAACTTTCCAAACTAGAGGCACTCCTTATTGTCAAGTTCAATACGGCAGTGATAGGACTGAATGAGCTATCCGAAATTTACAAATTGTAGTATCATATACACCTTTAAAAATTACAGTTTAGTGAATCTGTAAGCTGTACACCTGCAGTCACTATTAGGGTGCTATTCCTAATATACCTTGCAGTTTTACACTAATTTCCCTTTGTTTTGTCACACCACATAAAAGTATGCTCTATAGCCTACTGTTGACGGAAACGTTAATCCCCGCTTAATACAAACACGGGACACAAATCAATTATTACATTTGATTCAGTCACCCAGTGCTATATTGGTTCCGGGCAGGCAAAAATGAAAAATACATGGCAAACCTTTGGCAGCTTGCCACAATCCATTACATTGGAACGCTATTCCCCCGCACTGCGCATGCGCGAGAAACCAGTCTTCCAGCATAAGAACACAAACTGGATTCTCCACGCGCATGCGCCAAGTGATTAGCGCTAAAAGATACGCCGAAGGATTAGGATGCGGCTTTACGGATATTCCGATAGTTGGTGAGTTTATTTTTGGAACACTCTCCAAGCGTTCGCATGCAGTTCTTTGATTGACTGGCAATTAGCTGATGAGATTGCCTGATTCCTTTACAGAAAGGAGCGTGTGACTGATACTATTTCTACTTCATTGGGATTTAAACTGTGACGATTTATCCAGGAATTTACATCTCTGGGACCCCGGTAAGACGTTTTGAATTACGACAGTCAACCTCTTACCAATTCATTGAAAAAGAATTGGGACTTATGATGTACCTTGCCCCTTAGGTCCCCAGACTCCGGATCTATTACCACATTTGTCATTCGGGACACTCCAATGCCCAGGACTAAGGTACTTATTCAGGACCCTGTTGTTTTGCTCGATTTTGTGTGTCTCTCTCAAATCCACATTACTCTTACACACACTCTTTTATATTTTTTCTTTTATGGTTTGATTCAGGTATTACTAACGAATTCGATCCACTGGATAAAATTCCAACTGGTAATGTAGGTGTTGTAGTGCTCGTCAGTGTCCTGTTGTGAGAATTGAATACATATGCCCTTTTCTTCTTTTTTATAGAATAACCTGGCCCTGAGGAGAATCCCCACGACCACTAGGGTTTCGAAACGCGTAGGCCCTTCTTGTCTTGGTCTGCCTTTGGTTGTTCTAGTGCTATAAATTGTATTCCACTAGTTCTGACAATTGTACACTCACTTTTGTAAATATTTAGAAATAATTGATTTATTTTTTTACTTTAAGGAGTGTACTGTTTTTGAATTTTGTACAATTCTATAGGAGACCTGTTACTTCCCCCACTGGTGTATGAATTCTCCATTCTGTGTGAAGTATCCCAGTATGAATGTATGAATGCTTGTGGTATGACTGTGATATGTTTGATCTATGATTGGATGATTGATATTCTACCTTGTGTTGTGTCCCCCATTTTCATTTTTTGTCACTAAAAATTCTTTTTGCTTTAGTGTTGACTATACCCTTTCAGGTTAAGAATTGTTTTTTTATCGACTTTGCAAAATAAAATGACTATTCAATAGTGTTCCCAGCCTTGAAGTATATTTTTGTCTGGTGGTTAAGTGGTCAGCTAACTATACTATCAGTACTGGCATCCCTCTTTTGTTGTCCAGACAATAACCCTTAACATCTCTTATACAACCCGCAATCCAATATGAGTAACAATTCCTACTGTATTTGTTCTAACAATTATTACAAGAATTTGTAAATTCTAAAAACCATTCTTATTTGCAACAAACATCGTAATTTGAAAAAACATTTTAGTATAGTCTATTGCCTAATGAGCATCAAAGTATTTTTTGCAAGGGAAAACATGATGATCATACCTCTCGCTAGTTGAGGGTTTTAATTCCTTCTAGCTTCGCACTCGCTGTTTAGATTGGCACAGAGAAAGGTGAGTTTATGATTCCCCTTTCATGTAGACTTGCTGTGAAAGGTATTTTTATATAAAATTATTATTCATACAGATTTTAAAAATAAGAGTAGGGTTTTTATTCCTTCTCTATACATACCACTGGATAAGTATTCAAGAGGGATAGACCTTCGTTGGAGCCACCGACTTATCAACAATAAAATTCAACTGTAGGGGCAAGACAAAGTATTTCTAAATTCCAATATACTGAGCTTACAACCTAGTAAACATATACTTGTTAATACTTATAACTGGGACCTGTCGCTTGGACATAATACTTGCCTTTCAAAAGCCTGTCACGGAGCCTAGTGTAGGTCAACTTTGCAGTTACGTATGGATGTCGACTGGGCTTGAAACCATGTGATATTTCCTCTTTGTATCTTTTTGGACTATGGGTATAAATATTATTTTTATGTTTGTTTTGTTATAAAAGGTTTTGTCTTATGTTAAATCTGCTTTATTGCAGCTTTTTATTACGCCCCCTTCTCGTTACCTGGAGTATAGTGGCAGTGGCGTTGTACAGGTTAAAATACTTGACAGACCTGAAATTAAAGAATCACATAAATCTATATTAGGATTTTTTTCTTTTTTAATATATTATCCTCATTATTAGGTTAGATATGATAACTCCTCTAGATAAAAACCGAATAGTATCAATTATTTCTAACTGCCCCCTATTCTATTTCAGGTGGCATACGGTATAGTTTGTTTCTTTGACTGAAAAGTCATGAGTTTATCCTTATATCTTATGTTACTGGTCCCACTAAGTTTAAAAAGGTATTTCGATAGAGTTTCAACTGATTTACTCTAACGGCAATACTCCTACCGGGTGTTAAGTAAATCCCTTTCTTATCTACTAGCTAGCCTGAACAGACTGACTAGTGTGGCCACAGCGCTTATCTTCGTAGATGAAAACGGCCTCCCTGCATCCAACGCGGTCCTGGGTTGATTGTGGGTATGGAAGGATGTATCGTGTGTGGTTGTTTAAATACATGCGAGAGGGGAAAGTTCACACCTCATTAGTGACACATTTTCTCATCCAGCAAAATATCAATACATGAATGCTCCAATGGGAGAAAGTTGGGTGGTACGACTCACTCGACCGGAAAATTAAAAAAAAAATTAAGAAAACTAAGGCTTAAGGCTTATTGTTTATGTTCTCTACACATCGTGGCCAGTCCCGTGTCATGGCGGCCACCTTAGACTGGTGCCGTATATACCAGTCCCGCAGAATGGAAATACTTAATCGCTCTAAAAGGAGAAAGTTAGATGGTGCAGCTGACTCGATCATGAAACTTCAAAAAACGTATCCTTGAGTCTTATTATTTTAGTTTTGTTTTCTACACATAGCAGCCGATCCCGTAACATGGCGGCCATCTTGGATTGGTCAGTATAGAACTGTCATTCTTAAGTTTTTTGATGTGATATGGTCATTTCTTATGTTTAATAAGTAAGTCGCGCTCGAAAGTAACACTACCTAATTTTTATAAAACTCACTCGATCATGATGCTTCTGAGATCCGGACCTTATAATTGTTATCTACGAGTCTCGACCAAGTCCAGTATCATGGCGGCCATCTTTAAGTGGTCTATCTGTGCCTGCTTATCTTCAATTAGTCCATGTTATTAATCGTTTCACGAGCAAATCAGTCTACAAGTACTACGTTAATTTCAATTGCAGATTTCCTATCAGTCATAAATTCTAGAGTAAATGTTTTATTTATTGGTAATACTCTAGTAAAAGCGAAGAGAGAAACTCAAGGGTACACATATCACTCCCTTGTTTATTGACATTAATCATGTTTTGTAGGCCTATACACTTGTATTTAGTACGGACTACGAGGGGCCTATGTTGTAGCCGCCATCTTCGATGGTCAAATTATGACTATTATGTATAGGTTCTATTATTATTGGCCATTTTATTGTACGAAGAGAGGGTCCTAATGAAACTTCCTCATCTCGTTAATTACGCAGCCACACTCTACTATGCTTTACCTTTCAAATATACTGCGGGTTGAATCACAGACCTATTCAGATAATTTACCTATGCGGCACACAAGGGAAACTAAAGCAATCAACCATTTTAGGGTACAGATATATAGGTTTCTAAGCTCTCTGTTGGTCTAAGGTCAGATACGTTTTCCCAGTCTTCTCTGCTGTTTAATCCATTGTTTACTGTATCAAAGAAGCACATATAGAATTGTTCTCTTTTTTTCCTTTTTATCAGTTCATTACCTCCTCTGAAACTCAATTTCATATTTTCAATGCCACTCCACCTAAGTTCATTCAGGGTATGTTTCTCTTTTAACCAATGTTCAACCAATGGTGCAGTATTTTTATTAGTTCTTATAGCAGATTTGTGTTCACAAATTCTAGTTTTTACTTCCCTAGCTGTCTCGCCTATGTATCCATTATTACATGGACACATAATCAGGTAAACTAGATTTTTGGAGCGACAATTGACAAAACTTTTCATGTTATGTTTAATTCCATTGACTGTTATGTTGTCACCTTTGATGATATTGGGACAGATGCTACAGCTACTGCAAAAAACACAGTTGATGGACAGAATGTAGAACAATGTCATACATTCACCCCAGTACAAGGATCTGGGCCTAAATCCATCGTTTTTTTGCACTCCACATCACCCTGGGTTAGACACTGGCTATATGCAAATCAGCTCTGACCCTGTGCCCCATGGGAACAGTCCAGTCCGAACTACCAAGCCATGTCTTTCCCAGACCGGAATCAAGCATCCAAGGACCGGTTTCTGGCTATCAGCCTTCATTCAGCCTGGATAGCTTGACTCCAGTGGTGTGGAGAGCCTGGGACTCACGTCTGAGCATCCCCAGCCCACTCGGGGTGAAAATTGCAAAAAACACAGTTGATGGACAGAATGTAGAACAATGTCATACATTCACCCCAGTACAAGGATCTGGGCCTAAATCCATCGTTTTTTTGCACTCCACATCACCCTGGGTTAGACACTGGCTATATGCAAATCAGCTCTGACCCTGTGCCCCATGGGAACAGTCCAGTCCGAACTACCAAGCCATGTCTTTCCCAGACCGGAATCAAGCATCCAAGGACCAGTTTCTGGCTATCAGCCTTCATTCAGCCTGGATAGCTTGACTCCAGTGGTGTGGAGAGCCTGGGACTCACGTCTGAGCATCCCCAGCCCACTCGGGGTGAAAATTGCAAAAAAAAGTGGGCTGGGTATGCTCAGACGTGAGTCCCAGGCTCTCCACACCACTGGAGTCTGGGAAAGACAGGGCTTGGCAGTTCGGACTGGACTTTTCCCATGAGGCAAAGGGTCAGAGCTGATTTGCATATAGCCAGTGTCTAACCCAGGGTGGTGTGGAGTGAAAAAAACAATGGATTTAGGCCCAGATCCTTGTACTGGGGTGAATGTATGACATTGTTCTACATTCTGTCCATCAACTGTGTTTTTTGTAATTTTCACCCCGAGTGGGCTGGGTATGCTCAGACGTGAGTCCCAGGCTCTCCACACCACTGGAGTCAAGCTATCCAGGCTGAATGAAGGCTGATAGCCAGAAACCGGTCCTTGGATGCTTGATTCCGGTCCGGTCTGGGAAAGACAGGGCTTGGCAGTTCGGACTGGACTTTTCCCATGAGGCAAAGGGTCAGAGCTGATTTGCATATAGCCAGTGTCTAACCCAGGGTGGTGTGGAGTGAAAAAAACGATGGATTTAGGCCCAGATCCTTGTACTGGGGTGAATGTATGACATTGTTCTACATTCTGTCCATCAACTGTGTTTTTTGTAATTTTCACCCCGAGTGGGCTGGGTATGCTCAGACGTGAGTCCCAGGCTCTCCACACCACTGGAGTCAAGCTATCCAGGCTGAATGAAGGCTGATAGCCAGAAACCGGTCCTTGGATGCTTGATTCCGGTCTGGGAAAGACAGGGCTTGGCAGTTCGGACTGGACTTTTCCCAAAGGGTCAGAGCTGATTTGCATATAGCCAGTGACTAACCCAGGGTGGTGTGGAGTGAAAAAAACGATGGATTTAGGCCCAGATCCTTGTACTGGGGTGAATGTATGACATTGTTCTACATTCTGTCCATCAACTGTGTTTTTTGTAATTTTCACCCCGAGTGGGCTGGGTATGCTCAGACGTGAGTCCCAGGCTCTCCACACCACTGGAGTTAAGCTATCCAGGCTGAATGAAGGCTGATAGCCAGAAACCGGTCCTTGGATGCTTGATTCCGGTCTGGGAAAGACAGGGCTTGGCAGTTCGGACTGGACTTTTCCCATGAGGCAAAGGGTCAGATCTGATTTGCATATAGCCAGTGTCTAACCCAGAGTGGTGTGGAGTGAAAAAAACGATGGATTTAGGCCCAGATCCTTGTACTGGGGTGAATGTATGACATTGTTCTACATTCTGTCCATCAACTGTGTTTTTTGTAATTTTCACCCCGAGTGGGCTGGGTATGCTCAGACGTGAGTCCCAGGCTCTCCACACCACTGGAGTCAAGCTATCCAGGCTGAATGAAGGCTGATAGCCAGAAACCGGTCCTTGGATGCTTGATTCCGGTCTGGGAAAGACAGGGCTTGGCAGTTCGGACTGGACTTTTCCCATGAGGCAAAGGGTCAGATCTGATTTGCATATAGCCAGTGTCTAACCCAGAGTGGTGTGGAGTGAAAAAAACGATGGATTTAGGCCCAGATCCTTGTACTGGGGTGAATGTATGACATTGTTCTACATTCTGTCCATCAACTGTGTTTTTTGTAATTTTCACCCCGAGTGGGCTGGGTATGCTCAGACGTGAGTCCCAGGCTCTCCACACCACTGGAGTCAAGCTATCCAGGCTGAATGAAGGCTGATAGCCAGAAACCGGTCCTTGGATGCTTGATTCCGGTCTGGGAAAGACAGGGCTTGGCAGTTCGGACTGGACTTTTCCCATGAGGCAAAGGGTCAGAGCTGATTTGCATATAGCCAGTGTCTAACCCAGGGTGGTGTGGAGTGAAAAAAACGATGGATTTAGGCCCAGATCCTTGTACTGGGGTGAATGTATGACATTGTTCTACATTCTGTCCATCAACTGTGTTTTTTGTAATTTTCACCCCGAGTGGGCTGGGTATGCTCAGACGTGAGTCCCAGGCTCTCCACACCACTGGAGTCAAGCTATCCAGGCTGAATGAAGGCTGATAGCCAGAAACCGGTCCTTGGATGCTTGATTCCGGTCTGGGAAAGACAGGGCTTGGCAGTTCAGACTGGACTTTTCCCATGAGGCAAAGGGTCAGAGCTGATTTGCATATAGCCAGTGTCTAACCCAGGGTGGTTGGAGTGAAAAAAACGATGGATTTAGGCCCAGATCCTTGTACTGGGGTGAATGTATGACATTGTTCTACATTCTGTCCATCAACTGTGTTTTTTGTAAGATGCTACAGCTACAGCATGCAAAAGTTCCAACTGGTAGGCTTGTATTAGTAAGTCTTGTTTGGGTGGAAATATTAGATTTTCTACATGTGTGTACCAGACAGTTCCTAATTGTCCTGTCCCTTCTGAAGGAAAACATAGGTTTAGGAAGGGGCTCTTTATTCTGTTTGGTAATAAGGTGCCAGTTTCTATTTATTATATTTTTAATCTTATTACTAATATTGCTGAAGTTGGTAATGAATATGAGAGGTCCTTTGTTGTCATTTGATTTTCTTTCCCTATCCTCGAAAAAGGTGTCTCTATTATAATATTTAGCCCTTTTGTATGCATGTTTCACAAGTTTTTTAGGGTATACCCAGGCAATACATTTTTGAGTAAGGATAGTAGCATGTCTGTCGTAGTCTTTGTTATTAGTACAGTTCAGTTTTAATCTAAGAAATTGGCCAAAGGGAATATTATCCCTCTGGCTAGCCGGGTGGTTGCTGTTGTAGTGTAGCATTGTGTTCCTGTCAGTACTCTTCGTGAATAACTCTACATTAAGGACACCTTCTACATTTTTAATCACAATATCTAGAAATTCACACCTATCTTTGCTACAATTTGAGGTAAACCTGAGATTATTATCTCCAAGGTTCAACCATTCGATCAATTCTCTTAGATATTCTACTGACCCTGTCCATATAAAGAACACATCATCAGTACACCGGCTCCATTGAGAGATGTTTTCATAAAATGGTGCCAGGTCATTGAATATATGTGTGTCCTCGAAGTCAGCTACATATAGGCAGGCCAGGCTTGGAGCACAGGTAGCTCCCATGCTGGTACCCTTCACCTGTTTAAAGAAATCTTTTTCAAACAAAAAAATATTGTTTTTAAGGATTAAATCAATACAGTCTACTATAAATGTGGTGTGGGCTGAAAAGTCATGATCCTCATGTGTAAATAGGCCTTTTATCATGTCTATGGTGTTGTCCTGAGGAATATTTGTATATAACGCTTCGATGTCTAAAGTGACCAAGCATTGGGTCTCTGGGCAGAACTCCATATTTTCAATATTTTTAATCATCGCCGTGGTATCTTTTATGTATGCCTTTTGTCGTATCACCATCGGCTGTAAAAAGATGTCAACAGACTGACTAAGAGTTTCGGTAACCGAATTGATGCTTGAGACAATAGGTCTCATCGGGGGGTCTTTGGTACATTTATGGACTTTAGGCAGACCATACAATGCCAGGATCACAGGGTTCTCATTGGATAAATAGTTATATTCCTCAGTACATATCACACCATCTTCCTTAGCTAAAATTCAAACTTCTGGTTTTTAGAGAAATCCACTCTTGTCTACTAGATTTGCAGTAGTGTTGCTCATTACTAAGCATAGTTTGCATCTTGTTATTGTAGTCCATAGTATTAATAATAACAATACTACCCCCTTTGTCTGCGGGCTTCACAGTGAGGGCAACATTTTGTTCCAAGGATCTGAGTGCTAATAGTTCCTGTTGCGTTAAATTCCTATTTTGCCAAATCTTTTTATTAAGTAAATCTTCAATGCTCTTGCTAACGCTACGTTCAAAGATCTCAATATCTTTATTGACCTGTGCGCTAGTCAGGGTCCATGTAGACTTAGGTCTGAGTCCTGATTTATTGTCTATTAGCTTTTTATCTTTACCCTCAAAAAAGGAAATGAACCTAATTCTTCTATAAAAGTTTTGTAAATCCCTTTCAAGACTATATTTATCAATGGGTTGAATGATCGCATACCCAAGGCCTTTCTCTAGGACACTTCTCTCTTCCAGGGAAAGCTCATATTGAGAGAGATTTATGATGGGTGCCTTGTTAGTTAGTCCCATTTTTTGTGACTCCTGGTTTTCATATACGGACGTTGTTGGAATGGGGTCTGTGGATGAAAATCCCCCCTCCCCCGGCCTCTGCCCCTTGATGGACCAAAGTTCTTTTGACGTTGTCCTAAAAAAGATAGAGATTCTCTGTTTGTGTTTGATCCAATTTCTCTATCCGAATTTTTATGATTCTCTTGTTGAGGTTCACTCTCTGAGTCTGAGCTTGTATAGGAAGTATCAAAGAACCTCACCTTTTTGTTGGGAAAGTTTCTTGCTGGTTGAATCCAAGGTTTTCTGTAATTACCTTCCTCCCTTGGTCTTTCATAAAAATCCTTCTGGAGATATGGATAAACTACTTCAAGGTTATAGTTAATATCTTTCTTTAATGTATTAGTTTTTTTATTCACCATATATTCTCCATATCCTGCAATATCTTTCTGAATTTCTTCTAGTTTCTTTTTGGCCTCATCTAGGGCATCTGTTTCCTTCAATTTATTTTCCAACTCTTCTATTTCTCTCTTCTCTATTATTAAAACTTCTTGGGCTGTTTCAATTATCAGCAACATCCAGTCGCGACTGCACCTATTTGCTATAAAGGTCCATTTTTCAATACATTTAGTGTTTTTATAAAGACCCCAGGTTCATTACATATCTGAAGGCCTTTGGGGATGATACCTTGTTTGCAGTATTCAATTAGAAAGTCAGCATGGAGTTCTGTTCTTATTATTCTTTTTTTCATATTCCACAGTGCTGCCTTCCACTGTTCTTCATTCGTGTTTTCTAAAGTGACGGTTGATATATTTTTTGAGGTACCATTAATTATTCTTTTAAAATGGTCCTCCGAAAAACCATACGTTTTGATGTCTTCCATGGACCGTTTTAGATGCTACGTGGAAGGTGCGGAAACAACTCCCCGGCTGACTAGCCGTGCTATCAAGTTAATAGAGAGAAAAGGGAGGTACCCTACTGTTTCAGATAGGGACAGGGTAAGTACAGGTTACAAAACAAGGAGTCCCAAATTCAAAAACTAAGATCCCTAAGCACACTTGATCGTCACATCAATAAACAGGAGAGAGAGACAACGTTATGTCAGCAAAGACCACAGAATTAAAACCATACCAAATAGTTAAAAAGAGAATTTGTGTCTATTTATTACGTTCACATATTATAAGACCAATAGATTCCACAAATTAAAAACAATTCATACAATTTATACAATAAAACATTTTATACAATCAATTTTTTTTTAAAAAGATCAATTTTAAGAAAACAGAGGTCGACGCAGCGTTTCGGTGATTCAGATGATGTTCACCTTCATCAGGACAGTTTTCTAGACAGTAGAGAGAAATTTCTATTATTCAACCATTCGTGTGCTGCTGACAATAACCCTTAACATCTCTTATAAAACCCGCAAATCAATATGAGTAACAATTCCTACTGTAATTGTTCTAACATTTATTACAAGAATTTGTAAGTTCTAAAAACCATTCTTATTTGCAAAAATATCGTAATTTGAAAAAACATTTTAGTATAGTCTATTGCCTAATGAGCATGAAAGTAATTTTAGCAAGGGAAAACATGATGATCATACCTCTCGCTAGTTGAGGGTTTTAATTCCTTCTAGCTTCGTTATCGCTGTTTAGATTGGCACAGAGAAAGGTGAGTTTATGATTCCCCTTTCATGTAGACTTGCTGTGAAAGGTATTTTTATATAAAATTAGTATTCATACAGATTTTAAAAATAAGAGTAGGGTTTTTATTCCTTCTCTATACATACCACTGGATAAGTATTCAAGAGGGATAGACCTTTGTTGGAGCCACTGACTTATCAACAATAAAATTCAACTGTAGGGGCAAGACAAAGTATTTCTAAATTCCAATATACTGAGCTTACAACCTAGTAAACATATACTTGTTAATACTTATAACTGGGACCTGTCGCTTGGGCATAACACTTGCCTTTCAAAAGCCAGACAAGGAGCCTAGTGTAGGTCAACTTTGCAGTCACGTCTGGATGTCGACTGGGCTTGAAACCACGTAATATGTCCTCTTTGTATCTTTTTGGACTATGGATATAAAAATTATTTTTATGTTTGATTTGTTATAAAACGTTTTGACTTATGTTAAATCTGATTTTTAAGGCTATTTATTACGCCCCCTTCTCGTTACTTGGAGTATAGTGCAAGTGGCGTTGTACAGGTTAAAATACTTGACAGACCTGAAATTAAAGAATCACATAAATCTATATTAGGAATGTTTTCTTTTTTAATATATTATCCTCATTATTAGGTTAGATATGATAACTCCTCTAGATAAAAACCGGATAGTATCAATTATTTCTAACTGCCCCCTATTCTATTTCAGGTGGCATACGGTATAGTCTCTTTCTTTGACTGAAAAGTCATGAGTTTATCCTTACATCCTTATGTTACTGGTCCCATTAAGTTTAAAAAGGTATTTCGATAGAGTTTCAACTGATTTACTCTAACGGCAATACTCCTACCGGGTGTTAAGTAAATCCCTTTCTTATCTACTAGCTAGCCTGAACAGGCTGACTAGTGTGGCCACAGCACTTACCTTCGTAGATGAAAACAGCCTCCCTGCATCCAACGCGGTCTAGGGTTGATTGTGGGTATGGAAGGATGTATCGTGAGTGGTTGTTTAAATACATGCGAGAGGTGAAAGTTCCCACCTCATTAGTGACACATTTTCTCATCCCGCAAAATATCAATACATGAATGCTCCAATGGGAGAAAGTTAGGTGGTACGAATCACTCGATCAGAACATTTTAAAAAATTTAAGAAAACTAAGGCTTAAACCTTATTGTTTATGTTCTCTACACATCGTGGCCGGTCCCGTGTCATGGTGGCCATCTTAGACTGGTGCCGTATATACCAGTCCCGCAGAATAGAAGCATTTAATCGCTCTAAAAGGAGAAAGTTAGATGGTGCAGCTGGCTCGATCATGAAAGTTCAAAAAACGTATCCTTGAGTCTTAATTATTTTAGTTATGTTCTCTACACATAGAGGCCAGGCACCAGAGCAGGTGGTCTCGGATCTATCTATCTATCTCAAGATCCCAGGTGTAAAAGAGTGCCTAATAACAGCCACAGAATAATATTTCAAAGACAAGGAGTCCTATCAAATCCTCAGGGAGGCATACAAAATTGGTATTCAAGGGAAAGGTGCTCTCACTGACTGTCGGCAACAAAAAAGAAACAATGGCCGCGGTGGAGAAGCTTGAAGGCAACATCCTCACTCTCGAGGCTACACTGGGGTTAGACAACACTGGTGACATGAAGCATAACTTGGGCCTCAAACTACAGCAATATAGAGACTTTGGGACACCGCACAGCTAGAAAACATCACGGAGACACACAACACCGAAAATATGAACTTGGTGATAAGGCGGGACACTCCTTGCATGGTTAGACAAAAGAGAGAGGGCAGGCCTTTGGGCACCTGTATTTGTTTGGAGTCTGGGAAGTCCTTTTCAGATCCCCAGGACATTGTGAATCAGCCGCGGCCCGTGGAGGGAGTTACGGTGGGGCAGGAAGGCGGGGGGGAAGGGGCATGGTGGGGGGGTGCTTAAAACCGGAATATGGAAAATTGGAGATAAGTAAATAATTTAATAAATAAAACGAATTTCGTAGCGCGCCCTGCATCGCAAAATGCATCGACCCACAGACGAACCAGTGTACTGTGTCGACCGGTATACCTTGTAGCTTGGTGGTTATCCACGAGCACTGTACACTTCCCCGAAACACGTAGCTCTTATGGGACCTACGGTACTCACAGTCCAGCATTGGCATACCACACTCAAAACACTGGGTTGGGGAGGAAGAATTACCTAGGCCATGCCGTTGTGGGACTCTGAAAAACTGGGCAGGTTGGTTCGAAGGCCAGGTTTAGATAAATGGGGCCTGATATGCATCTCTAAGGTAGGGGATCTCTGGAATAATGGCACAGTACTGCCATTCTCTGAATTGCAGATAGAGTATGACCTCATTGTTACAGAAAACTTTTGTTACTTACAAGTCCGCTATGTTCTACAGGCAGCAATCCGCAGGGGGCAGGACCTTCCGGAATCATCACCACTGGAGGAGAGGTTATTAGATGACCATATGGTCAGCAAAGTGATCTCCCTGATGTACAGGAAATTGATCAATAACTCCCCAGATACACTTCTTCAGTTACAGAGCTGTTAGTGAGGCCAACTTGGGACATCTCACAGATGAGGATTGGTCAAAAGCCTTAGCCTCCCATAACGAGGTGGCGATAAGAGCCCAGTTTCAACTTGTTCAACTCAAAATACTGCATAGAAGAAATAACTCCCCCACATGTGGTGCCTCTGTAATCACAATTTAAAATCCTAATTTATAGTGAAGTCAGATTATTCTTTTTCAGAAAGCTGGCCTTTTCTTGCCTTGGCCATTTGGTGCCTACAGCCAGTCTCTGGTCACATGACTGGGTAAGTTGGAAGTTGGGCCTTGTGTATCCCTCCTAGTCAGCCACACACAATAGGAGCATAGATGTGACTTGATAGGCCATCCTGAGCAGGATGGGAGGGAGGACCTGGACACTGCCTGACTTATACCTGAATAAGCTGTGGCCTGTCCACACAAAAAGGGTTTAACAACCCTGTATTGTCACTCCAGCCAGCTTGGAGCCAGGGCTGGGGAGGTAGGGAATTCCTTGCACTCTCTAGAAGTTTCTGCCACCTTCCAGAACCAGAGCACCAGGGTCTAAATACTGTACCTCAGACACCACCACTTTAGCATGCCTCTAGACCTGTGGATACTCAGCCAGGAAGAAGGACTGCTGTGCTGCTGAAGGACTGCCACCCTACTGGACTGCACTCTGCAGAACTCCTGCTTTTCTCTGCTGCCCTGCTACCTGCTGCCCTCTTATGTGGGTGAGAAAGACTAGACATGCATGTCTTGAACCCCAAATCCAGAGTGACTCCAATGGCTAGTTAGCTGACCTCCCGATCTGAAGTCTCAGAGACATAAAAGATTTCTACTCATCCCGCTTCTGCACCTGGAATGTGCCATCTGTGAGTCTACCCCGCCAAGTGGTTCCATGCCAGTCCGGGACGCTTTAAAGTGGACTGAAGGTGCTTACCAGCAGAACGATGCATCTTCTCTGTTGAGAGGCTCATCCTCAAGCAGAACCAATGCGTCACCTCGGCTGAGAAGAAATGACGCATCCCCACTGGTGCATGGATTTGGCCCTGGCAGAGAAGGCCAGCATCACTTTCGCACTCCTCGTAAAGGAGTATCTCTGGCCCAGGTCCTTATCATCGCTCATCGACGGCAGTCTCGACAATGATGACGGATGTCGCAACACATCCTCACAGCTCCTCAGAATGGACATATCACCACCTACACGCCGCATCCCCAACTCCGGACTTCGCATTGCAAGCCCCATCGATTGGCTCCTCAATGATGAAGCCACAGGACCATGCATCGCTGCCTCACTGCAATCTCAGAACCGACGCATTGTTTCTGCTTTGTGGCGCTTCTTTGACCCAGGTCCATGCAACGCTTTGCAACCAGAATTTAAGATTGTTCAGCAGGCTTGACTGGGTCACTGCATCCATCCCATGCTCCATCAGGGTTGGCCTGAACTTGTGACTTTGTCCTATCCAGTGCAACCAGATATCCCTTGTTGGCACTTTGTGCTTTTTGGTGCCTGTTGGATCTGGCAGTGTCTGGTTGGCTGAGGCAGTACCCCAGCCAGGCAGAAAAACCCATCAGGGGCAGGTGATTACACACGCTTTATAACCTGCACTCATCCTTGAGTAGTTTGGCACTGAGCAGTCAGGCTTAACACAGAGGCAATGTATAAAGTATAGGCAGAGCACTCACTCATGATAAATACCTTGAACGTCACAAAAGAGACTTCACATGTGATGTACAGAAATAACGTTTGTATTTGACACACATAATAATCAACACAACATAAATATCATGTATTTCAGGGCATAAATCACATTTGGAATTATTACTAGCAGTACTAGGCCCAGCCGTGCTCAAATGGGAAATTGTTAAAATTGGGAAAGGTCCTAATCTACACCCTCCCCAGCACCCTTATGTTATGTTATGTTATGTTATACATTTATTTTTATAGCGCACGGCTACTCCAAAGGAGTGTCCCGGCGCTTTATTGAGGCAGCTCAAAATATAAAACATACCATACAGCAAACAACTGAAACACAAGAAATACTAAAGGTTAAAAAGCCAGGTCTTCAGGCTCTTCCTGAAGTGAAGCAGATTAGAAGAGGACCGTAGGGCCAGAGGCAGGGTATTCCACAGCTGAGGGGTCCTCAAACTAAAGGAGCGCCCCCCAGTACGTGCCTTCCTGATTCGGGGAACCACAGCCAAGAACAAGGATTCAGATCGCAAAGACCTGACCGGGCGATAAAAGGCGAGCCTGTGTTGGAGGTACTTCGCTCCCACACCAAAAAGCGCTTTATGCGCCAACGTCAGAACTTTAAACATGATTCGCTTCCGGATGGGCAGCCAATGAAGTGACTGCAGCAAACCGGAGGCTCCTACTCGCCTGTGGAGGCCAAAAATGGCGCGGGCTGCAGCATTCTGCACAACCTGCAGCCGCTGCACAAGATAGTCCGGCAGACCACTGTACAGGACATTAGCATAGTCCAATCTGGAACCAACTAAGGCCTGCACAGTGATCTTTCTATGTTCTTCTGTAAGCAGAGGCAGGAACTTCCGGAGCATCTTGAGCAGCCCAAAACAAGTGCCCGTTAGACCACGAACATGTGGCACCAGCGTCAGGCTGTTGTCCATCTTTACTCCCAGATTCTTTGCCACCAGCGAAGCCAGGGCAGGGGGACACATATCTAAGGGCCACCAGGCCCGCCAGTCAGGGTCAAGGGAGCAGCCGAAGAACAACACCTCCGATTTATTGGAATTGGCCTTGAGGCCGTTCGACTGGAACCAGCTGAAGACCAACTCCAAGCAGCCTTGGATATTCTCCCCATCGAAAGCCTGATCTTTCCCACACGTGAAGATCAACTGCGTGTCATCAGCGTAGGAAACGATTTGGGCCCCAGAAGACTCCACCAGTGCCGCCAAAGGTGTCATAAAGATGTTAAAGAGAGTCGGGCTCAACACAGAACCCTGCGGAACACCGACTCCCAATGGCGGCATCTCGGCAGAGCTCGGAGAGGCCCAGACCGTTTGTCGGCGGCCCTCCAGGAAAGATGAGAACCAATCTAGCACCGTCCCCCTCAGACCAATGTCATAAAGTCTGGCGAGAAGCATCTCGTGGGGGACGGTGTCAAAGGCCGCCGACAGATCAAGCATGACAAGCATGGCATGGCCTCCAGAGTCCAGTGTCTCCCTAATGATCTCTGACACCTCCAACAGTGCCGTCTCCGTGCTTAGATTAGGGCGGAAACCGGACTGTGAAGGGTGTAGCAGATCACTGGACTCAAGAAAGCTGGAAAGAACGCCGTGCACATGCTTCTCCGTGATCTTGGCCAACGCCGGAAGGAGGGAGATCGGCCTGTAGTTGGCCAGAACCTCCGGATCAAGCCCAGGCTTCTTGAGGAGGGGGATCACCATAGCCCTTTTCCAGGGCGAAGGGACCTGCCCCTCCGTCAAAGACAGATTCACAAGTGGATTGACCACAGGGTTGACCACAGTCGCCATTTTAGCCAAAAATTTGGCCGGGCAGGGATCTAATGGCGAACCCGACTTAAGATTGGCCAGAAGCGCCAAGGAAGCATCGAAGGAAATGGGTGGGAACTCAGCAAGAACCACAGCCTGCGAGGGCAGCCACGCCGGTCCCGCCACCACACCAGCATGCACCTCGGCTAAGCCCACTGCGAAAGAGTCCTGGATGGACTTAATCTTATCCGTGAAAAATCTGGCCAGGTCACAGACCCACAACTCAGATGGAACCCCTTGGGGCAAGTTGGATCTGGGGGCCATGAACTCCCTAACTACAGCAAAGATCTCCTTACAGGAGTTTGAGGCGGCCTCAATCCTCCTGGCCAAGAAAACCTTTTTTTCACGAAGAATATCACAGTGATAGGCTTTGACCATAGACCTATAAGCCACTCTGGCCTCCAGATCATAGTGGAGGCGCCACGCCCTTTCTGCCACCTTACATTGGCGACGAGTGGCCCACAATGCCTCGGTGAACCAGGGGGCCGAAGCCCTCTTGATCTTATTTCTCTGGGCCATGACAGGGGCCAGATCATTCAGCCTCTCCGTCAACCACCCCTGTAGGGACTCAACGTCCTGCTTTAAGTTGCCTGATAGAAGGCACGGATGGTCCACAGCCGCCTGGTTTAACATCTCAGGCGTAACTCTATGCAGAGCCCTCCGCGCCATGCCATGCTGTCTCGGCACACTGCAAGGGGGTTTCATACTGGCTAATACCGAGAATCTGACCAGCCTATGGTCCGTCCAGAGCACCGGAAGGAGCTCGATGTCGTAGAGAGGGATTGAAGAAAAAACCTGGTCCAAGGTGTGTCCCTTGTCATGAGTGGGGCCTATGAGAAAAGGAACAAGGCCCAGAGGAGCCGTGATATCCTGCAGTTTGTTGGCATCCGAATCACCGGCGACGTCCATATGGAAGTTAAAATCTCCTGCCAAAAGACAGTGCTGCGCACTCAGGGCCAACCCAGCAATGGCAGCCTGGAGGTCATCGAAAAAAGATCCAACTGGGCCAGGGGGTCTATACACCAACAACCCTTTCAGGGCTTGTTGCGGGGTCAGTCTGATGGTAAATGCAAGAGATTCAGATCCTACGATGACGTTAAGAGGGAGGATAGAGCAGGAAACTGCTTTACTCACTACCAACGCTACCCCACCTCCCCTGCCTTTGACTCTATCTTGCCGGAAGATATTATAATCCGGGGCAATCGCCGCCATGATGTCCGGATTGGACAGCTCCCCCAACCAGGTTTCGGTCAGCAAAAGGCAGAGTGGCTTTTCTCTCATGAGGAGGTCAAAGATCTCCAGAGCATGCTTGCCCACCGATCTAGTATTGAGCAGTAGGAAAAGATGTCTCACTCGATCCTCCTCTCTCCCTTGTGAGGAGACGCCAGAACCGGGTCCGCTCGAGCAGCGGTGCTTCACAATTAATGTGCAGGTGAGGGGAGAGCCCAGTAAATACCTCTATTTTAAAAACAGGGTCAAGAGAACAAAAACGAACAGAGATAAAAAACGGGAGTTTTAAAAGCAAAACAGCCTCACCGCGCAGCAAGCTATAATGAGCTGCCAGCACCTAAACACTGAGACCTATCAAGGTCTAACACTAGGAGGACCGCCTTAAATAGTGCCTCCAGGTGAGGGGCAAAGCGCACCACCAGGACACTCAAGATGGCGCTCAGAGAGCGTCAATGCCCTTCCCAAAATGGCGGCCGTTAAACAGACTCGGGAGACCCCCGACCACCCCAGAACCGGGTCCGCTCGAGCAGCGGTGCTTCACAATTAATGAGCAGGTGTGGGGAGACCCCAGTAAATACCTCTATTTTAAAAACAGGGTCAAGAGAACAAAAACGAACAGAGATAAAAAACAGGAGTTTTAAAAGCAAAACAGCCTCACCGCGCAGCGCAGTAAGCTATAATGAGCTGCCAGCACCTAAACACTGAGACCTATCAAGGTCTAACACTAGGAGGACCGCCTTAAATAGTGCCTCCAGGTGAGGGGCAAAGCGCCCCACCAGGACACTCAAGATGACGCTCAGAGAGCGTCAATGCCCTTCCCAAAATGGCGGCCGTTAAACAGACTCGGGACAACACGTTGTCCACCCCCAGGCCCACCCTAGTAATTCTTATAATTCAATACCACACAGTTAGAGGGTTCATTCCAGCTCACAACAGTGGCAGCTCATCCGCAATGGCAGAGGAGCGTCGCCTCACTCACTGGCTCAGAGCCAGTAAATGAAAAATAAAACAGTCACCGTTTTATTTTTCATTTTCCGCCTCTGGGCCAGCTTGTGAAGGGAGGGGCGGGGAATTGGGAGAAGGAATGTGACGTGTACTCCACTCCCTAAGTGGGCATAGGTATTTTTGCTGGCCGTCTCAAGCCGACCAAACCACACATGAGCACTTAGGTTTTCTCCAACCCAGATGCATTGAGCAGCCGGGCTGGGGAAACCCCACATACTCCTTGGCCTGAGCAGGGGTCCTTTCTGCCTGCTCAGACCAATTCCCACACAGTCTGTGACGTGGCCCCATTGCTTGCTAGTACCTGGAAGAACGAGACTGAGCGCGACGCGGGAGGCAGCTGCAGGTACGTTTTTATTTTAAATAAATTTTTTATTTTAACCAACCGCCCCAGAGCGCTTCCGCTCCCTCACTCCCTTACCCGCCCCACAACCGCTTTATTGTGCCGGCCACAAGTAGGTCACAATGATATCGGAAATATGTACATTCACAAAATTATACCACTTTTGTGAAAATCAATGTCAAACGTAATGCGTTTCTGGCAAAAAATCAATGTATCGGGCAATTCACCATCCAGTGTCATGAATCACTTCTCCACTGTCACGCTCACACTCACACTCATTCTGCACCACTTTGCGGTGCGAAGGATATCAGGCAAGACTGTACGAAGGCACTTGCACAAAAATACGTACTCTGCAGCCGAATGCAGTGCAACTGAAAATCAGCAGATCAATTGGTTACATTCTGCAGAGCCCATGGCCCGAAGTCTCACTCCACCCTCCAACTCACCCCGGCTAGACTACACCCACAGAATGGAGACACCCCATCATCCCCTCGGGCACTAGGCTACACACAATTGAAGTCCCTCTAAGTCAGGGTCACAGGAAGCAGGTGAGGTAAGGCAGCAAGGTCAATTAGGAGGCAGTCAACAAAAGGGGTTTTGCAGCCACTCGAGAAGTTCACCCACAGGATGCGGAACAGACACAGGCCAAGGGCAAGAGACAGTCACATCAAAAGGGGTGCCTAAGGGCCTTCAACACCAGCCCACTTCAGTCTCTTGACCCGCTTCCGATAGTTAATGGAGGCGTTCCTCCAGCCCAGTCAGTCACTCTCACCTCCCAGGCCAGAGGCAGGTAATACTACCTGGCAACACAGTGTCGTTGGGAAAGATCCGGTGAGGAGGTAGCATTGGTCCACTGCGCTGAGGGCAAAGTAAGGGAACAGTAGATGAATGGAGAATTAAGTATGAGGCTCTTTTGGAAGGAGGAGGCACCCCGTCAGATACACATTGATCAGAGTCACACCCAGGCAATAAGGGTACAACATCAAGTGCACGATGAAACTGGTTGCACCAGACCGATCACAAAAAACAAAGAGTTGTAAAATCCCGATCTCTTTGGAAATGAGGCACAACGTCCGGTGCATGTCAATTTTGGCCACATCAGACAGTTCCGGTCACCCACACATTCGAGGAGTTGCAATTCCATACCTCCCTGGAGATGAGGCACAAAGTCTGGTGCACGTCGTTATTGGTCGCACCAGACAGTTCCGGGCACACACACAGCCGCAAGTTCAGCAATGCCTCATGAGGTAGAATGAGGCACTACCACTGTTACACCTCCACCTCCGAGGGTGGCAACATGTGAATCAGACACCACATGCAATGAGCATGCAGTCGGTGTGTCACATGAGAGAGATGCAGCACGAACGACAAAGTGGGCCACTCACCTCCAACTAGACACTTATGCGTGATTACGTCCACACAATTCAGGGCCAAATGTCTTAGATGCGGGCCTGACTTTGGGGCTCTGCACAAGGCAATCCATTCTCCAGGCAGAATTCTTAGTTCCACACCCACGCTGTGCTACTAGCTGGAATCCAGCAGATGATGTGGGCACTTGAGGGGGCACTGCACTTTAGGTATCACAGGTAGACAGTGTGGATCCCTCTTATGAGATCTTTGATGTCCTTGAGACCCCCGAAAAAACAGGGGGCAAACTCAACAGGCCCTTGGGGAGCACAATTCAGGGTTCCAAATGGTAGCTGATAAGCCAGTCACTTTTCAGAAAGGGCACGCAGTCCCATTCAACAGTAGTAATTCTCGTTGTGTACAAGAGAGTCCTCTAGCAATGTGCACCACACAGTTCCATTTTCTCCAGTCCCTCATCCCCCCAAGCATATCTCACCCTTTACTGCAGGATGGCACAATTAGTCATACTGCAATGTGCTTTCAAAGTTGGGGGTGGTTCAAAGGGTCTCCCTGCAATTAAGAGCACCATTGGTAGGCTGGACACGTAATTAGAAGCACGATTGGCACAAGTGTGCACACCAGCTTGCAATGGCAGGCCGTGCGCATATTTAATGACACAAGGTAAGCACTACTTCCTAAAACGTGTTTTTTTTAAAGTTCCCGCAAATTTGATGCGTTCGAAAAAAAAAATTTTTAAAGGAAGCGCAGTTACAATTTTTTTGCCCCCTGGGTGGGTTAGGTCCTGGGTAGAATGTATTTGTAAATCAGGGGGAGGGGGCACATGTGGCCCCTCCCCTGAATGGTATTCCACTTGGCCCCACTCCACTGTATGGCACTCTAGTCTAGGCCACTCCACTATATGTCACTGCACTGCCACTTCACTGTACCATACGCCATTCTACGCTACAACACTGTATGCCACTCCACTCCATACTTTTTCACTGTATGCCTCTCTACTGTATGCTATTCCAATGTGCCCTATTCCACTCTACGCCACTCCAGTCTAGGACACTCCACTACATGTTACTCCACTTTATGCTACTTTGTTCTGTGCTAATCCACTATATGCCACTCCACTGTATGCCATTTCAATGTACGCCACTCCACTGTTCACCACTCGTGTACGCCTCTCCACTATACGCTATTCCAATCTATGCCACTCCACACAAGCTACTCCTCTCGACACCACTACCCTGTGCACCACAAAGGTCTGCTCTGCGCTACAACACTCTACTCCATGACACTGTACGCTTGATGCTCTACGATACGACACTCTAAGACAAGACATGTATAACACAGCACTCTAAGCTGCTCCAGTCTATGCCACTTGAATCTACCCCGCTCTACAAACCTTTACCTTGTTTTACAACACTCTACACCCCTCCACGCTACCAATCTCTACTTCCCTCTATACAACTCCCCTGTCCAACATTGTACTCCAGTCTATGTCACTATATAACACTGTAGTCTCCTCTATGTCACTTACCAGACTGTACTCCATTCTACGACACTGTTGGAAATGCACCTTTCTAGCCTGCTTTCCTTAAACTTTTTGCTGTTGTCCCTACAAGTTTTCTGCTGATCCACCTGCTAGCATTAGGAGATTGTGCGCTTTTGAAACTGTCATTCAGTGTCAAACCACTGTGCCTGTCATATACATACTGGTGATTGGTGTATACATGAATGACTGATTTGGGTTAGCGGTAAGTCCCTTGTCTAAGGGTAAGACATATATCTAGGGCATGTAACTCAAATGCTTCTCCCCGTGCCTGCAACACTGGTTGTGTCACCCAAAAAGGTAGCTCTCCAAATGTGCCACAGGTTTGCCATGAAGGGGTGCCTGTGTGCAGTTTACTGTTACTCCGCTAGCATTTTAAAACTACTTGCTGGGGTTCAGCATGTCTCTTGCTAAATCGGAGTTCTCCCTGGGGATAGGGTGCAGTGTTGGGAAGAGGTAGGGCATAGGTGCAAGTGCGCTACATGTCCTGGTAGTGAATGACACCGGATGATGTGTTTGGTATGGTAGAGCCTGCTTCACGCATTGGACTGACGTGAGGGATTTGTGGAAAGGCTATTTAGTGGTATTTCCTATGTGCAGAAGGGTGGCAGTATAGTGTTTGATATCGATGCGTTGGTAATGGAAAATTGTTATAATATAGCTTGTGTTATGCATCCTCCATAGGCTTGCCCCTGCTCTACTGCTTGGCCCACATGATGTCATTGGAATGTTGGGAGGGTTGAATTGTAGAAGGAGTCAGTTGGTATGAAGGGCTGAGCAGTGGTTAACTGCTCCTGGTGGAGTCTCTTGATTATATCTTAATACTATGGATCTAAACTGAAGAATAAAGCCATGATCCTGGATTACATCCATGGACTACGGATCTTTCTTTATTTTAACACTGGCGACGATATTTATAAACCTGCGTGCAGTTTTTATGGTTATGGACTTTGCATTAACAGAACCTCAAGTAAATATGGATATGAAGAAACCTGGCACCTCAAGACCCCACCAGTGACCACAGCATCGGTCGTCCTTCCATGTAAGTGCCAGTTTCGTTTTCAATGACATTATTAACAACATTGGTCTGCTGTGGAGTTCAGTGTATGACTCCCTGTACGAGTCTAGAGAGGTTAAACTACAAGAAATGTTTGGATGTTGATGGCATTTTCCAAGGTAGTCTCTCTTTTCAATGGAACGGATAATAATTCAACTCTGGTATTGGTTTGCTGCGCTTCATATGTCTTGCTAACAGCTCCTACTATCTGAGTCTTTGCCAAAGGCTGTTTACGGTATAGTTAATGAATTTGGGACTGTGGCTTTGAATACTTACCACCTTAAAGACTTTTTATGGATGTGGGGAAACTAACACATCTGTCTGCGGTTTTCAGCAAGTTAATCTCTTTTGAGGCAATGTAATCTGCCAGACATCAGAGCGATTAGAGCATCAGGCATCAGAGCGAATTTTACTGGATTTTGAGCATCCACCACACACGAAGGAGTTTATGTGTCTCAGTCATGCAAGTCTACAGAGCAAGTTTTTCAGCTGAATTCTCACTATGGGACGTAACCGTGAGCAATAGTATTTCAATGCCAGTTTCAGGACGTGTTTTTATTCAAACACCTACCGGCATTCTGTAGTTGGCGCGGCTTAGTGAGCGTGGGTTTCACGAGCTGAGCTTCCCTGCTGTTTTCCATTCCATGGTCGTCATTGTGTGTCACACGTTTTCACGTTCGGAATTCTGGATGTTTCTTCGGCATTTGTGACTGCTTCAGAGAAGCCGCCCAGCTTTTACGTGGTGGAAGCCACCCGGCGCCACGTCAATCAGCGTGCCACCATTTTTGATTGGATTGCTGCGGCTGCGTTATTCTTTGGGACACCTTCGTTTCCTCAAGTCTGTCTGTGGTATTTTTCTAGCGGCAGCGAGATGGCAGAACTCATTCAGAGTTTCGTTGGAGCAACATGGGTTATTTTGGAAAACAGATCAACAGTGTCATCTAGTGGTTTTGTGGCACATTGACATTTCAGCTTGGAAGGGAATGATTATTTCACTTTGGGATGGTGAATCTAACATTGGATTTTCTGAAGCTCTACAAACATGACTCCTCAAGGTTTTCACTCCTTGTCAACCAGCTATTTTAGCATAATTTTTCTTTGGATTGTATTTTTTTACTGTTTTACATTTATTGTTCTTATGCCTATTAAGCTGTACTCTGTTATTGGATTTGATAACATTCTGGATGAGTGAAAGATTTTACTTCTCTGATGTGTTGTTTTTGTACACTGTTAGGAGTAAGTTTTTCTGTAGTGTTGCTTATGTATGGAAAAGGGGAACTGTGTGTGTCAGTATCAGTGGTGTATGCAGAAGAATATTAGTGGTGTATGCAGAAGGGGGAGTGTGTGGTGTCCCTAGTCCTGTTAGTGTATGCAGAAGGGGGAGTGTGGGTATGTAGTGTTCCCAGTCCTGCAAGCGTATCCAGTAGAGGGTTTATCCCGAGTCCTGCCGCTGTTCTTGGTTGTGGGTGACATAAGTCTGTCACCCCATTGGTTATTTCTGTCTTTATCTTTTATGTGGTTGTTTTGAGAGCAGTGTTCTCTCATTTGGTTGTGGGTTGCCGTAGGATAGTCGCTCCGTAGACTAAGTCTGTCTTTACACATGTGGTTGTTTTGAGAGCAGTGTTCTCTCATTTGGTTGTGGGTTGACATAGGATAGTCGCCCCGTAGACTGAGTCTGTCTTTACACATGTGGTTGTTTTGAGAGTATTGTTCTCTCATTTTGGTTGTGGGTTGACATAGGGTAGTCGCCCCTTTTTTACCTCTATGGTTGTCTTGAGAGTATCGTTCTCTCACCTGGTTGTGGGTTGACATAGGTTAGTCACCCCGTAAGCAATGTCTTACTTATGTAGTTGTATCAAGAGTATGTGTTCTCTCATTCTTGGGTGAGATAAATCCATTCCCTGACTATTTCTGGATATACCTTAGGACCCAGGTGTGTGTCCAAGTGTTGTGAAACTTTTAATAAATGGATTTGGAATGTTTGAAGATTTAGAACTTTGGAGGTTGAATAATAATGTTATTTGACCTTCATTTTATTTCTGAAGCTTTTGACATTCTTGTTGTGCTATTCCATCTCTGCATATTTACTTATTGTGTATTATATTGTATACATGCATTATGATTCATATGTTTCCTTTGTGATTTTGATGAAAGGGGGAAGTGTTATATTGTAGCTTGTGTTATGCATCCTCCCTATGCTTGCCCCTGCTCTACTGCTTGGCCCACATGATGTCATCGGAATGTTGAGAGGGTTGAATTGTAGAAGGAGTCAATTGGTATGAAGGGCTGACCAGTGGTTAACTGCTCCTGGTGGGGTCTCTTGATTATATCTTAATACTATGGATCTAAACTGAAGAATAAAGCCATAATCCTGGATTACATCTATGGACTACGGATCTTTCTTTATTTTAACAAAAATCCTCTCTGGTGGTGCGTGTGGATTCGACATTACTAACTACCACTTCGTGAAAGTGGGCATTTCCGTGCTTGTGGCTCTGTGTGCCTGTCAGCTGGTCTCTAAGCCACATCTGGGTGCTGAGGGACATTCCTGATGAGACAGCCTTAAACTAGGGGCTCAAGGGATAATGCACACCTTTGACTCTGAGGGGTGGGGGTTTAATTGGCACCTGAATTCCAAGAGGCAGGCACTAAAAATATTGATCAAGCCTCCAAGTGTAGGATGGTAGACAGGACAGAGGGGGCCAATGCATTTTAAAGGTGGTCTTTTTAATTGATCTCATCTTCAAAGGCAATTGTGGGGTTCTCTCCTCAGGAGTTAGAGATGCTTTGGGGATTGAAGCCTTACGACGCTGGTTCGACGCTGGGACATTCACAAGAGGAACTATTGGGGCAGGAGGCGCTGCAACTGGATTATCTGCAGACTTGTGGTGGCCTGGGGCTTGTCATGGTCTAAGAAGGGGAATAACAGTGGAATTTGCCTGGATGTTGTTGGTCTACAAGTAATTGACAATCATTGTGGCCCTGTTACCTAAGCATTCTCCAAGGGCTGGCTGGCCTCCTGTCCACGAGATCCCAGGGACAGAAAGGATCTCCCCATTTCCACAAGATTGTAAGGACCGCGCAGGGTGTGGCAGAAACAGGTGAAAGTGATTGTCGGTTGGGACAAGCATCGTCCTGATGTAGGCCGTAATCACACTGCACTGACGAGTGTGCTCGTAAAGTTCAGCTGCTCAGCTGGGGTGCTGGAAAGTAATGAGTTTGAGGAGTGCGGAAGAAGTCTGCCCAGTCTTAGGGACCCATGCTTTCAACCAGAAACCTGTACTAGCTTGTACTCCATAGCGTGTTGTGTCCAAGGGGTGTTGGGGGAAGTAGCCAAGTTCATGGGGTCTGAGCTGGCAGCCTAGACTATCTTTGACCTCTGGATCGGGAGGACGACAGTGCCTGACATTGCGGCCTCAGTTCCAGTTCGCTGGCTTCCTCTCAACAGACCCAGGACACAAGATACTCTGTTGTGGAGAACATGGTGACTGGACCCGAGGGGTCTCATTGTGCATTGTGGGCACCCACGGCTGGCTGCCGGGAGCAAGTGCAACATGCACTTCTGATAGAGATCGCAGGTCACCCGACCAACATTTTCACCACTTCGGTTTCGGGCCCATATACTTCAATTCACCATTTGCATTGATCAGATGACCTTACAATCTACTACCAATAATCATGAGTCCCTTTCTACTATTTCCAGTGCACCCGACTTACCAACCACTGTTACGGGTACCTATGACCACGATGGGTCAGGGAGCTAGCTGTAAAAGGAAAGGCAGAAGAAAATACAAACCCAACATATAAACTTTGATTTTTTTATAAAATGACCACGGACAACTGGAAGTTTTAAAAGATTTATCTAGATTTCGTTTTCATAAAGCATTAGACTTACAGTTAAGAGACAGTCAATAATCAAAATAACGAGAAGCATATAACTATAAAGGAACAGTGTAAGGGCAAATCCTTTAGGTTTTCTAAGCAATAGTGAGACAGGGAACACGCTAAATGGAGTAAAATGGTAATGCAAGAATAAACTTTTATGAATGGGCAAACTTTTGCACAAATAGAATTAAGCTATTGGGTATACTTCAGAAACCTAACTAAGAACTCTGGAAATCTTAAATAGCTATAGAATGAGCAAAAGTGAAACACGCTATAAATCAAAGTTCAGTTTTGTGAGAGACTGCAATGGAGAAAATGATTTCTAAAAGGTAGGGTAACATAGGAACACACTATGAAATAAATGCAAACGATTTGTATGATATGCAATAGTTGCAGAAAAGCATGGAAAATTATCAAATGCAAAGGTATGTCTTTATTGAAGCAAAGACAGAAAAATAGAAAGGTGCAGTTTTAAAGGGTTTCGGTACGATATTTACCTAGACTGGTGTGAAAAACCAACCCTGGCCACGGGTCAGTTAAGGACAGGAAAACCCTCAAGGACGGATAACCCTCAATGGAACAGCAGGTGCAGAATGGACACCCCAGGACAGGACAGGAAAACCAGATTAGGATCAGGACAGGACCACCAGGATACGACCAACACCCGCAGTTTGGAAGCAACGCCTGCGCTCCACCCTCTCTGCAGCTATCAGTCAGGACCCCGATTGGGTCAGCGAATTTCCCAGCAAAGTGCTCCGCCAGCACTTAAGGTTTAGTAAAACCTTCAGAGTCTATGGTCAAATTCGGACAGAGTGCTCCGCAGCACCTCTGTATCAGTCACCTATTGAGTGCGTTGGGTCAGTGACAGGTCAGCTATTCGGACAAGTCGGACAATTTCTCTAGCTGAACCCAGGCTAGATATACTGTTTTTGGGTCAGTGTACCACCCCCAAATGTTGCAAAGTGTCAGAATCCCAAATTTCGATTGGTCCTAAGGTAGGATGGGTTAACACACCAATCAGAACAGACTTTTCTAAGGCACAATTTGCATTTTATGGGTCCGCCTAGCAGATTTGGGGTTCCCATGACCTATTCTACAGAATACAATAGCAAGTTAAACAATGTATCTCATGTGGAACATTTCGATTTTTCTTGCTGGGTGAAGGTGCATCTTCCCAGGCGCATCTTGGCTGCTGCTTCTGGTTGGCATTCATTCAATGCCACCTTCCACACATCGGGCATGCGCAACAGGGACCTTCAAGATGGTTCTCGTTTCACTCCAACCCCCCCAGTCATCGTGATACATGAAAAGTAAGCGAAAACAAATTAAAACATAGAAATAAATGAATGTATTACATCTCATGTTCTTGTACTTCAGGTTTCTTATCTTAAAAATATACTATGCAATTAAGGGTAAGTGCAACAGACAATATCACAAGAGCAGCGGTGCAAGCTTCACCTCGTTATCACAAAGCGCTGCCATTTTATGGCTATTACGCATGCGCACCCTTTCCCTCCAAACTGCAACTACGTCAGGTCACGTGAGTGTGACTAACGCATGCGCAGAAGCAAATGTCAAGCAGCAGCCATTTTATTCACAAGGATTACTCGTATTAGTAAACCACATAGGCAAGCATCACTATGATACACACGCACATTCAAAAATACATAAAATTAGTAAAACGAACAGTTGGGATTATAGGATTATAACAGATTTCGAGGTTCTTGAGTCGAGCAAGTCGCAATGCGAAATCTTGCTCTATCAATCCCCTCTTTGATGATATTTACTATCATCACAAAATTACGGAACCAGATGCCAACTTTTCTTTCACACTTTGTACAACTCTATCTCCTCTAACAGGCGATTCAGTTTCTCTTTCTCGTTTTTAGTAGGGTGAGAATCTTTCACCTTTTTGTAAATCTTATTATTCATTTCTTCCAATTCAAGCTCATCCGCACCCCGTTTCACACCTCTCGCATTCAATTGGTACTTTTTTGTGTGTTTTCGACATTTGCAACCGACGAATATGAGAAATATGATGAAACCTATCACTCCAATTGGCATCAGTACCTTAAACAATAAACTTTTACCTAAATTAGCAAACCAATGACCTACATTTGAGAGACCATCAAATAGTCTCTTCCAGGCAGTATCAACCTCGAGTGGTTTGAGTTCCTTTTCCAAATTAGTAATGTTTTTCACATATCTTTTGAGCTGCACACTTTTGTCCGGAATGTAAGTGCAACAATGTTGCACCTTCAACATCCGGCAGACTCCGCCCTCTTTTGCTAATAAGGTGTCAAGAGCAAGTCTGTTCTGCAAAACCATTGATCTGATCGCAACCATTTCGGTATTGACCAACAGAAATCCATGAGCTGTGTCAGTAGACAGCACATCCACTATTGTGGATAATTTGCAAATTCTGTGAGTGTTCAGAACCACTCCCACTCCAGGTATCAGTGCACTAAAAATACTACCCATTATTTCTCCTACGCTTTCTCTTTTACTACGCACTAAGCCATTAGTATTTTCATTGCTTCCAGAAATTTCATTCACATGGTATATCTTCGGGAAGACAATGCCAAAGTAGCAGCTTCCATACCAGTGATCCGGCAATTTGAAATAAGCCTTGTCTCCACATATATAATAAATTCCAGGAAACACAGGCTCTGACCCATTTTTGAATCCCCAACCTCCAATTACCTTGTAATTGTGCTCACATTGACTGGAACCAATGAAAATGTTATTATAATAACTAGTTCTTTCGCGGTGAAGACAGAGTTTCCCTTTCCTTTCGAAATCCAGCAACAAGGCAGGACCCGCCCCACCACTTGAGGTGCTCTCCATGTTCTCAGCCCATTTAGGAGTTTTCTGTCTCTTGTCATTAGCCTTTCTCTGGAAACTCTCCCTTCTTTTTTCTGCCATGTTTAGAAATACTTTCTCTTGTTCATGTAATGAACAGGTCAAGTTGTCTCTGTGTGCTTCATTTAAGTCTATGGTACCTATAGTCAGGAAGTATTCTCCCATATAACGTGTAACGTCACTTTTAGTATGTACAGGATTTAAATTTCCACGTATAGGGAGTTCAGAAAATATTACGTCTGCGTTAGAGTAATAGTACTGTAACGGTCCTCTTTTGTAAAATAAGCTTGCTAAAATGCTACAGGAAATGCCATAGGTCAAAGGTAGGTGATGATAAGTCACGCCTTCAGCTACAGAAGTAGGTAGCTTCATGCAGACATAGCAGTCTTCTATTTCCATAGTTTCTACGTAATGCACTAACAAGTTTGCGAAAACGTTTAAGTTAGTCTGGTTCTTAACTCCGTGGTAATGTAGTCCTTCCTCATCTGATGCTTCTAAGTCTCGTTTTGTCTGTCTGAGTGCTTTTTCACGTCTTTCTACACTTCGTGTTGTCAATTCTTCAGTGTCAGTAGTCTGAGTAGGGTCAATATTAGTATTTTTGCTTATCATAAAAGGAATAAAAACTGTTAATCCTATCCAAATTATTATTACTATAGCTATACTGCATATACACACTTTGCAGCATGTTTTGCAACAACTGCGACTAGGCCTTCCATTCACTCTTGAATCAGACATTTTGGCTCAGAAGAAGTTTTCCAACCCCTCTTTGTTACTTTACACAGGTAGCTTACTCTGTGCAATTTCAGGTGAGCTCGTCTTCTTCAGCAGACAAATCAGCAATCTGTTCTTCGTCACTTTCGTCAGAGATATCAAGATCCTCAAAATTTTCCAAAATTAAGTAGGTCCACTCAGGATCCTGGTATTTTTCGTTCAGTCTTTTTATTCGATCACTCCTTCTTTTGGAGTTTTCTCTAATTTGCTCTGCAATCCGTGGACTTCTCCTTTTGTCTGCAAGTTTCTCTTCTACTGTTTTTATTCTCAGCCTCAGTCTCTTTTTTTTTTTTTAAATCTTTTTTATTATTAGCAAGTACATAGAGCATTAACATGCATACATGTCCACATATGTTAGCTTGTCATGGATCCAGATGATACATGCATGCATTGGCTCAGACCATATAAAGAAACATAGCGAAATCGATTTTTAATTTTTACCAAACCGACAAACCCAGTTCACAACCGATCCCACCCCCCACCCTCATGAAATCCCACCCGACACTCTCTCAATTAGCACAGAAATGAAATATCGAGAAAAAAGGGGGGGTCAATCCCAGTATAGTAATACACAGTATAAGTCGAACGCACAGATATGGTAGAGTAATATGAGTGATGGGCCGGGGTCCCCCGTACCCCATCGTAGTGTACCGTAGACTGTGTCCGTGCATGGGAGCGTGCAGCAGGGCCTAGCAATGCCAGAAGTGTTTATTCACTCGCATCACCCTCATCCTCGCCATTTCCAGTCTCAAATGCCCCCAACATGGCAGACCAATCCAGTGAAATCGGAGTTTTACGGAGACCCCTCCGCTCCTCCCTCTGAAGTGCTTCACCCTCCGCCTTGCCCCAGCGTACTACCTCCACCCGCCACAGGTCAGGGTTAGGTGGTTTGGACGACTTCCATCTGATCGTGATAGCGCGCTTTGCCAGCAACAAGGCCAGATCCGAGAAGCGCGCTGCCACGGTCCTAGTGCGTGTTGATGGCCCAAGCAGTGTACGTTCCAGTGTAGGGGGTCCGTGCAGAATACCAGCCTGTTCTAGGGAGTCATGGACAGTGGCCCAGAAATGCCCTAGTTTAGGGCACTGCCACAGCATATGTACCAGTGATGCGTCGTCTGCATCACATCGGGGGCAGTCGCTCTTGGTTGCAGGGAACATCACATGGAGGCGGTGTGGTGTCAGGTAGGCTCTATGAAGTAACATCAGTTGAATGAACTTGTATTTGGGGTTCCTAGCTACCTTTTTTGGGAACTGAAGTATGCGGTTCCACTCTGTGTCCCTCAGTGGCCTCCCCACGTCCGCCTCCCATGCCGCCCGCAGTGGTGTCAGTGTAAGTGCCCTCCCTGTTCTTATGCCAGCCGTGAGCCATCTGGTCAGATGACCACCCGTTCCCATGAGGTAGAGCATGGCGACGAGAGGGTTCGTAACCGGCTCCCGCCCTTCCGGCGACCATATGCGTGTAATATAATGGCGGAGACCGGCGTGTAGGAGAAAGGAGCCGTTGGGGACGCCCTGCTTAGTCCTGAAATCCTCGAAGGATAACAAGTGCCCCTCTGCAAACAGGTCACCCACTTGTGTGACACCTGCGTCACGCCAGGGCTCCAGTAAGGACGCCGTGAGTGTGCCCAAGCCCAGAGGTATGCCCATCAGAGGGACTGTGGGGGCATAAGGTGTCCCGGGGGACGTGTACTTTAACGCCTTCCGCCAGTACGTTATTGCCAGCTTGAGCAGCGGTGGGGCGTTTCTAGGTAGGTCCGAGCCAGGCAGGAGCAAGATGTGCACTTTCCCCTTAGCATGGTCGTCCTGTGAAGCATTAATCTCATGTAGATTACGGCCCGCCACCCAGTAAGCGAGCCATTGCAGCTGACACGCATAATTATACGCTCTGAAGTCCGGCAAGCCCATGCCTCCGGAGTCGGAGGGGAGCTGTAACTTGGCCAGGCCTATGCGCCTGCGGCCAGGACCCCACACAAGTTCGGTAAGGAGGGAGTCGAGGGTCCTAAACGTCACCGCCGGGATCTGGAATGGCAGATTGGTGAAGTAGTAGATGAGACGGGGGAGCATCAACATCTTTGATATAGCCACCCTGCCAGGTATCGAGAGCGGTAATGTTAGCCAGCTCAGCCTCAGTCTCTTAATATAGCTTGGTTCGATATTTTTCTTTTTCTTTAGTCTCTTGGCTGGTACTGTTATTTGGCTTTCTTCTAATGTTCTTTTGTTGTCATTTGTTTGTTGCACTTCTTCTGTCTCTTCCCTTCCTGTCTGACTAGTCCCAGGTCTTGTATCTACTTCTTCTGCCTGGTTACTAAGCTGGCCTGGTTCAGGTGAATTTTGATTTTGGCTTTCAAATGTCTCTGTTTCTGTGTCCTGAACACGTTCTTCTAATACTATCTGATCCTGTTCGAGCACCTCGATCCCTTTATTTTCTTCTGCTCGAACCCTTACACTAGTTCTAGTCTGTCCCTTTTCGATTTCAGGAGTCAGTGGAGGAGTGTCAATCACTTGCTCTGTCCCTGTCTGACCTTCCTCTTCGTCCTCAGTTTTGATGTGAATCTCAATGATCTGAGGGTCTTCGCCTGTGCCTGACTCGACCTCTCTATTCCACTCTCTATCTTCATAAATTTGCTCTCTGGTTCTGATTGGGTCTTCGATGAGATCAACTAAGGGTATCCAATCGTCTTGGCTGGTGCTCGGTTGCTCGTCATCAGCTACTTCCGGACCAACTTCTACAGGACCCTCAGCTGGACTGGTGCTCGGCTGTGCGTCATCAGCTACTTCAGGACCAACATCTGCAGACCCCTCAGCTGGACAACCTTCAGCTCCAGGTTCCTCGTCTGGTATCACCTTCTGGGTATGGCTGGCATGGATCCACTTGGGAACGCCTGCACACTTCACCGCTGTCGTGGTTACCAGGATTACTTGGCGTTTTTGCCCCACCTCGGTTCAAGGCAACTCGAACGAGTGTGTTTCTTTATTTTAACCCAATCACCAGGAACCAATTTGTGAACTGGAGTTGTCGGGTTGGCGACGGCGTCTGCCCCAATCTGGCGAGAGATAGAACGCACTTGGTCACCCAGTTGCTTGCAGTATTCAAGTACCAAATCATCAGAAATGCTTAACAGTTTGTATCCTGGTACCCATGCTTGTCTCATCACTCTTCCCATCAAGATCTCATGGGGACTCAGGCCTGTTTTTCGGTCTGGAATGCTTCTGAGTCCCATTAGAACAAGAGGTAAGGCATTTACCCAGTTCATGCCAGTAGAGTCACACATCTTTGCTAATCTGTTTTTTATGGTGCCATTGATTTGCTCTACTACTCCAGAAGCCTCTGGACGATGTGCACAGTGCAGCTTTTGTGTGATCCCAAATGCTTTGCAGAGTTGAGCCAATATTTCATTCTGAAAATGTCCGCCTCTATCTGATTCAATAATGACTGGAACCCCGAACCTAGGTATCAATTCTTTCAATAACAATTTTGCTACTGTTATGGCATCATTCTGTGTGGCAGGGTAAGCTTCCACCCATTTTGAAAATAGGCAGACAATGACAAGGACATATCTTTTTCCCTCGCAACGAGGCATGGTGATGAAATCAATCTGTATTCTCACAAAGGGACCCCCTGATTTCCCAATCTTTCCAAGTTCAACTACTGTTCTTTTGCCAGCGTTGAACTGCTGACACGTCAAGCACCTCTGGCAAAGGGATTCTGCTACCTTCCTAAACTTTGTGTTATACCAGGTCTGTTGAAATACCAGAACCATGGCATCCCTACCAATGTGTGATCCTTCATGTATTAATCTGGCCATAGGGGCAAGCAGGTGTCTAGGTAACACAGGCATACCATCAGGGCCCACAATGACACCATCCTCACGTCTTGGTCGACAACCAAGTTCCTTCCACTTCTCTTTCTCCTCCCAGGGCGCAGCATGCTGCCATTCTCTCACTTCATCCCAGGTAGGCACTTCATCAAACATCATAAGTTGGCAGCTGTTTCCAGTCCCTCCCCGTCTGATATTTATTGACATGCGATCCATAGCACATTGTTTTGCCACTCGATCAGCAAAATCATTTCCCAAAGATACAGGGTCAGGGCCCTTTTTATGAGCAACACATTTGACCACTGCCAATTCTTTTGGTAATTGGATTGCCTCTAGAAGGTCTTGTACAACCTTTCCGTTTCGAATGGGGGTACCTGATGAAGTCAGGAATTCTCTTTGTAGCCATAATTGGCCAAAGTCATGCACAACCCCATAACAGTACTGGCTATCAGTATACACTGTTATTTTTTTTTCTTTTCCCAATTTACAAGCTCTTATCAGGGCAATCAATTTGGCTACTTGTGCAGACTTTACTCCAAATAAACAGGATGCTTCTTCAATTTTGTCCAAAGTTACCACAGCGTATGCAGCACTTAGACCCACAAGTTCGTGTCTCATGCATGACCCATCCACAAACCATTCCTCATCATGTACAGGCAAGGGTGTTTCTTTAATGTCTGGGCGTGGTTTAGTACTGAATTCTGTCAGGTCAATGCAGTCATGCTCGTTTTCTCCCTTATCTTCCATTATCATTGAGTCAGGAAGTAGAGTGGCTGGGTTAAAAATATTACACCGGGTAATGACTATATTTGCAGCACCCATGAGAATTCTCTCATATTTAGTCAGCGGACTAGGGGTGAGATACTGAGTTTTTGTGCGGGTCAATAGAATTACAACTGCATGTGGAACATACACCGTTACGGGATGTCCCATGACAATGGACTCACTCTGTTCTAAACTTGTGCACGTTGCAGCTACTGCTTTCAGACACCCAGGTAATCCAGCAGCCACTGGATCCAAAGTGGCAGAGAAATATGCCACGGGCCTTCTGGTCAAGCCATGCTCCTGAGTCAGGACTGATAATGCACAATTATCACGAGTGTCACAGAGTAGGCCAAACTCCTTGGAATAGTCAGGCATCCCTAGAGCAGGGGCTGTACACAGACAATCTCGCAACTGTGTGAAGGCTGTTAAGCTCTCATCATCCCATTCCACTGGGTCCTTTGCTCCTTTCTTTGTCATATTTATCAAAGGCTTTGCCAGGACTGCAAATCTCACAATCCATTGCCTGCAGTAACCTACAACTCCAAGGAACATTCTGACTTCTTTCTGAGTACGGGGTAACTGCATCTTTTGAATAATTCTGACTCTCTCGAAGGTGACTTTCCTGATGCCTTTTTCTATCTGGTGCCCCAGATATTTCACTGACTTCGTACAGAACTGTAATTTTTCAGGGGCCACTTTATGTCCCTTTTCACTTAGGTGATTCAGTAGGGCAATGGTGTCAATCACGCAATCCCTATGACTTTTGGACGCGACCAATAGGTCATCAATGTATTGCACCAAAACAGACTTTCCAGGTAAGACTAAGGATTCAAGACATTTTTTCAAGATCTGATTAAAGATAGAGGGGCTTTCTGTATACCCTTGGGGAACCCTATTCCAGACATACAAGTGACTGTTGAAAGCAAATGAGAAAATAAATTTGCTATCTGGATGCAATGGGATCGAAAAGAATGCGTGACATAGATCTATCACGGTGAACCATTCAGCATCCCAGGGAATCTGATACAGGATCACTGCTGGGTTCGGGACAATAGGACAACAAGGAACCACAATTTTATTTACCTTTCTCAGGTCCTGCACTACCCTGTATTTGCCACTAGGCTTTTTGATGCCCATAATGGGTGAATTACACGGGCTACTCATTACTTCCTGTATGATATTTGCTTCTAGCAATTTCTGTATTTCAATGGAAACACCTGCTCTCACTTCGACACTCATTTTGTAAGGCTTAGTGTTGGGGTAAACTGCATCTTCTTTCATGGTTATTTGTATGGGGTCTACGTTTTTCATTAATCCTACATCCTTTCCAGTAAAGTCCCATACTTCTGGTTTCACTGTCTGTTGAAGTTCTGTAGGTAAGTCCTGTATAGTCATTCGCTTTATTTCTGAGTCCGGTCTGACTAACATTAATTTGTAAATACCATCTTCATCTGGGGTCTGAATTTCGACGCCCTTTGGTGTGCAAAAGATAGTGCAGTTCATTTTGCACAGCAAATCACGTCCCAGTAAGTTCACTGGACTGGTATTGCAAAAGACAAATCTGTGCATTTCTTTAAAGTTCCCTATTGAGATCTCCATTGGTTCTGTAACGGGGGTACTAATCAATTGATTAGATACTCCCACTACTTGGATTGCTACTCCCGAGAGGGGTAGGTTTGGAACGTCCGCTGTTCTCACAGTAGAACGGGTAGCACCAGTGTCCAACAAAAAAGTGACATCGTTTCCGTCAACTTTTCCTTCAATGTATGGCCCTGACTGGTCTACCGGCAAGGAGGCGCCAAGTACACACTCCTTGTCCTCCCCTCTCAGGCCCCGTCAGTACTGGTCGTCACAGAAAAAGGTGTCATTTAATAAATACTGCGAAGTTGCTGCATTTCTGTTTTCATCGCCTCCCCAGATCTCTACGTCGTCACCCTGCGGTGATTTTCCCTTGAAACTAGGCTTTGGCGCTCGGGGCACTTGAATCGTTTTTACCTGTTGCTGGGTCTTTCTTGGCTTTTCATTCTGCGTCTGTGGAATTAAATCAGGGGTTTGGGCATTATCATGCTGTAAATAGGGACACTCGTCTCGCCAATGTCCAATTTCTCCGCACTGGTGGCAGGGAAATTTCTTTTTAGCTTCCTCTCTGCTCATTTTTGCTCGGGGCTTTCCTCCACCCCCACCCCCAGGGCTTAAGTTCTGAGTATTTTTATTTAACTTACTCAGTTGCTTTTCTTGCTGTTCTGCGAGCTTAACTTGTGCCCACATCACTTTCTCCTTCAAAGCCTTTTTCTTTTCTGCCATCTCATCCTCACAGTACTTTGCGTACCATAGGACCTCGTCCATTTTCTTGGACTGCCAACAAATTTTATTATCTTTTATCCACTGACAAATTTCGGGCCTTAAACCGTTTACAAACCTGTAAATGAAGGGGGTCATGTCCTTCATCTCGATGTTATCTATACCACTGTATGTTTTGAACACCTGCAACAACCTTTCATAAAAGGAGTGCACAGTCTCATCCCTTTCCTGCGTCGTTCTATCTATCTTGGTCCAATCAGTTTCTTTTGCGGGCACCTTTTGTTTCAGGTGTTGAATTACTTGTTCATATTTTTTCATCACTTCTTTAGATGGTTCTCCTGTTGTTGAGTCCCTTGGGTATTCCTCACTAGGCCAAGCTATGGCTATTTTACACTCGGTCCATAAATCTACCGGGACCACAATGTCAAAGAACCCATCCAAATCTTTCCACAGGCATTTTTGAACCTTTACAAACCTTTCCACCTGCCTGTACCAGTCCACAGGCTTCTCTCGTAGTTTTGGGAAATCATTAGTAAAGGACACAATATCCTGTCTGGACCAAGGAACATGCACGTATTTTCCACCTGGCACTTCGCGCATGGGTAGTAACTGTTCTGGTTTGTCAGCTTCCCTTACAACAAATTCAGAAGTTACTTGTTTTAATCTGGCCTCATCTTTCTTTCTGGCCCATCTAGCTTTCCACTTTTCCACATCTCCCCGTTTCTGCAACACGGATAATAATTCTTTGACCTGTGCCTTTTTCCCGGACACATTCAGGTTTTCCAAATCTTTGTCTGAGAAATCTGCTCTGTACGGCTTCTGTAAAGGTTTCGATTTTGAGATATCTATTCCCATGCTAGCAGCGGTGTCTGTCAATTTTTCATGAAGTACTTGGGTATTTCGGGTGAGACTTTTGCAAATAAACAGCATCTCTTCTTCAGAGTAGGTATTTAATCTGTCTAATCCTACGTTTCCTGCCATTAATTCTTCTATTTCTACTCTCAATTTGTAGAGATCTAAAGGTTTCGTTGGTGGAGTTTGTTTATCTAATTCTTGACTCCATCTTTCGATTTCTTCAGGAGTCACCAACGTGACACTCCTGGTACCCGAAGTCGATTTCATCTGAATCTCCCTCGTGTTAAAAGGGTTATGCCTTTTCTGCATTCTCTTTCCTGTGTTTCTAATAGGTAGATCCAGTAGCGAGACCTCGGACTCGCATTCACTTGTCTGGTCATCTACAATTAAGGGTTCTGGTCTCGGTGGTGCTATAACTGGAGTAATGACTGGAGTTTCCGGACTCCCTTGACGGTCCCCATACAACGGAACCACTGGTCCGATAGTTACTGGGATTGTCAAGGCTTCAGGACTTGTATTTAACTGGGAGATTTTCTGAATTATTTCAGCTCTCTGTTTAGCTAGAGCATCTCGTTCCCTGTCCTCCAGTATCCTTTCGACTGAATTGTCATGTAATATCTGAGGAGTTAAAATTGGAGCATAATTCGGGGCAGTGGGATGTGTCTCTCTTGGCCCTTCACCATAATTAGGCTTGGGAAATAAACTTCCCGTGCTTAGGGATCTTGGTTCTTCCTCATAAAGAGGATTTAAAATCGGCATTCCTGAACTTAGTGGTCTCTCCTCACCTTCATAGGGAAGTCTAGCGCAAGACCCCCTTTCTCGCGAGTATCTTGTCTCCCCACTAGTGGGTCTTTTTGGGTAAATCTCTCTGGGCTCTATGGGTCCTAGATTTTCAGTATAGGGAGGTATTTGGTAACCCCCTCCTACACTTGCGGACCTGGCCTCTTCCTGGGGTGGAGGTCTTCGGGAAATGTCCCCCTCACTAGAAGGTCGGTGCCCTTCATTATAAGGTGGTGGACTTCTCATACACATGTCATCTAACAATTCATCATCCGACTCTCCAATAGGCACCCAATGTTTGCATTTTTCTGTCCTCTTCTCCCCCCGGGAGGACCACCCGCGGGCATCATTGGAAACAGTCTCTCAACAATCATATTCTGTCTCCACTGTTTCATCTTTTTATCTCGGGTTTCTTGTTTCAGTTTGGGATAAAATTTTGTTAATCCTTTATCCATTCGGGGCTTATCCCTCTCAAAAGCCTCGATTTCCCATTCCTCTAGTGCTTCATACTGCGTTAGTCTAGGTCTGGGATGCAAATCATTCATTCGGGTCCTCAAATTAAATAGGATCCTCCCATTGAATGTACCTTCTAACGGGAAAGCCAATACTCCGTCATCTTTCGTATATTCCGCCCAATTTTCCAACCATACACATGAGTGGTACCCTTTATCAAACATCATAAAAGATGCGGGAGTATTTGGTGGTGGAATGACAACACCTTCTCGAGTCCTAATTGGTTTGTCCTTTTTGAAATAATTCTTGACTTTGTTCACAAGTGACAACTTCCTCTTATTTCCGTACATAATGTTGGTGTTATGTCCTTTCCACTGATCGTTCTCAAACCCTAAATGCCTAGGATCTGGTCTAGTATGCGGTCTGTACGTATGCCACATATAATTTCCTTCAAGCGACTCTCTGTTTACAAAATCACTTCCAATCTAAATGCGTTTCTTATTTTCGTGGAACCAATGAAATGCACGAACTCAAATAATCTCGACCAATGGGTGCGCGGCCTTTTCGCGAGACAGTTCGCACGCTTCGGCTCTCACCCCTCCTTCACAATTTTAGCTCCGCTACCAGCCCGCTGCGTCTACCAATCCCAGCGCGGCACGGAGTGACGTCAGAGCAGCTTCGCGACTGACTCCCTCCTTTACAAGGTAACGGAAACTTTCTTTCTTTCTAAAGTGCTTAATGCTTGGTTATTTCACAACGAATACACATTCGCCACTGTACTCAAGTGTCTAGACAGAAAGAATTTCACTTCAAGTAAACTACTTCCATTTACTTTTCACACGCTACGGATAGATCTCTTCCGCCTATCCTTCACTCTAGCATTAGGGAACCTGTTACTTCCTCAGACTCATCCACTTTCTGGGATATTTGCTAAGTCTAAAGTTTCACCCGCGAACCCCTTTGCTATCACACAAGCTCCGACGAACCTGCTACTCTTCCGATGTGACCCTTACTAGGTTATGCCACAATAGGAATTTTGCCAATGAACTTCGTTGCTAACATTTATTCAAACATGCATTCAGAAAAACCCTAGTTAGTGCTTCCAGTTCTGCCTAACCTGCACCAACTTTCCTTGGAAGCCAGTGACCTCAGAGCAAATGGATTCTATTCACCATTCGCTATTCCATTCCCCGGGGATTCCGACAACACAAAAAACGTTTAACAAACGAATGGATTAATACATATAACAGTATAATAATAAGGATAACGATTTTAAAACATTTCATAATTTTACAAAACAAGCATTTCAAGTGAGTGATCAGATCACCTGAACTACCTATTCTCGTAGCAGCAATAAGGTTTCCTATCTAGCAATATCCAACTTAGTTAGTCTAACTAATCCTACCTAACCTTTAACTATTCCCTAACCATCCTCGATGCTACCAGACTTCCACCAGAGGGGAAACAATTCTCCAATTGGGAAGCGCACCAGCTTACGGTGTTACAGACTTTTGCCTACAAGGGATCGCAATCCCACCCTCATGAAGGTGCCGCTTGGTGCCTAATGGCCTAACCTGGAAGAACAAAACCCAGTAACTGTTCCCTTCCACTTTAGGTGGTCCCGATAATCTAATAAAAGTGTTGGCAGCAGGGGTAACGTGTATCGTTGGCTGGTGCCGTTTGAGTGACTGAGGGGCTGGTTCACAAGGCGTAGTCGAAACCTCTGATTTCTTGAACATTGCAACTGTATAGGGACTGCACTATTAGGAATGTCAGTTTTTACGAATACCTCTGAAAAGTGCATATATGTTGATGCTGTTCTGCTGCTAATAGGAGAGTTCTACAATGGCATATAACTGTAAAGTAAATATCCAATGTGTATACCATGTTGATTTCAATGTGTGTGTAATACAAAGACTAGTGTTTTATAGATACAGTGTGGAGTCTTTCTGTAGTTTATCCAGTGTGTTGCTATTGTGGTGTTGCGCCAACACTTTACACTTTTTTTGTTACAGTTTTATATCGTTGTTTTTTTTTACAGTTTTATATAGCGCGTACTCGGCCCAAAGGTATTAGAGCACTTTACATGAGCACCTGTAACATTACAGATGGACTCATTCATTTGAGGCATGGGAAGATTAAGTAATTTGTCCAGAATCACAAGATGTTTGAGCCTCCCGCCAGACTCGAACCTGGTTCCTCAGCTTCAAAGTTGGCCACCTTAGCCATTAAGCTACACATTCCTGAGGATAAACCTGACTACTCTGTACCAAGTTACCCAAGGGTGAGTACAGGTTATCGGACAAGTGTATAGTACTCATCCTATCTAGGACGGTGGATTCTGTCTGGCTTGGGTGCGTTCCAGACAGTCAGAAGCCACTAGATCTAAGAGACACTCTATGCAACACCCTCCATGTGACACCACCAGAATTTACTCCACTGTACTCTATAAGACACTACCCTACTCAACTCCACTACAGCACACAAGAGCACTGTATACACTTAACTCTGCAAAACTCTATGCAACTCCACTGTACCAGACTTTACTCTACTGTGCCTCACTCCGCTCTGCAACACTGTACTCCACTCTATGCTACTCCACTCAAATTCACTCTACAACACGTACCCACACTGTACAACACAGCATACTACTAAATTCTAGGACACGCCATTCCACTCTATAACACTTTACTCCACTCTGTGCTACGCCACTACACTGTACTCCACTCCATGGCATTGTATTATATGTGACATCACTCCACTATCTGACACTTTAGTTCAATTTACGCTACACCACTCCACTCAACTCCACTGTATGTCAGTTAACTCCTTTTTACGCCAGTGTACAAAACTCCAATGTACGCTGCTCCACTCTACAACCTCTACTCTATTCTATAAAAGTGCACTCTGCAACACTCTACTACCCTCAATGCCACATCACAATACTGTAATACACTAAATGCCCCTACACTCCATGGTACCAAACTCTACTCCACTCTGTGCCACTGTACAACACTCTAATCAACTTTAAGGCACGCTATGCAGCTACCTCTATGTCACTCCACTACACTTTATGCACCGTACTTTATGACACACTACTCCCCTCTACTCCACGACTCGACTGCACACCACTCCAGTCTCCATGACTCTATGCCACTCGACTCTCCAACACTCTACATCACTACAGTCTACCACTTCTGAGACGGAAAAGTCCTCTGCATGGTAAAAGACGTGTACCCCTGCGTGAGTACCCAACTGTACTGTTGTCTGGATCCCTAATGTTGATTTTTTGCCATAAGCGAACACAGATCATGCATGTACGCCATTCCATATGCCTGTCTCATGGATTGTGGTCTTGTTGAACCGAGAGGGGTGCCCAAAGAGCAACCCTCATAGTGGTGGAAGGCTACCACCTTCACCAGGAGTTAAGCAGCACGGACGCGGTGGTGGCAGCATACCGTGTATAATCAGTTGTAGTGAACAGGACCTTTTTACCCTGTGTCACATGAATGAGGCCTACAGGCTCACTCACCTTCTTAAAAGTTCAGTTGCTGTGTACTTAACTCTCCCTTGGCCTACATCAAGTAAGTTGTGGCGTGCTGCGCAGGGTAGGAATGTGCGCCTTTAAAGCGTACAGTACAAGGGCGAAGCAGTACTAAGCAGTGCATGTGTGGTTAGTACATGCATTGGGTGTATGTATGCTGAGAGGAGTATACTACAAGGATGGAGCAGTACTGTGCAGAACATGTGTGTTTAGTACATGTGCTGGATGTAAGTATGCCTTAGAGGAACACATTACATGAGAGATGTGGAGCTGTGTGGTGCAAGTGCAGGGACCGCATGATCTGGGTTTGTGTGTGCTTGTGTGAAGTACAATACATGAAGGGTGAAGAGTGTGCAGCACTCACACAGTGAATGGATGTTCTTGCAGTGCAAGTGTTTTAAAATAAGCACACCCTGGTTGAACATAGGAAAGCTTCGGGACTGAACAATGCACACATACTAAGTGTGTGTGCTGAATGCATGTGTACATGTGAGGGTAGAATGTATAGAGGTATTAATGCTGAACGGTTCCAATTCACAAAGGGATTTACGAGTAGTATCTTTATGAGTGCAGTGTCTCCTCACATAAAAAGATAGGGATTTTTATGTGCAGAGACTCCACACTCGTAAAGATACTACTCTTAAATCCCTTTGTGAATAGTAAACACTCATAAACTTACACGAAAGTGTCCCTATACCTTTGTGAATCGGTCCCTAAAGGGCATATTTACATGAAACTGGTGCAGCCCGGTGTCAAAATTGGTTACGCCGCGCTACAACTGTTTAAAAAAATAGGGATGTGCTTTATTCACAGGAATGCAGTCCACTCCTGCTTTACCCATAGCGATGGAGCTAAAAGAGCTGCCATGCACCATCACAGGATCCCTAGTGCTGTTTTTTAGGGTGCTTGCGCTGCAGGGGCAATTGTTTATGTGCAGGAAGGGACACCTTCCTGTACATAAATTGCAGGTGATTTGCTCTATCTATGTTGTGCTGCAGAATGCAGCACATGTGGAAAGAGCAAAATACGAGGAGAAATGAAACATTTCTCCTCGTATCACCAGCTTAAGACCAGGTATTCCCTGGTGGTAATTTTGGAGCTTCGCTTCAAAGTGTAAATACGGGGCAGCGTAAAAAACCAATGGTTGTTACGGCAGAACGCCCATTGCAACACCCATTGCAGGCTCCCTTCACGCTAACAGCTGTGTACATAGCACGCTAACAGCTGTGTACATAGAGGCATTATTTACAAGGTGGCGTTAAGCCATGTTAAGGGGCTTAATGCTGCCTTGTAAATAAGGTAAAGGAGTTAACGTCACCAGCACGTTCTAGTGGCGTTAACTCCTTGTAAATATGCCCCTAAGTGTGCTGAGAGTAAACAGAGTAAATGTGTCTGCAAAGGTACATTACGTGGAGGGTCATGAGTTCCATTTTTGGAAGCCCAGGCCAACCTGTTAAGAACATGAAAAGGAGAAGAATCCCCTCAGATGGATTTGTGAGCTTGGGTCCAGGGTGGGAACACACTGGAAGGAAGGAAGAGACTCCCTTTACATCTCAAAAGACTGCTCTTTGATTTAGTGATAGATCGTAAGGAAAAGGCCTGGACACATCTCAGGAAGGGAGATTGGGCTGATAAGAGAACGACAAAGAGTGGGCCTGGAGGTCTGGGATTAACTCTTAGATGCACGCATCACTGTGGTTGACTTCCAGGTGTAAACTCTGGTCACTTCCATGAATTAATGTTGTGGACAATCAGCTTCGGAGTCATACCTTCTGTGACAGGCCTCTTTCATGAAGGAAGATGAAAAGAAGTGCCCACTTCAAAAGAAGTAGAATCCCAACATAAAATGTCAAAGACCCAAACTCTAAACCCCATTTGGTGTCTGGAAACAGACTATAAGATGGTTAGGGGCTGGGTTGGATCCCCAAGAATTTGTCATCTGCCAAGTAGCCAGATGGGCTGTGTGCGAAAACGAGCTCTGGAAGACTTTTGCCTGTGGCCAGGACTGAGGGCCAAGGCCTGTTAGTCTCCCCCTGGATGAGGGGAAATCACCCAGGGAAACCAATTCCAACTGTCCTGGAGCCTTGAACACCATCCCCTGCCTGCCTGCTTGTCAAAACCAGTGAGCCCTGTGAGGAAGAAGAAAGCATTGGAGGGAGCACGGTCCAGTGGGGATACCTACCGAGAGGAATCACTAAGCGAGGTGTGGGTAGAGTAAGGGTGGGCAGCTGGCTCCACTCCGTCGGCGGAGTTGGCAGAGTTTTGCCACTCCGATTGGAAGGTGGAGTTTTGCACACAAAAAGCTCAGCCGACGGTAAGTGGAACGGAATCCACCAAATCACCAGCACGCTCATTCTCACTGTGCAACAACATATGATACTGCTTGGTTGTGGCCATGAGTCATTGTTCTTCTAAGAAGATCTAGAGAGCTGATTTTGTTCTGTCGACATACCTCAGTTGTTGCCAAGATGCTGGATAAAAGTTGAGCAAGTGCTGACGTCACAGATGAGTGTTTCCTGTGGCAGGGGTGGGCGGCCCACCCAGGGGGGACATAGTTGCGGGGAGTGTCAATTCCGGTCAACGCCCTCCAGCAGTGTGGCGGAGTTGTCCTGGGACATTCACATTGTGGCCATAGTTCATTCGTAATCGTACCTCTGCCAGATCGGAGTCCCACAGACTCTGCGCTGGAAATCCTGCTGCTGCAAGCCAAGGTGAGAGCGGGATCCTTCTAGGAAGAATGGCTGCTGGTGGCACGGCTGGAGTGTGGAATGTAGATATCGTATCTCACTTGCAGATGGGATTTCAGTTTAGTCTGACTTGACTCATGTATTTTTATTTTCAATCTCGGGATGGTTGAGCGTTTAATTGTTGGGGTACAAGTCCGCCTTGGGAGTAGAGTGTCTGTCTTTTTAGCTCTATCCAAAAAAGTGTCTACGTTGGGGGTAGACTGTACGGACCCTTGGTTTTTCTCGGGCACAAAGTTGGGGTGGTTTGGGTGTTACTTTTAACTTTGAGCTCTGGTGCACCCTTAGTTGCGAGTGGGTCTGTTGGTTGTGTCTATGTAGCCCAGGGTGTTCAGTTTGCCATGTTTGTGTTGGGGTAGTTGGCAGGCATACTCCACTGGACTGCCGTGCTCGGAATAGGCAGTGAACACCTCCATTGGCCTAGGACTCAGAGTGGGCTGCAGGACAGGTCCTGGGTGGGGCTCTGCTTCCTGATTCTTCAAAGAGGCGAATAATATGGAAGTGTGATCTGCGTAGCGCACAAGTCACCCAGAGCCGCTAACCAAGAATCACATCAGGGGGATGGGAGGAGGCTGGTCCAGCTGCGCTGCCCTCCACTCCGGGACTGGGACAGCCTGTTTTGACACCGCAGGCCTGGCACTACTACAGCTGCGGTTACTAGTCCCCAGCCTCTGTTCACTGTATTATTCATTCAGCCCCTGAGCCCCACTTGTGCTGCCCTGTCTGTTTCAGGATCCACACCGGCGTTGTGCAAGGTTGTTAAATTGCTATACATAAAGTGACTTGTGTTGTCTATGCCGATGCAGCGGAGGCAAATGTAGCTTTTGATTAAGGCAAGCTTGTAACTCCGCCTGCTCGTATAACTCTATGGAATCTCGCGGAGCTTTTCTGTAACTCCACGGAATTCGGCAAAGTGAAACTCTGCAAACTCCACCCAGGGTTAGAGGAAAGCAGCCGTGCACCAATCGGATTGCTGCCAGTGTGCAGGAATAGTCTGGTGCCCCCGTATCCCAGGGAACGGCCGCCATGATCTCACCTTTGTGAAGTGTACCATGCGAGAAGCACCGGACATGCACTGCTGTACTGTAGAGACCCTGTACTCCAGAGGGGGCTACTTGTGAACTTAATTGGGCTAAAGCGTCAGACTTTTGTCCACCTTGTGTAGTCCGATCACACTAAAGAATCTAAAGAGTCTGTGCCCGATAGTGAGCAAAGCGCAATCCTGTATGCCAGAAGAGGCTGCCTGTATAGCTGTGGCCAACTGTTTGGGCATGGCTCAGACAAGAGGATTACTGCTGTTACCAGCGGGTAAAGCTAGCCTACTGCAGCTTACTGTTTACCAGAGGAGCGCAGGACACAGCTGAGGATTTCACACACTCGCCTGGGCTTCAATCAGGAGCCAGAGTAGGGAAAGAGCAGAGATGGGAGTTCCCCCCCTTTTTTAGGGAAAGAGCGACTTACCTGTTGTGTCCACCAAGGGGGTGCAGCTCCGATCACTGAAAACCAGCCGTCTATGCTGCTTGACAGGAAGAGCCTGTGCCCCTAGGAGCTGACGCATCCATCGCGAGTGGGCCGACTTCTCTGTACAGGATCCATACTTAGGAGTGCCCGAGGAGAGAGCACTCACTGTACAGCTGAACACTGTCATACCGCTGCAGCCGGTACGACTGACACCAGGCCGTTGGGGCTCTGGTGAATCACTGCTGAAGGTGCTGCGGCACCATAGATGCTTTTTTACTGAACTCTTGAAGAGTCAAAAGGGAACTCTTAAGTAAGGACTAATAGTTTGCAATCCCTGATGCACCCACCAGTGAAAGGGGTATAACCCTGAACACTTTACTTGATGGAGGGTAAGACAGGAATTTACTTGAGAAACTACTAGAGCCCCGACCTCAAGGGGGATTCTGTTGTTGATTCTGAATGTAGTATTCCTTTGCATGTGTAGGATTAGAAATAAAATGCTTATTTTTTTTTAAAAATCTAGTGTTTGGCTGAACACTGATTTATTTTTTGTGCTGTCTGCACTTTGAGTTATAAGTTGTGTTCACTGACCAATATCTACATCCCCTAAAGGAGGCATTGACTGCTATAGTACAGCTACCACTGAAAGTCAAGTGAAGAATAGGTATTTGGCCCAGGTGAGCAGGATTCATAGTAGGTCAGACCTCAGGACATCAGGAGTAAAAGACCTCAGCTACCACTGTTGGGCCTAGTAGCCCCGGGATGCCTAGTGGTCCTCTGAAATGGGTTCTGACAATTGACAACAAGTGATGGGGCGCCTGACATTTAGGAGTCAAAGATACAGAGGTGGCATTGTCCATTTCCATTTTGCATCAGAACTGTAATAAGTCCAGTTTTTTTTCTTCTACGCACTAAGCTGACATGTATAAGCAATGGAGAAAACAGGGTTTGGAATTGGCCTCAGCATCATGTCCATAGATTAGAAGAAGGGTTTATGTAGGAATAAAGGGTGGAACATTCCCTTGGTAGGGACAGAGAGTTTCTGGCTAAGTTCATTAGGGGCCAGTTGGTAATACTGGGTGAAAGGGAAAGAGCTGTAGCTAACTCCAGGGATGGAACCATAGTAGGAACCCAGGAAGAGAGAGCTGTGGACCTAAGCACAGGTATATCCTAGACACAGGCTAAGTGTGAACCCAAATGTTTTTCTAGAGTTTTACCAAGACACTCACCACCTTTAGTTTCCAGAATCTCTCAGGTGTGTACACCACCTCGAATTCCAGGAGTAAACCACCTGGGTGAGATGAGTATAGCAGAGACCCTGACCTTGCAGTTGGCACTTCAGAAAGCTACGACTGAAGAAGAAGAGAAAGCCATGGAGTTCAAAAGGGAAAAGCTAAGACTAACTCATTGGGAAAAGAACAGAAGAGGATGGGGAAACAGGAGGAATTGGCCCTAGAATTGAAATTGCAAGAGAGGAGAAACAGAGAGAAAGGGAGGAAACACAAAAAGAGTGGGAGGAGAAACAGAAGGAAAAGGAAAGAGAGCTGGAAAGTGAAAGAATAGCTTTCAAGACTTAGGATTGAAGCAATTACAGCGCTAGCTGGGATAAGTGACTCTACTTCCAATTCAGGCCAGGTCGTGGCCTGTATTTTAAAAGATCTTTTGCATGTGTATGTTGAAGTTCGGGATATTTTGGAATGTTTTTTTAGCTTCGAGGTCACTTATAAAGTACAGGCTTTAACCCCTTCGGCGCTCATGACGAGCTCAGCTCGTCATGAGCGTAACCTGCGCTACGCTGATGACGAGCTAAGCTCGTCATGTAACGCGGGTTTTTGTAAATCGCAGCGCGCAGCGGGAAAACCTCTAGCGCGCATGCGGTTAAATGAGGTGTCTAAAGCAGCTGCCTTAATGGGGTGCATGTAATTGGAAGGGACAGTCGTCATTGGGGGGATGCCTGTGGCAGAGCAAATGGTCTATGAGCGAATGAAGAAAGCTCTCATTAGAAGGTTTGGGCTGAAGCCAACTCAATACCTACAGAGATTCTGTGGCTGCAAGACAGTAGATGGTGTTCTGTTTGAGACTTGGATTCATAGAGTATTGCGTGATTGGAATGAGTGAGTAGGAAGGATGGACGCCAAGGATTTTCAGTCTCTTAATCAATTGATGGTGATAGAGCAACTCAAGGAGGAGTGCTTAACCCCACTTAGGCAATACATGTCTGATCTGACAGCGAGGGATCTAACAAAACTTGCAGCATTACCTGATAAGTGTTTGGCTAACATGATTCACAAAGGCCTTGAACAACATGGTTCTAAGCCAAAGGGGCAGAAGAACTCTCCATTGACTGGTTCCAAAACAGAGGGTAAGGGCCAGAGTAATTCTCACGGGACTCGAGGAGGGCCAAGACAACATGTTATGGCAATGGTGTGTCCGGGAAGGTAGGGGAAAAAAGCCCTTCTAAATCATTGATGGAAACATGTTTTATGTGCCACAAGGTGGAATATTACAAGAGAGACATTCAAGAGAAGCAACTCCCATGATAGCAATCATGTTACATATGATTAAAGGTTTCAGAAAGGGGCCAGTTGCACTCAACCTAGTAGCTATGGATATTTGGAAGAGGGATCCAGATGCTCCGAAGCACATCCATCCTAATAGAATGGGATTTGTGCAGGAAGTATGTATCAATTGAAGGAAAGGGCCTGCCCTGAGGGATACTGAAGCCTTCTGTACTATAGTTAAGAAGAAGTGCCTTAAGCCTGAGGAAATACTCCCTGGAGTCAAGGATACAGGATTGGTACCCTTTGTAGAGGGCATGGAGTATCCACTTCCCAGGGTTGAGATTGAGTTCAATGGCAAAGTGGCGATGAGTGATGTCGGAGTAAGGGATCATCTATTCCTATCTTGTTTGCCTACAGAGAGCTTCTGAAGAAGGGAGTAAGGTTCAGTCCCTCTCAACTTCTGTATGGACACCCGGTGCGAGGTCCACTCACCTTAGTAAGAGAAGGTTGGAAGGGAAGAATGGAGTGGACTACGTGATTGGCCACAGTAAGTTGATGGTGCAATACATGGGTCAGGCAAAGGAAAACCTTCAGGTTAGCCAAGCACTGACAAGGAAATGATATGAACAGAAAGCTATGCTGACTGGGTATCAAGAAGTTAAGGAAGTGTCAGTGTTAAAGCCTATTTGTCCCGGGGCTTTGGAGGACAATTAGTGTGGGACATACAAGATAGTTCAGACAGTTTTCTGCCGCTCGAGTAGATTTTTACTCGAGCGGCACCTTTCTCAACGCGAACTGGTAGTTTCTCATCGCGAGCGGTCTCGAGCATACGCGACCACTCGCAATGAGAAACCTGACCTCCCTGCGTTGAGAATCTCGCCGGGAGGTTTATTTTCCACGTTCGCGATCGGCAACTTGATTTTGCTGATCGCGAACGAGGAAAAAGTTTCGCCGGGATGTCATTTTGTTTGCTCGCGGTCGCCAGCTTGACGTTGAGGACCGCGAGCAAGCAAAAGATAACCGCTGCACTACGCTACGTGCAATTCGCGTAGTGTGAAGTAGCGGAAACTTCGCAAACTACGCGAGCGTAGTGTAGTGCTTTGCCCAGGGTTAGTTCTGAGGTCAACTATTTTGTGGGCAAGGAGGCCACAAGGGTACCCAAGAGAGTGTTCCATGTGAACAGGCTGAAGCCTTACCTCCGGAGAGACTATACAGTGAATGTCATGGCTGTGGCAGAGGAGGTTGAGGAAGTTGAGGAAGACAGTGAGCATGTTCCTGACTTACTGCATACTGACATGAGGGATGGAACTGTGGAAGGGGTTCAGCTAGCCCCTGAGTTAATGCCCGAGCAGCAGAAAGAGTGTAAAGAGGTGTTGGAATGTTTTGCCAACCTCTTCTCGCTAGCTTCAGGGTTGACACCTGTCTGTGCGCATGACATGGATATGAGTGATAGTCTGCCACTAAAGGGCAGAATGTACAGAATGTCTGACTGGGGTTAGGGATACATTAAGGTGGAAGTTGCCATAATGTGGGACCTGGGGGACATTGAGAAATCTTGTAGTCCTTGGTCTGGCCCTGTGGTTCTAATAGCAAAGCAAGGGTCTACTGATTGGCAATTCTGTGTGTACTGCTGATCCCTCAATGAGGTAACCAAGGTTGATGTCAATCCAATTCCCATAGCGAATGAGCTTGTGGGTTGGTTAAGTGCTGCAAAGTACTTGAGCACCTTGCATCCAACCAGTGGCTTATTGACAGATCACCTTGGCACCAAATGCTATGTAAAAGACTGACTTTTCTATGCCATAAGGGCTGTATCAGTTCAAAGTGATACCCTCTGTGTTCAAGAATGCTCCTTCTGCTTTTCAGCACTTTATGAACCATGTTCTTGCAGGGTTGGAGGAGTTCTGTATGGCCTACCTGGTTGATATTGCGGTGTTCAGCAATTCATCGAAGCCCCACCTGAAGCACCTTGGATAGGTGTCGTCATGGATACCGGAGGCAAAGCTGACTTTCAGTGTAACTAAGTGTCAGGTGTGCTAGTCCTATGTAAGCCACCTTGGGCATGAGGTGGGGAATGGTAATATTCACCCGTTGCATGTCAAGATTCAGTCTGTGATGGAGTGAGAGTTACCTACTATCCAGACTGAAATGAGGGTCTTTTTAGGACTCACAGGGTATTCTGGAAACTTGGTGGCCAACTATGGAAGTGCAGTTGCCTCATTGACTGCTTTGACCTCTAGGAAGCAGTCCAAAGGGTAATATGGACTACAGAGTGTCAAAATGCAGTTGAGGAAGTGAAGAAGGCACTATGCACTGCCCCAGTACTGAAGGTGCCTGTCTACATTCAGTCTTTCAGTGTGCAGACGGATGCCTCTGACAAAGCAGTTGCAGCAGTGTTAGCTCAAGTAAATGACAAAGGTAGAGAATTTCCAGTAGCCTATACCAGTAGGAGATTACTAGTCAAAGAGCAGAATTAGGCGGCTATTAAAAAGGAGTGCCTTGCCATAGTGTGGGCCTTATGTACGTTCCACCAATATTTATTTGGCACTAAGTTTGTGGTGCAAACAGATCATAAGACACTGAAATGTTTGATGGCTAGGAAGTGGGAGAATCCCAAGATGTGAGATGGTCTATTTCTTTCCAAGGTTTAGACTCTGTAGTGAAGCATAGAGCTGGATTGAGCCACGGGAATGCTGATGGACATTCCCACCGGTTTTACCAGTCTGACCACTCAACCTCTCCAAGTTAGGAGTTGGGTCAGGGTGTTCTGATCTGGGTGGGGCATCTGTTGGGATGGAAACGTCCTCTACATGGTAAAAGGCATGTACCTCATCCTTGAGTGCCCAACTGTACTGTTGTCTGGATCCCTAATGCTTTTTTTTTGTCATAGGCGAACACCGATCATGTGTGTCTGTCATGTCATAGGCATGTCTCACAGATTGCAGTCTTGTTGGCCTGGGTGGGAAGCCCAAAGTGTTACTCTTATAGAAGTGAAAGGCTACCCCCTTCAGCTGGAGTTAAGCAGCACAGGTGCTGTGGTGACAGCATATCATGAAGTAATCATTAGTAGCAAAGAGGACCTTTTTAACCTGTGCCATTGGAATGTGGATTAAAGGCTCACTCACCTTCTTAAAAGTTCCACTGCTGTGTGCTTAATTTACCCCTGGCCCACATGAGGTAAGTTGTGGAGTGCCGCGCAGTGCAGGATTAGTGACTCTGCACTAGTTATTTGTGTGCCTGCAAAGGGTACAAGGAAGGAGCAGTACTGTACAGAGCATGTGTGGTTAGTACATATACTGGGTGTGTGTATGCTGAGAGGAGTACAGTACAAGGATGTAGCAGTACTGTGCAGTACACGTGTGTTTATTACATGTGCTGTATGTAAATATTACTGAGAGGAATACATTACATGAGAGATGTAGTGCTGCACAGTGCGTGTGCAGGGACCACATGTGCTGTGTGTCTGTATCTGTGCTTGCATACAGCACAAAACATGAAGAGTGAAGAGTTGTGCAGCATGTATATAGTGCATGTGTGTGCTGGTAGTGCATGTGTTTTAAAATAAGCCCATCCTGGTTGAATATAGGAAAGCTTCAGTACTGAATAATATCATAGACTGAGTGTGCGTGCTCAATTTCTGTATTCATGGGAGAGTACAATGCATAGGGGTATTAGTGCTTGTTGGACTTGGCCCTTTTTGCCGAGTTATCCCCAAACTTTTTGCCTTTTCCTCCTATTTTTCTGACCTGTTTTTATTGGTTTGAGGAACAGTGCTAAAGTGCATATGCTCTCTGTCTTGGGGTCTGGTTAATACATGATTAGCATATTTGATTTTGTATTAAGTCCCTGGTACAGTACTTCGTGTGTGTCCAGGGCCTGTAAATCAAAAGCATTAGTGGGTCTGCAGCACTGATGGTGCCACCCACATGAGTAGCCCTGCTAGCATGACTCAGACCTGCCACTGCAGTGTCTGTGTGAAGTTTTAAACTGCCGTTTTGACCCACTTGCCAGGCCCAAACATTCTCCTTTACTACAAGTATGTCATCCCTGGGGATGCCCAAGGCAGCCCCCTGGGCAGGGTGTAGTGTATTTAAAAGGTTGGAGTTGTGCTGTTGTGTTTTACATCTCCTCCCCAGCGCCTTGAGACCCTTACAGTTGAGTAGTCGCGCTTAACAAGTACCTGATTGATTGATTGAATAGTGAAATACTGCAAATTTAGGGGCATATTAGCAAGAACTTTGTTAAAATGATCACCGTTTTAGCGACAGGAAACTGCAGCTAAAACGGCGATAATGGGCTTGCTAATATACGTTATAGAATTCCAATAGAAGCCCAGGTTAGATGTCCTGGGAAACTGTTCTAACTAGCGTGAGGCACTTCGGACCAGGCGCTGTATTACTGGGCACACTCACCGTCCTTCAGCCAACACCTCGCAGCACCCGCTTCGCGGGTGCCGCTTCGCACAGGAGTGCGTGAGCATCGTCCATCAGGGGAGAGGAGCAGCAAGGCGGCGGCTAGGGCGAGAGGCTCGGCGGGGCTGCGAGCGTGCGGGGACTCCAGCAACCAGGAGTCCCTGCGAGACCAGGGAGACCAGCATCCGGTCCGCTCTCCCCGCCGGCCCGCCCCCCGCCTACCTGCGGCTTGTAAAGGCGCCCTCCACCCCACTTCCTTGGGAAACTGTTCTAATTAGCGTGAGGCACTTCGGACCAGGCGCTGTATTACTGGGCACACTCACCGTCCTTCAGCCAACACCTCGCAGCACCCGCTTCGCGGGTGCCGCTTCGCACAGGAGTGCGTGAGCATCGTCCATCAGGGGAGAGGAGCAGCAAGGCGGCGGCTAGGGCGAGAGGCTCGGCGGGGCTGCGAGCGTGCGGGGACTCCAGCAACCAGGAGTCCCTGCGAGACCAGGGAGACCAGCATCCGGTCCGCTCTCCCCGCCGGCCCGCCCCCCGCCTACCTGCGGCTTGTAAAGGCGCCCTCCACCCCACTTCCTTGGGAAACTGTTCTAACTAGCGTGAGGCACTTCGGACCAGGCGCTGTATTACTGGGCACACTCACCGTCCTCACCTGCCACTGCAGTGTCTGTGTGAAGTTTTAAACTGCCGTTTTGACCCACTTGCCAGGCCCAAACATTCTCCTTTACTACAAGTATGTCATCCCTGGGGATGCCCAAGGCAGCCCCCTGGGCAGGGTGTAGTGTATTTAAAAGGTTGGACTTGTGCTGTTGTGTTTTACATCTCCTCCCCAGCGCCTTGAGACCCTTACAGTTGAGTAGTCGCGCTTAACAAGTACCTGATTGATTGATTGAATAGTGAAATACTGCAAATTTAGGGGCATATTAGCAAGAACTTTGTTAAAATGATCACCGTTTTAGCGACAGGAAACTGCAGCTAAAACGGCGATAATGGGCTTGCTAATATACGTTATAGAATTCCAATAGAAGCCCAGGTTAGATGTCCTGGGAAACTGTTCTAACTAGCGTGAGGCACTTCGGACCAGGCGCTGTATTACTGGGCACACTCACCGTCCTTCAGCCAACACCTCGCCGCACCCGCTTCGCGGGTGCCGCTTCGCACAGGAGTGCGTGAGCATCGTCCATCAGGGGAGAGGAGCAGCAAGGCGGCGGCTAGGGCGAGAGGCTCGGCGGGGCTGCGAGCGTGCGGGGACTCCAGCAACCAGGAGTCCCTGCGAGACCAGGGAGACCAGCATCCGGTCCGCTCTCCCCGCCGGCCCGCCCCCCGCCTACCTGCGGCTTGTAAAGGCGCCCTCCACCCCACTTCCTTGGGAAACTGTTCTAACTAGCGTGAGGCACTTCGGACCAGGCGCTGTATTACTGGGCACACTCACCGTCCTTCAGCCAACACCTCGCAGCACCCGCTTCGCGGGTGCCGCTTCGCACAGGAGTGCGTGAGCATCGTCCATCAGGGGAGAGGAGCAGCAAGGCGGCGGCTAGGGCGAGAGGCTCGGCGGGGCTGCGAGCGTGCGGGGACTCCAGCAACCAGGAGTCCCTGCGAGACCAGGGAGACCAGCATCCGGTCCGCTCTCCCCGCCGGCCCGCCCCCCGCCTACCTGCGGCTTGTAAAGGCGCCCTCCACCCCACTTCCTTGGGAAACTGTTCTAACTAGCGTGAGGCACTTCGGACCAGGCGCTGTATTACTGGGCACACTCACCGTCCTTCAGCCAACACCTCGCAGCACCCGCTTCGCGGGTGCCGCTTCGCACAGGAGTGCGTAAGCATCGTCCATCAGGGGAGAGGAGCAGCAAGGCGGCGGCTAGGGCGAGAGGCTCGGCGGGGCTGCGAGCGTGCGGGGACTCCAGCAACCAGGAGTCCCTGCGAGACCAGGGAGACCAGCATCCGGTCCGCTCTCCCCGCCGGCCCGCCCCCCGCCTACCTGCGGCTTGTAAAGGCGCCCTCCACCCCACTTCCTTGGGAAACTGTTCTAACTAGCGTGAGGCACTTCGGACCAGGCGCTGTATTACTGGGCACACTCACCGTCCTTCAGCCAACACCTCGCCGCACCCGCTTCGCGGGTGCCGCTTCGCGGGTGCCGCTTCGCACAGGAGTGCGTGAGCATCGTCCATCAGGGGAGAGGAGCAGCAAGGCGGCGGCTAGGGCGAGAGGCTCGGCGGGGCTGCGAGCGTGCGGGGACTCCAGCAACCAGGAGTCCCTGCGAGACCAGGGAGACCAGCATCCGTTCCGCTCTCCCCGCCGGCCCGCCCCCCGCCTACCTGCGGCTTGTAAAGGCGCCCTCCACCCCACTTCCTTGGGAAACTGTTCTAACTAGCGTGAGGCACTTCGGACCAGGCGCTGTATTACTGGGCACACTCACCGTCCTTCAGCCAACACCTCGCAGCACCCGCTTCGCGGGTGCCGCTTCGCACAGGAGTGCGTGAGCATCGTCCATCAGGGGAGAGGAGCAGCAAGGCGGCGGCTAGGGCGAGAGGCTCGGCGGGGCTGCGAGCGTGCGGGGACTCCAGCAACCAGGAGTCCCTGCGAGACCAGGGAGACCAGCATCCGGTCCGCTCTCCCCGCCGGCCCGCCCCCCGCCTACCTGCGGCTTGTAAAGGCGCCCTCCACCCCACTTCCTTGGGAAACTGTTCTAACTAGCGTGAGGCACTTCGGACCAGGCGCTGTATTACTGGGCACACTCACCGTCCTTCAGCCAACACCTCGCAGCACCCGCTTCGCGGGTGCCGCTTCGCACAGGAGTGCGTGAGCATCGTCCATCAGGGGAGAGGAGCAGCAAGGCGGCGGCTAGGGCGAGAGGCTCGGCGGGGCTGCGAGCGTGCGGGGACTCCAGCAACCAGGAGTCCCTGCGAGACCAGGGAGACCAGCATCCGGTCCGCTCTCCCCGCCGGCCCGCCCCCCGCCTACCTGCGGCTTGTAAAGGCGCCCTACACCCCACTTCCTTGGGAAACTGTTCTAACTAGCGTGAGGCACTTCGGACCAGGCGCTGTATTACTGGGCACACTCACCGTCCTTCAGCCAACACCTCGCCGCACCCGCTTCGCGGGTGCCGCTTCGCGGGTGCCGCTTCGCACAGGAGTGCGTGAGCATCGTCCATCAGGGGAGAGGAGCAGCAAGGCGGCGGCTAGGGCGAGAGGCTCGGCGGGGCTGCGAGCGTGCGGGGACTCCAGCAACCAGGAGTCCCTGCGAGACCAGGGAGACCAGCATCCGGTCCGCTCTCCCCGCCGGCCCGCCCCGCGCCTACCTGCGGCTTGTAAAGGCGCCCTCCACCCCACTTCCTTGGGAAACTGTTCTAACTAGCGTGAGGCACTTCGGACCAGGCGCTGTATTACTGGGCACACTCACCGTCCTTCAGCCAACACCTCGCCGCACCCGCTTCGCGGGTGCCGCTTCGCACAGGAGTGCGTGAGCATCGTCCATCAGGGGAGAGGAGCAGCAAGGCGGCGGCTAGGGCGAGAGGCTCGGCGGGGCTGCGAGCGTGCGGGGACTCCAGCAACCAGGAGTCCCTGCGAGACCAGGGAGACCAGCATCCGGTCCGCTCTCCCCGCCGGCCCGCCCCCCGCCTACCTGCGGCTTGTAAAGGCGCCCTCCACCCCACTTCCTTGGGAAACTGTTCTAACTAGCGTGAGGCACTTCGGACCAGGCGCTGTATTACTGGGCACACTCACCGTCCTTCAGCCAACACCTCGCCGCACCCGCTTCGCGGGTGCCGCTTCGCGGGTGCCGCTTCGCACAGGAGTGCGTGAGCATCGTCCATCAGGGGAGAGGAGCAGCAAGGCGGCGGCTAGGGCGAGAGGCTCGGCGGGGCTGCGAGCGTGCGGGGACTCCAGCAACCAGGAGTCCCTGCGAGACCAGGGAGACCAGCATCCGTTCCGCTCTCCCCGCCGGCCCGCCCCCCGCCTACCTGCGGCTTGTAAAGGCGCCCTCCACCCCACTTCCTTGGGAAACTGTTCTAACTAGCGTGAGGCACTTCGGACCAGGCGCTGTATTACTGGGCACACTCACCGTCCTTCAGCCAACACCTCGCAGCACCCGCTTCGCGGGTGCCGCTTCGCACAGGAGTGCGTGAGCATCGTCCATCAGGGGAGAGGAGCAGCAAGGCGGCGGCTAGGGCGAGAGGCTCGGCGGGGCTGCGAGCGTGCGGGGACTCCAGCAACCAGGAGTCCCTGCGAGACCAGGGAGACCAGCATCCGGTCCGCTCTCCCCGCCGGCCCGCCCCGCGCCTACCTGCGGCTTGTAAAGGCGCCCTCCACCCCACTTCCTTGGGAAACTGTTCTAACTAGCGTGAGGCACTTCGGACCAGGCGCTGTATTACTGGGCACACTCACCGTCCTTCAGCCAACACCTCGCCGCACCCGCTTCGCGGGTGCCGCTTCGCACAGGAGTGCGTGAGCATCGTCCATCAGGGGAGAGGAGCAGCAAGGCGGCGGCTAGGGCGAGAGGCTCGGCGGGGCTGCGAGCGTGCGGGGACTCCAGCAACCAGGAGTCCCTGCGAGACCAGGGAGACCAGCATCCGGTCCGCTCTCCCCGCCGGCCCGCCCCCCGCCTACCTGCGGCTTGTAAAGGCGCCCTCCACCCCACTTCCTTGGGAAACTGTTCTAACTAGCGTGAGGCACTTCGGACCAGGCGCTGTATTACTGGGCACACTCACCGTCCTTCAGCCAACACCTCGCCGCACCCGCTTCGCGGGTGCCGCTTCGCGGGTGCCGCTTCGCACAGGAGTGCGTGAGCATCGTCCATCAGGGGAGAGGAGCAGCAAGGCGGCGGCTAGGGCGAGAGGCTCGGCGGGGCTGCGAGCGTGCGGGGACTCCAGCAACCAGGAGTCCCTGCGAGACCAGGGAGACCAGCATCCGTTCCGCTCTCCCCGCCGGCCCGCCCCCCGCCTACCTGCGGCTTGTAAAGGCGCCCTCCACCCCACTTCCTTGGGAAACTGTTCTAACTAGCGTGAGGCACTTCGGACCAGGCGCTGTATTACTGGGCACACTCACCGTCCTTCAGCCAACACCTCGCAGCACCCGCTTCGCGGGTGCCGCTTCGCACAGGAGTGCGTGAGCATCGTCCATCAGGGGAGAGGAGCAGCAAGGCGGCGGCTAGGGCGAGAGGCTCGGCGGGGCTGCGAGCGTGCGGGGACTCCAGCAACCAGGAGTCCCTGCGAGACCAGGGAGACCAGCATCCGGTCCGCTCTCCCCGCCGGCCCGCCCCCCGCCTACCTGCGGCTTGTAAAGGCGCCCTCCACCCCACTTCCTTGGGAAACTGTTCTAACTAGCGTGAGGCACTTCGGACCAGGCGCTGTATTACTGGGCACACTCACCGTCCTTCAGCCAACACCTCGCCGCACCCGCTTCGCGGGTGCCGCTTCGCGGGTGCCGCTTCGCACAGGAGTGCGTGAGCATCGTCCATCAGGGGAGAGGAGCAGCAAGGCGGCGGCTAGGGCGAGAGGCTCGGCGGGGCTGCGAGCGTGCGGGGACTCCAGCAACCAGGAGTCCCTGCGAGACCAGGGAGACCAGCATCCGTTCCGCTCTCCCCGCCGGCCCGCCCCCCGCCTACCTGCGGCTTGTAAAGGCGCCCTCCACCCCACTTCCTTGGGAAACTGTTCTAACTAGCGTGAGGCACTTCGGACCAGGCGCTGTATTACTGGGCACACTCACCGTCCTTCAGCCAACACCTCGCAGCACCCGCTTCGCGGGTGCCGCTTCGCACAGGAGTGCGTGAGCATCGTCCATCAGGGGAGAGGAGCAGCAAGGCGGCGGCTAGGGCGAGAGGCTCGGCGGGGCTGCGAGCGTGCGGGGACTCCAGCAACCAGGAGTCCCTGCGAGACCAGGGAGACCAGCATCCGGTCCGCTCTCCCCGCCGGCCCGCCCCGCGCCTACCTGCGGCTTGTAAAGGCGCCCTCCACCCCACTTCCTTGGGAAACTGTTCTAACTAGCGTGAGGCACTTCGGACCAGGCGCTGTATTACTGGGCACACTCACCGTCCTTCAGCCAACACCTCGCCGCACCCGCTTCGCGGGTGCCGCTTCGCGGGTGCCGCTTCGCACAGGAGTGCGTGAGCATCGTCCATCAGGGGAGAGGAGCAGCAAGGCGGCGGCTAGGGCGAGAGGCTCGGCGGGGCTGCGAGCGTGCGGGGACTCCAGCAACCAGGAGTCCCTGCGAGACCAGGGAGACCAGCATCCGGTCCGCTCTCCCCGCCGGCCCGCCCCCCGCCTACCTGCGGCTTGTAAAGGCGCCCTCCACCCCACTTCCTTGGGAAACTGTTCTAACTAGCGTGAGGCACTTCGGACCAGGCGCTGTATTACTGGGCACACTCACCGTCCTTCAGCCAACACCTCGCAGCACCCGCTTCGCGGGTGCCGCTTCGCACAGGAGTGCGTGAGCATCGTCCATCAGGGGAGAGGAGCAGCAAGGCGGCGGCTAGGGCGAGAGGCTCGGCGGGGCTGCGAGTGTGCGGGGACTCCAGCAACCAGGAGTCCCTGCGAGACCAGGGAGACCAGCATCCGGTCCGCTCTCCCCGCCGGCCCGCCCCCCGCCCATTACGCCCTCTATATCACATCATCGAACTCCCGCAGCGCCGGACGCAGCTCGGGGCAAAGACCGGGCTAAGAGCGGGCCGTTTGAGGCCGTTCGAGGACGGAAAGGACTGGACTGGCCCTCCCCATTTATATCAGGTAGGGACCATATTCAACAACATAAAGCAGCATCTCCCATTGTACCCCCTTCCCGGCCCTAACTCCAAATATGAGTCATATGGAGACCAGGAGTAAAGTCAACCATGCAGCTACCGTCAATACACCAACTGCCCCAACTCAGGGTACAATTGATAACTATTTCCTGAAAGCTGGCTCCCTCTTAATAGACGATATCCACTTACTAGAAAGACGCATCTCTCAGGAGATAGAGTGGGTCAAGCGCTCTTCGATGGGTACTATAGCTATGGCCAAAACCCCTGAAGATAGACGCCTCGGAAATTTTCAACAAGAAGGATCCCAGGGGGGGGCACAGCAACTTGATGGCCTAGACCTCACTGAGGACACACTAGGGGACTTAGATGATATGAGTCTTCTGCAATTGCCCTCAAAAGAAACTGCCCAATTGCCTAAGGAAATAAATCTGGGGGAGGCTACTGCCGTACCGAACAGGGAGGAATCGAATGTAGCAAGCATCAATCCAACTTTGCCAGGGCCACCTAGCACTAATCGAGGAATACGGGAAGGAGCCATTCAAAAAAGGGCACAGGGGAAACACTCAAATAGGGGTAAAAAGTCCAAAAATCCTACAAAACAAACAGGGAATACTCCCACTTTACCAACCCCTACCCACAACATTCAGGAGAAAGTTTCACCGGTGATAGTAACTGACCATTCGCCGCAGCAGCTACAGTCTAATATCCCAACTGATTATACACCACCCACAGCAGATCATAATCAGGAGTCACCTGAAGAGGATATAACCTTAGCAGACATAGGTCACCTCCTTAAGACAATTATAGGCCCCTTAGAAGCACGCCTAATAAAAATGGAGGCAAGAATAATCAAAATAGAGAAAACTGCTATGCAGATTATGGATTCTTGGAAACCTGGGGCCCTAGGTCTTACTCCAACCATCATTGACACACAACATAATAGTAGCCCAGTCATTCAAAATTCTGCAATACCAAACGTATCAGTGATCACACTCACAACAGGTGAAAACAACATAAATACAAGTGCCAACCAACAGCCACTATCCAACCCCAATCCTGCTACAAAACCGATCCTCAGTTTACCCAAGCAGTCACATCCAATAAGCCAGCAACCAAATGCAGACAAGCCCAAAACGCTTCCTACCCTAGAAACAATGAACTCCCTAACACCTTCCTCTAATGTCATATTGAATAGGGACGACCACAAAAAGCCAAAGGCACCCAGAACGGTCACTGTAAATTTACCACCTGAGGTTGCCCCGTACACAGTCATCCTAGTTGGGGCACCAGAATTAAAAGCAGATTCGCACGAAACGGAAGAATCTCTGAAAAATAAGGTCATCAACTGGCTGTCGACGCATAGACCACTCCCTCGAGGCATGACCAGCGATATTCGCATGGTCAGAAGGGTCTCCTGGGTAGGTAAGAGTCCTAAAACAATCAGCGGCGATTGCCTATTGGTGAGCTTTGGTGACCCAGGAACAGCCGCCTTTGTCTGCAATCCATCATTGGAAGATGAAGGTAGCAATATCCAGCCTGTCCCCCTATCCTTCTTTTATCCATCCAATGACCACATGGCTAAGCCTCCTAGCAGAGGATACCAGCAGAACTTTAGGGGAAACTGGCAGGGCAACCAAGAAAGAAGGAGGACACCCTTCATCCAACCACAGATACCCCCTTTCCGCCCAAACATATTTAGTGACTCCCATCAATGGGAAACTGTCCCGAGAAGGAGGACGGGAGGGGGTGGATCTGTACGAGTTGACCCATGGCCCCAAAGAGTCTATTATCCACCACCTCTACCGCTGTACAATCATTATGACTGTCTCGAACTGGTCGATTGACAGCTGGCCTCCACACCCCGAAAGCATGTGGAAGGAATTAACCCCCAGATTCAGTTTACCTCAGTCTGTACCCAGGAGATGGGCACTTTTGGGGCCATAGAAATATGTGATGTTCCACATAAATCGGACATCATCAGAGATCCCCTGTGGGCAGACGAGAGGGAAACAACTAGATCTCACTCCCCCGAAAACACAATCTCTATGCCAACGCACTCAGCCACCCAAAAACCTCCACAATCTCTAAACATTCTCTCATGGAATGTCGCAGGTTTGACAAATAAAGTTGACACAGATGAATGGGCGGAACTAACTCAATCAAATAGTGTCTGCCTTTTCCAAGAAACTTGGTCAAGGGAGGAGTCCCACCGTCGGGGCTTCCACATATTCTCAATCCCTGCAGTATGGGGTGGGAAAGGCAGACCATCTGGTGGCTTGGAAACCTGGGTGGCCTCGGATATAGGGTGCCGAGCCTCAAGATACCCAGTAGACTCTCCAGATATATTGGCCGTTGTCCTTGAATGGCCAGGCAAATTGAAGTTGATGGTCATCAACATCTATTCAAGGCCAGTTAAAAATGGGTCTACCTCTAAAACTATAGAGCTCCTCTCTGGTACTTTGGAAACTATCCCCGAGAGTTTGTCCTATTTAATTGGGGGTGACTTTAACTCCCATTTTGAGCCTTTACCCGGTCTTCTCGATGGACCCTCCCTTGAGGAGGATTCGAGTTGGCAGGTTCCTCGGACGGAAGCACCTCCCCCCAGAGCATGGACAACCCTGGCTGTGCAGATTAACACCCTCAATCTGACACATGGGCTGAGGGCTTGCAACGGTCGTACTCGGTCCGACATCCCCTCACAATGTACTTTTAATAGACAAGGGAGGGAATCTAGAACTGACTACTTCCTTGTACAGTTAAAGTCATGGAAATGGGTGGTTGATTTTAAAATATCAACAAGACAGGATAGCGACCATAACACCCTGGAGCTAGAATATATGATCCCCTGCGAGAAAGCGCTTGGCGAGGAGAAACAGACAGGAGGACTCCTTCTAGAGAACAACAGGAGGCGGATAAAATGGGACACTCTCGCCTCCAGTGAAGAAAGGCTCACCTCTCTTTACGCTGGGATCATCCCCATTCTCGAGGAGGCTTTCGAACTAGGGGGTCTACCGTCCAACATGGAAAGAAATGAGGTCTTAGTCCAAAATCATACCCATCTGACCCAGAAGCTTGAACTAGTTTTTTTTTACTAAGGCACGCCCGAAAACACAAGGGCAGTCTAACAACTCCTGGTATAATCGTTCATGCCGTCTGGCAAAACAAGACCTTATCAAGACCATAAAAGAGGGAGGTAGTGCAGTGCAGATCAAATTCAAAAGGCGTGCCTACAAGTTACTCCTGGACAACGCAAGACTGGAGTGGGATTTACACCACTGGGAGAATCTGGCCGAGTCTCTAGCGAGTAGGGATTCTCGTAGATTCTGGAGAATCATTAATCATGGCTGCGCAGATCTTCCATCTGCAAGTGAACCAAACATTGCAGCCAATGCTTGGCAAGATCACTATCAGGGGCTATACGCCCCTGAGGCAGAGGAGCAACAACCACCCGAAGTTAGTATTTCCAACACATGTAATTCACTCCCCTTCACCTTGAAAGACGTCAAGGTAGCCATAGCGGGCTTGTCACCTGGAAAAGCCCCGGGATTAGATGGGATCCCTGGCGATCTCTTTAGGCAGGAACCTGGGATCTGGGCTCCATATTTGATGGTCTTGTTTAATGCAGTCTTGGAGGGAATGAGGCTACCAGATACTTGGCTGGGAGCAGAGGTGGTACCGATATATAAAAAGGGCTCGCCTCTGCTCCCCGCCAATTATCGTCCGATTAGCCTCATCGATGTCAGCCAAAAGCTATTCGGAAGGCTGATTCTGGACAGACTTCAGTGTTGGATGGAACAGACTGAAATCCTGAGCCCTCTTCAAGCAGGTTTTAGGAAGGGTGTCTCCACAGTGGACCAAATACTGAGATTAAACATTCTATTTTGGAAGACTGCATACGTAGAAGGTGGGTCACTGTATGCAGTCTTTGTGGATCTCCGCGCCGCCTTCGACCTGGTCCCTCGGGCCAGGTTGTGGGCGGTGTTGGAGGACATGGGAGTCCCTGAAGACATCCTACAGATTCTCGTTAGGCTCCACACTAACAACTATGCGCGGGTAAGGTATGGAAAGGGAGGGAGGCTTACAGATAGGTTCCCAGTCCAACGTGGTGTAAGGCAGGGGTGTGTGCTGGCGCCGACCCTGTTCTGCCTGTTTACAAATGGGGTGATAGAGCACCTCTGCAAAATCGCCAACATCGACGCGCCACTATTGAACAACAGCAGGGTGCCTGCGATTATGTTTGCAGATGACACCCTGCTGCTGTCAAAAACGCCAATGGGCCTGCAAAGGATCCTGGATGGATTTTTGGACTTTTGTAATAAAAGGGGCCTAGAAATAAACCCAACAAAAACAAAATTTATGATTCTGAGCCGCAAACATAAAAATTGCCCAAACCCACGTCTAGGGCATACACCTCTGGAGAGAGTCAATGTGATTGAGTATCTGGGCATAACACTTAATCACAATTTAACTTGGCTGCCGCACAAAACAAAAGCAACCACTAAACTAATCCAGAGGGTGGGTGCAATCACTAGAATCGCTAAAAAATCCCCCTTTCGCCCATTGGCCCCCGCAATACAAATCTACAAGGCCCAAGCGCGGGGTGGCATCATTTATGGGGCTGAACTATGGGGCCACACACCTCTTCATTCCATCCAAGTTGCTGAGAACAATTTTATTAGGCAGCTGACGGCTCTTCCCTCAAGCACACCACTACTCCCGTTGAGAATGGACTTGGCACTGTGCCCAATTAGCGAAGAAGTGAGCCTCAAACCATTGACCTATTGGAGACGCCTGTGGAGTAGTCAAGATCTGAGTCATTATAGAAGCGAATTGCAAGAGCTTCTTAGATCGATATTTGTATCCAAAATTCAATGGCTCAAGTACATTAGAGATATGTGTCTGACTCTTGGAGTTCCAGAGCTATGGAATGATCCACAAGCAACATCGCTAAGGCTTCCCAGGAAAGCACTTTCCAAACTCTTCTATGGTTTTATGCTCCAGAGAACTATTACCTCAATTCGAGAGGGTTCGTTAACGGACATATTTATTAAAATAAAAGACATTTACAGTTTTGAATACGTCCTTGATGCAATGTCCCCTGTACATGTTAGAAAAATTTATTTGCAATGGAGATACGGCTCTCTTCCCTTGAGGTCGCTCACTAAAAATTGGGACGAAAAGCAGGCCTCACCCAAATGCCCCGCATGCAATTATAAACTAGAAAACGATGTTCATGTGGTTTTATTTTGCATAGCCTACCGTAACATTAGAAGATGTTGGCTCAAGCCACATCTAAGGAACATGGGCTTTCGAACTTATGCCCCGGCGTACAGAGTCCTTAAAACTGATCTTTCATCTCCGACAGTATTTGCAATGGCTAAGTTTCTGGCAGCTATGTGGAGAGTACGTGCAAGAATTATAAGTGACTCCACTATGTCTTGATTAAACTCTCCCCAATATACTCTATGAATTAAACTGTAAAAACTGGAAATGAATGTATTTTAAAAATGCACTTTTTTCACGTCATGGATTTTAAACTGATTAATTGGTTCAACAGTTTTAAACATTGTAATGTTGTTTGTTTGTACATCTTTTATGATCACACAGATCGAAATAAAGATTGTTGATATATAGATGTCCTGCACATCTAACCTGGGCTTCTATTGGAATTCTATAATGTATATTAGCAAGCCCATTATCGCGGTTTTAGCGGCAGTTTACTGCCGCTAAAACGGCGATAATTTTACTGAGGTTCTTGCTAATACGCCCCTTAGTTTTTCACTAATGCAAGGACTATCTGTTCCATAGGGTAACATTGGGATTGCCTTGAAATATCTTTTAAGTGTAATTTCCCATTAAGAGCTGACAGAGATTTGGAATTTGGGGTCTATCAACTCACAATTTAAAAATTATTCTTTTGGTGAAGTTGGTTTTTAAATTGCGTGGTTGAAAATGCCACTTTTAGAAAGTGGGCATTTTCTTGCTTAATCATTCTGTACCTCTGCCTGTAAGAGAGTCCACGTCTCGGTTGGGATGACATTTGGGCTGTTGTGCATTCACGACAGACAGTCTCACAATGGGAAATGAGGTGTGCCTTGAATTTACTGATGGGACACCACAAGGCTGATGGTCCTTCTTGAGCTAGAGTGGTGGGAGGAGTTGTCACAGAAACATGAATAAGGCTGTGCCTATCCTCACATAAAGCTGTCTCCACCCTCTGTAGTGTGTCTGGAGACAGGTCAGGGAAATGCAGGGTCTTGTGCACTACAAAGACTTTCCTTCTAAGTTTACTTGCTTCAAAGTCAGAAAGGGGTAACAACATTGGACCTCTGGCACTCTCAAATCAGAACACTTCTGGACTGAGGACATTCTGCCAGGAAGAAGAGATGGAAGCTGTAGGAGGTACTGTCACTCTGCCTGTTGCTTTGTTGTGCTGGCCTGCTGCTTGCTTCTTCTGTCCTGGTAGTGAAAGGACTAGGCTTTGGTTTCTGTATCTTTCTTTCCAAGGTTCTCCAAGGACTTGTGTGTGCTTGCCTTCTGTTAAGAAGTCTCAGGGCCATTATAGACTTCATCTACCAGTGCCTGGCTCACCTGCTGAAATCCCTGACTTGCCAAGTGGTCCCAAATTCTGTCCCCGAACCCTTGGAAGTAGAATTTGGTGAACTAAAGGAGAAAATTCATGAATCGACTCCCAGCATCTGTTTTTATGGACACATCACTACAAAATTTGACGCATCGCCACTGCCAACACTGGTGCGTTGTGCCAGATCAGCGCATCAACCACGGGTTTCACCGCAGACCCCAGCTTTCCATTGCAGTGCATCAGAAGAACCGCCACACCATGAGTTTCGAACATCGCATCACCAAAATCTGTGACGCACCACTTCAGCTCCAACGCAGTGCCTGCTTCATCACTGTGGAATTGACATTTCTATGGGCTGAACTGATTTAACCTTTGAATAGTGATATATTTTCTTGTGTATGTTTGATTTTCGTCATTTTGGTCTTGTTTTATTCAGATAAATATTGGCTACTTTCCTAAACTGGTGTTGACTCATTTTGTAATGTTTTCACTGTGTTACCATGTGTGTGTGTGAGTGTACAAATGCCTTACACATTGCTTCTGAAATAAGCCTGACTGCTCATGCCAAGCTACCAAGAGGTTGAGCAGGGGTTATCTTAGCTGGGTAAGTCCCTCAGACTGACTAGAGTGAGGGTCCCTCATTTGACACGGTGCAAGCCACTGTCAACTAGAAACCCAGAGCCAGATGTACGACCATATTTTGTGGTCGCAAATGGGAAATCGGCCCATTTGCGACCAGAAAGTTGGTCTGCCCATGTACAAACCCTATTTTGAGAGTCAGTAAACTATTACCGACTCACAAAATAGGGTTTGAAACTCGCTATTAGGAAGGGGCATGCCAAGGGTGTCCCTTCCTAAAAGCAAGTCTCACTTAAATGTATGATTGTTGTGCGACCGCAATTGGGATCGCAAAACACTCTCAGTTTTCCACCTACTTCAAGTAGGTGAAAAGCCACTCGCAGGCGTGAAGGGGTTTCCAGGGGACTCCATCCCCTTTGTGAGTGTGTGCGTAAAATTTATTTTTAAATGCATCCCAGTTTCCTTTGTGGAAAATGGTTGCATTTAAAAAAAAACAGCTTCATTTAAAAATCAGTCGCAGATATGGTGGTCTGCTAACCCCAACAGGCCACCATCCCTGGGAATGCTAGCCATTCCTAATGGGGTCAAAAACTGCACCTGCCTCAAGCAACACAATTTGTGACTCACAAATTTTAAGGGTTGTACATCTGGTCACCAATTTCTAACAGTGCTGAGCAGTAAGTGTGCTGAGAGTACACTGAGTAAAAGGGCCTTCAATGGTACATTGTATGGGGACTCTGGGTCCATTTTGGGAAGTCCTGGCCTGCCTCTTAAAACATGAGGAAGAGAGAAATCCCCCCAGACAAATTTATGTATTGCTACAATCCAGTGAGGTTGGTGGGGACACACTGGATGGAAGGAAGAAACTCCCTTTACATCTCAAAAGGTTTCTCTTTGATTCAGTGATAGACCACAAGGAAGCGGCCTTGACACATCTCAGAAAGGGAGATAGAGCTCCTAATAGAATCATAAAGAGTAGGGCTGGGTGTCAGGAATTTAACCCTCTGATGCACATATCAGTGTGACTGGCACCAAGGTGTAAACTCTGGTCATTCTGTTGTATTATATTGTAGACAATCAGCTTCTGAGTTATTCCTGCTGTGACAGAACTCTTTCATGAAGGAAGATGACAAGGAGAAGTCCCCACTTCAAATAAAGCAGAACCCCAACATAAAACCTTCATATATCCAGACCCTAAATCCCATTTGGTGTCTGGCAAAGTACTGCAAGAAGGGGAGGTGAAGTCCACAAAAGTTTGTCATCTTCTAAGCAGAATTAGAAGGTCGAATTATAATTAAAAAGCTGCTTTTTCATATAAAAGCAGGTATTTGGCTGGACATTGATTTATTGTTCACTGACCTGTATGTACACCCCTTGACTGCTCAACCACTGAGAGTCAAGTGCACAAGAGGTACTTGGCCTAGTTGATCAGGATCCATAGTAGGTTCGCCCCCGGGACATCAGGAGTAAAAGTCTCAACCACCACTGTTAGGTCCAGTAGCCCAGCATGCCCTGTGACCCTCTGAAAGGAGTTCTGACAACCACACTCTGCGACACTATACAGTACGCCTCTCCACTCTACAAACTCTACTCCGCTCTATGCCACTCAACTGTACTCTACTGCACAACACTTTCTAACACTATACGACACACCACTGCACTCCACCATACCACACAACACTCCACAAGACTTTCCTACATAGTATTGTCGTAATTTGGCAGTACCTGAGTTAGCGTTAAGCTCAGCTACACGAACATTTCTGTTAACTTGACTAAACGTGCGGGGGGCCATTTTGTGTTCGGTGACTTCCATTTTGTATGAACATGTGGCCTCGTTGTCAGCGTGCCCTTTTGTCCTTTCTTCATGCCAATGAACCATTACCCTGCCCAGCAACAGGCTATTTTTTAGTAATGGTCAGTCTCGCGCATGCGTATATCTGATCTTTGGACTAGAGAGTGGCCACTCCTTAGGAATGTTCCTCCTAACTGACCAGTGGTATTAAACCCCTCCCACATGTTGGCTGTGTTCCAAAAATGCCCATATATGTACGTAAAACTGTTCTAATGTATACCACCTACCTTTTTATTGCTGTTAAACTGTATAAAAGAGGTCGCGCACCGATGTTCGGTGTGATACTTCTTGCATTGCCGAAGGGTGCTGTAGGAATGTACCACCACCCCATGGGGTCCTAATAAACTCGTCTCTTTGCATTTTCAGTTTCCGTGCCAACTTCTGTTTTATGGTATTCGAGTGTTTCTGCAAGTATGTAGACCTGATAGAACCCGATACCACAATTGGCGACCACGAAGGGACTCATCGGCGACTCGGATGCCCGAAGGAGAGGTCACGACGAAGGATTGGAAACTCGCTATGGACGCGTACGCTGCCACTGAGTGACCCGAGTCTTGGTACCCACGATGTTTTTCCTTTCCTTCTGATCTGACCTTCCAAGTGGCGCCGGTCCCCGACTGAGATTCTGATCGTTTGGCTTGTCGTGTAGTGCCTGTTTTGGCTGATTCGGCTACGGAACTTGGCAGTTGGAATCTGGACATTTTCGAAGATATTTGGTAAGCTTATGTTTGGTAAGGTAGCCTATTGACACTTACTGTGGCTTTTTGAATTTGAATTTGAATTTGAATTTGTATGAGTTAGCTAACGTTTGGACCTATGATTTGAATTATATGTGGAGTGCACCTCACATAGGCAGGCATGTAGGGATATTTCTCTGCTTTTGAATTTGTTTGAACGGCACATTGTGCATAAGTACCCTTAAGTGCCATTTTATGTAAAATCACGTTTTTTCCGTGATATTTTGAACATGCCTGTCCTCAGCACACTCCGAGGAATGTGCTGCTTTGGAAATGGTGCCACTTATCGATTAAATGAATCTCAGCCGGCTCCCCCAGAGGGGATTCCTAATCGCGAAATGTACATTAAATTTGGCCTTCCTCCCATAATGTATAGCACGTTATGGCACAAATACACTAAACCTGATCGTGAGTTGCAATGGCCACTACATGGGTCATTCGACTTGCGAAAAGTCCAGTATGTAGAACAGTGTTTGTTTCAGCGCAGGTCTAGACAGGATATGTTTGATTGTGTGCGTATGTGGAAGAAAGCGGTGCGTGAACGAATGAAGCGTGCAGAAGCCTTGGCGGACAAAGAGCAGCGAAAGGCTGCTCGGGATAAAGCTTTACAGCTACAGGAGAAGGAATTGCAGGAACAGAAAGAGAAAGAGAGTCGAGAACGTAACTTGCAGGTTAATGGTCATTTTCCTATTAGACGTCCTCTTTATCCTGTCCTTACTAATGAATTAGATGATTTTTCATTGTTAGATCGTTGCCCGCCTCCGTATGTTCAGCCTATGGCTCCGGATGAGGACTTGGACGAGGATAGCCAGGATAAACAGCGTACCAGGTTACATACCGAACGCATGACGGAATTACGTTCGATTGCTCGTAAACTTAACAGTGATATTATAACTGTGTCAGGGGTTAATGATCTTATGAATCAGTGGTCTGACAAGGAACGATTGTATTTTTAAAATCATTTTACAGATGAAGTTGTTGAGCGGTTTAGAAAACACTCTCCTGAGTTGGAACCTAAAGATATATCAGTTGGTCGTGAGAATTTTCGTAAAGGTATTTTTGCTCTTTCAGATGCGGACGAATTCTTCCGGCGGTTGGTTCAGTTACGGGATGAGGCGACACGATTGCGAGCGGCGAACAAAATATCAGAGCAATCAGCGTCTGGATCGACGGAAAATACCAGAGTGTGCCCTATTTATGGATCAGATAAGAGTGTTGCAATTAATGTTTTGCCTATGCGGGAAGCTGCACCTTTGTATGTCCCTCCAAAAGGGGATGGTACGGATGAGGATAAGACGTCTAAGGATTCAAAGGGCTATTTTATATATAATTGGGCTTATACGCCATGGAATAGAGCAGATGTTATGGCACTTAAGAATGCTTTGCCTGACCCCCGTAAAAATCCAGCAGCTTTCTATGAAGGTGTGGAGGGTGCTATTTCTTCGTGTATTATGACGTTAGTTGATATTGATCTTTTCTTTGGGCTGATATTGCCTCCCGATATGTGGAGGATGATTCGTAAGTTTGACGATCGAACGATATTAGGTGCAGATTGGAAGGACATAGTGAGAGCTGATTCAGATAGGGAACCTGCATGTAAACCGTGTCAGTTGATTTTAGATTTGCCAACAGCTATCTTGAATAAATTAAAAACGCTTGTCCCTCCTACGAAAATAGATTGGACAGTGTTAGCGTCGTGTAAGCAGAAGCCAGACGAATCGGTTTCTGATTTCTTTTCACGTTTTGAGGAAGCATTCCATGATTACAGTGGTCAATCATTAACAGAGGACACGGGCAGGCACTTATTCGTAGATAAGTATGTGGCTAATCTCCTACCGGAGATTGCAAAACGATTAAAGGCTAGTGAAAGTTCATGGACCACGGCAACGCCTGCCTCCTTATTAACTATGGCTCAGTATTATGAACGTCAGGAACTAGAGGCTAAAGAAAGTAGTGATAAGAAAGCGAAGGACTTAAAGACGAAAGTGATGTTGGCACAGGTTTGTGCTACGCAATCGAGAGGGAACGATAGGGGTAGACGAGGATCGTACGTTACGTCTCCCCCTCGTTCCGACATTTCTGAGGATCAGTGTGCATACTGTAAACAGTTTGGACATTGGCTCGCAGATTGTCCGGTACTTCGTGAACAGCGTAGTCAGAGGGGTCGAGGAAGTGGAAGGTCCCGGAATAGTTATTCAGGACCAAGAGGTGGAGCGAATGATCGTGGTAGGTTTGAAGAGGGGGGTCGTGGTCAGGTTGAACATAATACTTTTGATCGACGGAATCAGTATCAGATAGCTGAAGGAGAGTTTACTGAGTCTCAGGATAATAATTATGCATAGGATTGCGTAGGATGGGGTGTGGAATCGGTTGAAGTACCAGTCGATCAAAGGGGTCCATATATATCAGCACATGTTTTGGGTTCTACTGATCAGTTTCTGGTCGACACAGGAGCTACTCGAAGTGCTCTGTCTAAACACTTGGTTCCAAGGGCTCCCCTGTCTGGCGAAACGATTACAGCAATAGGGTTCGATGGAACACCTTCACTAAGCCCATTGTCTCAATCCCTTACATTTCATGTTGATAAATTCACTGCCCCATGTCCGTTTTTATTATCTCCAAATACACCAGATAATATTATGGGACTTGATATGCTAAAGCATTTTCGTGCAACAATACGCTGTGCCCCTGAAGGGGTGCGCGTCATTTTGAATGAAAACTACCCAGAAATTGAGAGATCGTGCCTCATGCAAGAGGCCGACGCATTAGCTTCCCTTCCAAGTACGTTATGGGCTACTTCCGATACTGATGTGGGTCAAATGATTATTCCTCCTGTGCGCATTACTGTGAAGGAGGGAGCGGTTTTACCTCGTGTTCCTCAGTACAAGATCTCTAGAGAAGGCGAAATAGCTTTGATATATATTATGAATGACTTGATAACGGCAGGGGTTGTGGAGGAAGTTCCCTATAATGTTTGCAATAGTCCAATTCTTCCGATCCTAAAGAAAGACACAGATACTAAGATCTATCGTTTTATTATTGATTTGAGGGAAATTAATAAGATAGTTGTACCACAGTATCCAGTAGTATCTGACATTACCACTTTACTTACTTTGGTTCCACCCACGGCTACTACATTTACAGTGATTGATTTGAAAAACGCTTTCTTTTCAATTCCTATTCATCCTGATAGCCGATATTTGTTCGGCTTTACATTAAATAATAAATATTATAGATTTTGTCGAGTTCCTCAAGGTTACACAGAAAGTCATAGCATTTACAGTCAGGCTTTGAAAAGACAACTTGATTCATTTGATCTGCAGTCTGGGGTGGCACTAATCCAATATGTTGATGACATTCTGCTTGCACCAGACACACAGGAACAATGTGAGGAGAGTACACTCTCCCTGCTTTCTTTCCTTGCGGAACACAATCACAAGGTTTCGCGGAAGAAGCTACAATATTGTAGACCAAAGGTGACATATATTGCTCATCTTTTGTCTAAGGAGGGACGTGTGTTAACATCGGACCGAATTCAAGCAATCTTAGATACACCAGTCCCTTGCACGCAGAAGGATGTTCGTGCTTTCATAGGTTTGACGTCCTTCTGTAGGCAATGGATACTAGGATTTTCGTACATTGTAAAACCTTTGTTAGCATTGCTGTCCAAAACTGCACCACTCCCCCTCGAATGGACGGACGAATGTCAAAATGCTTTTGAACAATTAAGACAAGCTCTTTGTTCTGCGCCAGTGTTAGGTACACCAGATTATACAAAGCTCTTTACACTGTATGTACATGAGAAGGATGGGTGCGCATTGTCAGTCTTGGTACAGTTACACAGAGATAAACAGAGGCCTTGCGCATACTTTTCAGCGGTACTCGATCCTGTGGCTCGAGGACTGCCTGGATGCCTTCGAGCAGTTGCAGCAACAGCAGTAGCTATACGGCAGAGTGAAGGAATAGTTTTGTCACACAAATTGTTGGTGCTAGTTCCCCATGCAGTAGATGCTTTGCTGAACCAAACGAAAACGCAACATCTAACCAGTGCCCGTTTAACGGGATACGAATTAACACTGTTGGCGCCACACATTACATTGAAGAGGTGCGCCACTTTGAATCCCGCTACTTTATTGCCATATCTGGTTACTGAGACCCAGGAGGAAGAACAACATGATTGTGTTTTTCTGACTGACGAACAAACAAAGGGTCGTGTCGATTTACAGGACACGCCACTTTCTGATGTAGATGGGGAACTGTGGGTTGATGGATCGTGTGTGAGATTGCCAGATGGTACGGCTTCCGCAGCCTATGCGATCACGACACTTAAGACAGTGGTAGAAACAGCACGAATACCTCAAAAATCTGCTCAAGCGGCTGAATTGATAGCCTTAACGAAAGCATGTGAGTTAAGCGCTGGTCTATGTGTGAATATCTATACTGATAGTCGTTACGCCTTTGGAGTAGCGCACGATTTTGGCCTACTCTGGAGGGAACGAGGGTTTATGACCTCACACGGAACACACATCATGTACGGAGAGTTGGTATGCGACCTCCTGAATGCACTATTATGTCCAAAGAAGGTGGCGATAATAAAATGTAGTGCACATAAGAAAGTGACAGACAAAATAGGGCAAGGAAATGCTTCTGCAGACCGCATAGCGAGAGAGACTGCCATGTTGCAAAATGACTCCCCTATGTATGTGGTGAGATCGCAAGCCGAGCGATGGCATGATGCTAGAGAAGACATTCTAGACATACAAAAGTCAGCATCTAAAGTAGAACTTGCAACATGGGCAACAGAGGGAGTATTGGATGATGAGGGCTGTTGGAGAAGCAAAGACATGGAGAAATGGAAATTGCCTGCTGCTTACTTGCAAGCAATGGTTCAAATGACGCATGGACTGGCACATATTGGAGCTCTTGCATTTACAAAATTGCTTACACGAGTTTGGGAGCATCCTGAGATTGCCAGCACGGCTAGGAGAGTAGTGCAGACCTGTCTGATATGCCTACAGTACAATCCTGCTAATGGGACCTCTACTCCTAAAGGAGGGTTTGTTCCACCTACTGCACCATTCGAAGTACTGCAAATGGACTATATTCAACTGGAGCGCTGTAATAACCTCAAGTATGTCCTAGTGGTGGTGTGTGCTTTTAGTAAATGGGTTGAAGCCTACCCCACAAAGGACAATACAGCATTAACAACAGCTAAGGTACTACTAAAAGAGTACTTCCCACGTTATGGTGTTTGTAAATTCTTGTGGAATGATAATGGTCCTCATTTTGTTGGGAAGATAGTGGAGCATGTCCTGAAAGGATTGGGAATCAGACAAAAATTCCACGCTGTAGTCCACCCGCAGTCAGCAGGTCTAGTAGAAAGGTATAATGCGACTCTGAAGCTGAAGTTAGCAAAGATAGTGGCATCCACGTCTTTGAAATGGCCGGATGCTTTGCCATTGGCATTATTGTCTATTAGATCAGTGCCACACTCTCGAACTGGCCTCACACACTATGAGGTGGTGTTTGGAAGGCCCATGAATATCTAGGGAGCTCCAAAGCCTTGCTTGATACATGATGTGCCTTGTATAATGATGAACGATTATTTGGCACGATTAACAAATGATTTACTTTCTATTCATCAACAGGTCCGAGAAGCGCTCCCCGACAATTCTATTGGAGAGGCTCACAATCTCCGACCTGGCGACCATGTCATGATCCGGGTGTTTGAGAGATCCAGCAGTTTGGAGCCGAGATGGCGTGGCCCTGAGCAAGTGCTGCTGGCAACACGAACGGCTGTGCGAGTCACGAATAAGAAGCGGTGGATACATTCAACGCACTGCCGACGTGTCTCTCCGGATCTGGTGAATCCTGAAGTGCTGTCCGATTACAGAGACATTTTGAATGCGGAGAAAAGCCCAGCTTTTATGCCCAACGAGTCGGAGGGAGCCTTCCCGGACCACGCTATTTCTGGCAGAGTGAAGTACAATCTACGGCCAAGGAAATAATAAATTTTTGTATTTTTGTGACTGGTTGGTAACCATTCCGAGGTTTGTGAAAACGGAAGCCGGGAATATCAAGGGGGGGGGGATCAATTCTGTCCAGTGTAGCGACACCTGTCTTGAATCTCGGAGAAGACACCAGCGGCAGCCTCGGTTCTCAGCACCACATTCTTATTTTTAGTTTGGTTTTTGAAACTTTCGTTCTTTGTACCATGGCACCTATGACATTGAGAAATAGAAACATTTTGGGTGCAGTTCTTTTTGCTACGATTATGGTGGTAATAGCAGTAATAGCTTGGACTATAGAAAGACTGTTTCCTGCACGGGACTATTTACTGCCTACCACTCCAATTCCATCTGAACATTTCCATTTTACTTTGCCCTATCATGAGGAGAGACATAGACAGACTTACTTGAATAACAGTTTCATTCAAATTCTACATCACACACACAATATGACAAATACATCCAACTGTTGGGTTTGTGGGATGTTACCGGGACATCAAAAGAAAGGAGGAACACCTCTTATTCCTCTTCCATTTTCCCACAATGGTTCATGTAATGCTTGGTACACACTTCTCTTTACATTGAGATGGCCAACAAAAGGTGGACTACTTTTTCGATTGAACAAGGTTTGCTATAACGATCGAGATGGCTATCCACAAGCAGAAGGAACTAAATTCGAGTGGGAAGAATATCGACCGGACAATGTATCTACGCCTCGTATCTTCTCCAATCAGAGACTTACAAATATGACCAGTTTACATGTAATTACAGTTATTGATACAAAAGCAGACCTTTGTATTAGGAATAAGGGAACAATTCCGGTGGGGAGAAGTGAATGCAATGTTACTCTTGCCTTTGATACACCCAATGGTGTTTCATTTGTGGCCTCACGAAACACTTACTTTATTTGCGGTAATAAAGGTCGTCTTCCTCTTGGATGGTTAGGTACATGTTATGTATCTTTTGTATTACCCCCTGTGTTTATTGCCCCACCTATGTACCATAATGATTTTGTATTATATCACGATTTTATATTAAATAGAGTTAAGAGAACATTGGGTATTGATGATGTCGACCAAACCGACACCTCACTACAACAATATGTGGATTTTAATTTAGGGTTGTTCTCTTTTGTAGGTGCTGCCCTAAACAGCAGGAAAATTAGACGGTTAACACGTGTTGTGGAGGCAGTTGCTAATGAAACTGCTTCCGCTTTAGGGAATATAACTGAAGAGCTTCAGATTACAAGAATCGTTACGCTTCAGAACCGGATGGTTCTGGACGTAGTGTTAGCTGATCGTGGGGGTGCATGCCGCATCATCGGAAGTAGTTGTTGTGTTTATGTGCTAGATAATTCACCATCTGTGTATGATGCTATCTCTAGGTTGCATAAAATTGCCTCTGAAATTCACACTGACAATGGTACTTGGACTTTTTCTAACTGGTTTTGGGCTCTGCTTAGTACCTGGGGTTGGAAACTGCTGACTGTTCTATGTGTGATTATCGGGATATTTTTCTTTTGTTGCCTATGTATTCAATGTGGTCCTACTTTATGTACTGTATGTATTACAGCCTGTATCCCATCCAAACGAGCTATTGCTAAAAATGTACAAATGAGTAATGCTGAAGTCAAGCAAATTATGCTGATCGATATTAATGATGAACATTCGGATTACTTCCGTTATGAGGTAGCTTCAGCTAAATGCTAAAAGGGTCGTCTGTCGTAATTTGGCAGTACCTGAGTTAGCGTTAAGCTCAGCTACACGAACATTTCTGTTAACTTGACTAAACGTGCGGGGGGCCATTTTGTGTTCGGTGACTTCCATTTTGTATGAACATGTGGCCTCGTGGTCAGCGTGCCCTTTTGTCCTTTCTTCATGCCAATGAACCATTACCCTGCCCAGCAACAGGCTATTTTTAGTAATGGTCAGTCTCGCGCATGCGTATATCTGATCTTTGGACTAGAGAGTGGTCACTCCTTAGGAATGTTCCTCCTAACTGACCAGTGGTATTAAACCCCTCCCACATGTTGGCTGTGTTCCAAAAATGCCCATATATGTACCTAAAACTGTTCTAATGTATACCACCTACCTTTTTATTGCTGTTAAACTGTATAAAAGAGGTCGCGCACCGATGTTCGGTGTGATACTTCTTGCATTGCCGAAGGGTGCTGTAGGAATGTACCACCACCTCATGGGGTCCTAATAAACTCGTCTCTTTGCATTTTCAGTTTCCGTGCCAACTTCTGTTTTATGGTATCCGAGTGTTTCTGCAAGTATGTAGACCTGATAGAACCCGATACCAGAGTATGATTTGCCAGGCCACTCCAATTCACTCTATGACACTCTACTGTACAACCTAACACTTGCATATATTACAATTTTCTACACTGTATCCCATGTCTCTCCACTTCACTCTACTACACTGTACAATACTTTACTCCACTCTACGTCACTGTTCCAGACCCACTCTAAACCGGTCCACTGAAAGACACCTTACTGTACTCTACGCAACTCCATTATATAAGATTCTACTACACTCTTTGCCCCTATATGACTCTTTACTCCACTCTATGCCATCCACTCTACTCCACTGTACCACCCTGTATGTCACTGTAGTACTGTGAAGAACTTGCCACTCCACTCGCCTCTACAACACGTCACTCCACTATATGACACTGGACTCCACTCTACAACACGCTCCTACACTGCCCAACACTGTACCACTTTAAACTGTGTACCACACCACTCTATGACGCTCCAGTGTACGACACTACACTATTCAATACTTTCCACCACTCTAATGGATGACTTTCCACTGAACTGTACCAAACTTTACTGAATTGTACTCCACTCTTCACCACTCAATGCCAATGTGCGACACTACACCCCACTCCACAACACTCAACTTCATGACACTGAAGTTAATAACACTCCACTCTACGACACTTGACTGTGTTGTAAGACATGTCACTCAACTGTACAACATGCCACTTCACTCTACAATACTCCACTCCACTATACTCCACTCCACTATACCACCCACTAGGCCCTCCACTGTATAACATTTCACCCCACTATATGCAACACCACTCCTCTCTACTCCACTCAACTCTATTCCACTCTAAAACACTAGACTCTATGACACTTGACTGTACTACACTGTCCTTCACTACCACTATATGCAACACCACTCCTCTCTACTCCACTCCACTCTATTCCACTCTAAAACACTAGCCTCTATGACACTTGACTTCACTACACTGTCCTTCACTACCACTATATGCAACACCACTCCTCTCTACTCCACTCTAAAACACTAGACTCTATGACACTTGACTGTACTACACTGTCCTTCACTATACTCTATGACATAACAGTTAACAACACTCAATTAAATGAAAATCAGTAGTACGATTTGAAATACGGTTTTATTAAAAAATAAAACAAATGTAAAATGTAATGAAAAAAACAAAGGTTAAAGATATGTTACAGTTCGGAAACGTTATTTATTTTTTCTATACAAACCCAACTTAAACTATGCAAACTTTCCAAATTCTAAAGTTATAGCTATTAATTTCTAATTTAAGCACCACCTTCAATTTACTACAAGTCATTCACCTCTGTATACAGTGTTGTCACCTCAGTCGCAACACTACATTAGCTATATATAATATAGATATATTCTTGTTCATTGCTTTATCTATATTTATTATTGAATACAGTTAGTAGCTCAAAAAGTATGAAATATATGCTATTTACAGTCCATAAGGTAGGTCAGTGGGTTGTACACATGCGTCCAAAACCTATGCATGATTTAAGTCATATTTTTAAATTGTAGTAGAGTTCCCACACTGTTTTATTCGTCTCAGGATTCTAAAATGTACATCATTGACCTTGGTTACTATACCAATTAAAATGTAAATATTGAGAATATCTTCAGTTTGTGGAGTGTGCTGCATGAATAGTCCATGTTATGATTATATTAAAGAGGTTTCATCAGTTGCTCTTCTCTGCAGCGCCCCCAGGAGTCTGGCTATCACTGTCTCCTGCTGATGAGTCCTCCCTCACAGTGGTGCTGTGTGCAGTGATTGGATTCTATCCAGACTCTGTAGATGTCACACTGGCCTCAACGTGTGGAGGATCCCAGGATCTGGACGACAACAGAACCCCAATAAAGAACCCCGATGGAACCTACAACACAACGCGTAGAGCTCTACTGAACACCACCGGCTGCACAGATGGGGCAGAGGTGACCTGCTCTGCAAAGCACGAGACTGGAGAGAGGAGCAAGAAGCTCAGGATCGCAGGCCCCGAAAACAAAGGTACAAATGGTTGGTCTGATTATTTAATTTTTAATGTTTTCTGTTTATTCGATAGCAGTGGTATTGATTTTCTTTATAGGGCACAATTCGACTAGTAGTGTCAGTGCATAGAATAGGGCATATAAAAACCGTTACGGAATACCTTTGCCACAGCGCACCCTATGAGCTGAGTAACTGGCAGAAGTCGGGGAATTTGACCGTGGACTCGTTGCTCACTGAGTGGGAAGTTCTGTTCACGTGGGACATACGTACTCTTAGACTTTGAGGATTTACAAAATGTCCGATTGGATGGTGATATACAGAACTCTTTCGCCATACACGCTTTTACTGCCTTTCTCTTACTATTTCTGCCTTTCTACACACCAAAATACAGCCACCAAAACAAGATATTATCTAGCAGCACTGTCAGGGCACAAGTCCTATAAAAAGAAGTTGGGGGACTGACCAAGTAAGACACTATGGAAATGACCTCATGACATCACGAGGTAGCGCTATGAAAAGAAAAAGAATAGTGCTATTTAAATTATTTGTGTAAATACTGGGATAGACTAACCCATCTCACAGACAGTCTTACAGTGTCTGCATGTATATACAGGGACAGAACAAGGGCAAAAGCATGCCTCTCTTAAGTACCTGTGAAGAGAAGGCAAGCTGTGTGCCTTTGTTTCCCTCAGTGGCATTTATATTTAAATGTAGGGTTCCAGGCAGCCCCCAGTCAGCATATACAAACAAAACGCCCCTTAACTTCAGCCCAGCTGGAGGTGAAAAAAGGCTCCCTTGTTGCCTGCCCGTTGCTGCTGGGAACGGAAAGCAGGCAAAGTGCAGGTGCTGCTGAACGTTGCCCCGGTGTCTGAAAATTACATCAGGACAAGGTTCGGCATATTTCTGTGGGGCCCAACTTCTTGGCAGGGGGGAAGGCGTCCACCCTGCTAAAAGCGTGGGTGGATGCCTAGTATCTTCGTGTACCCCCGACTCAAGCCATGGGCACTGTGCTCTTTACGAACCCTTTGATTTAACTCCTTAACCTGCATAGTGCGCTTAAACCCGTGCGGAACGTCTTCCACTGCAACTGCTGCGGTTGTGACGGGGGTCTCAAGTTGGTGTATGGCTTGAGCGGGTGCGAGCTGCGCATAAAACCACCTGATGACCTTGTGCTTGTGTTTCATCCTGTTGGCGTCTACATTTGGTGGGAAGCTACAGTAGAGCGTCAGTGTAGAAAGCCCACAAGGAGCATCGCTGATGGACTGACAAGCGAAGGACAGAGGACCTAAACTCAAGCTTTTCTTGCTACAGTGTCTTCATGCGATTTCGCACAGGGGAGGGTAAGCCCCCAGATCTGGTGATATATCTAAGGGGGAGTCATTGCTTCGTGTCCCCTTTTAGATTATTCGCTCGAATATCTCTCCTTTAGTTGTGTAGATTCAACATTTTGGAGGAAAATATTTAAGTAAAAAAGTGAAAGTAGCTGTTTCTGGAACTGGGGCAATCCCTTATTTTGCTTTAGACATTGAACCATCGTCACACAATGGAACTGATGATGAATGTCACTTGATTGCCCAAGTTATTCTTCAGTGGAGCAAGGGTCCTCATCATTCTCCTGTGTATTTTCTCTTCCTTTCTATCTTATAATTAGAGCGTTGAGCAGCATAAGTCTGTCTACTACCTCCATGTTTTCAACTGGTAATGTTTGCTTTCATCATGGCTCTCTATAAAGGTTACCCCATGGTTTAGCAAGATACCCAGGGGTGTTCATTCAATGATAATATAGACTTGACATCATCTCCCTTGATGCTAAACTGCATGATGCTCATGAAGGGTGTATTCTAACGCATTTCAGAAGATTTACTGACAGTCCATTAACAATTCATTAACATCTATCTTTGCAATCCATCTTACTTCAAGCAACACACAGTGAGATGTGCCTCGCAAACACAATGGGCCTGATTCACAAAGGTAAACTTACACTTCCCTGTAAGTGGATCCTTTTTCCATCTCATTGAAGTTATATACAAAATGCGTAGCAAGCTCTCCAGGACGGGAAGAGAGAGATAGAGAGAGATGACGGAGGGAGAAGAAAAAGCGAGAGCAGTAAAGGAGAAAGCGAGAGAGAGAATGAATGGATGGATGGATGGATGGATGGATGGATAGATGGCCGGATGGATGGATGGGGAGAGAGAGAAAGACACAGAGAGAGGGGACAAATGGAGCGTGGCTGGTTTGAATGGTCTTGCCAGGGTTACTTCTCTGTGTTGGAAATGGACCTTTTTGCAGGGTTATCCCCAACACTTTGCTTCCTCCTCCTTTTTTTTCCTGACCTGCTTTTGTTGGCTTTAGGACTCTGGGCACTTTACCACTGCTGATCAGTGATAAAGTGCCTATGCTCTCTGTGTAAATTGTTATTGTGATTGGTTATCCATGATTGGCATATTTGACTTACCAGTATGTCCCCAGTAAAGTGCACTGAGTGTGCCAGGGCTGGTAAATCAAATGCTACTAGTGGGCATGCCGCACTGATTGTGCCACCCACATGAGTAGCCCTGGAAATATTTCTTAGGCCTGCCACCACAGTGCCTGTGTGCAGTTTGCCAACTGCCATGTTGACATGGCAAGTGCACCCACTTGCTAGGCCCTAACCTTCCCTTTTCTTACATATAGGGCCCCCCTATGGTAGTCTCAATGTAACCCCCTGGGCAGGGTGGAGTGTATGTGAAAGGTAGGACATGTACTGGAGTGTGTAACATGCCCTGATAGTGAAATACTTGCAATTTCGTTTTTCACTATTGAAAGGCTATCTTGCCTCTTAGGACAGAATGGGGAATGCTTTGTAACATTTTACAATCATATCTTCCCATAGGAATAAGATAGAAAAAAGGAGTTTGGTATCCCTGAAGTCAGGATTTAATAACACATCTTTTAATAAAAAGGGTTTTAAAATTGTGTTTAAAAATCTCACTTTTAGAAAGTGGCTATTTTCTTGTTCAACCATCCTGTGTGCCTCTGCCTGTTTGTGGATTGACTGTCTGGCCTTGGAGTGACAGAGGCTGGGGAGGTGCAGTGGCTCCAGAAGTCTGGATGAGTCAGCGCTAGGCTGAATAGGCCTGATCTGCATTTGGAGTGGTGGGAGGAGTAGCATCTGTACACGAATAAGGCTGTCCCTGCCTTCCACATTGTTGGCTCGGCCCACCCCAGTGATGTGTGTGGAGGCAAGGCTCACACTGACAATGGATGTTGTTGTGCACTTGCAGAGTGCCCCCCAGAACTGGTTTGAACTGGGCTCAGAGTCTCTTGTACAAAGAGAACAAAGACATGTTGGGTATAAGTATCAGACTAAAAACACCAGACTTTAGATCATTCCTGGAATTCAAGAGGAAGCTTTGCAAAGGAGAAGAGCTGGAGAGACTGAGGAGAAATACTGCCCTTGCTGTGTGTCTGGGGTTCGCCTGCAGTTGCTGTTTCTGCCAAGGGAAAGAGAAGGACTTTGCAGTGGGCTTTGTCCCCTGCATGAAGGAGATCTCCATGTATTTTTCAGGGGGTCCCTCCAGGGCCGGACTGGTCATAGCGGGCACCGGGCAATCCCCCGGTGCGCTGCACGGGTGGGGGCCGGTTTGGGGCCCTGGGGGCCATTTTTGTTACAGGCCCGTTTTTGCAGCATACTGCAAAATCGGCCCTGTAACAAAATCGGCTGAAATACCGGCCCTCGCAAAGAGCTCGGCGGCACCCACACCCCCCTGGGGGAGGGAGGGCCGGCCGAGCACTTTGTCAGGGCCGGTTTTGTTTCCCAGTCCGGCCCTGGGTCCCTCATGTTTCGTTGCGCCACTGGCTTGGATTTTGTGGGCCTGATAGTACCTGTATATCCTACTGTTCCTGTAGCATATCTAAAATGTATATTTGGTAGATCCTCCTGCCTTACGTGACTAAGCTAAGTTAGGACGAGATTACAGAAATGTTGAAGGAAGCACAATGGGCATTGGTTTATGGAGATACCTGTTTAGCAGTCCCCTTTGAAAGTTTAGTAATCTCCTGGCAGGTAAACCCACCCCAAAGATGAATTTAAACAAATAATTTGGAGCCTGTAGCCAAGTGCACACACTGGCAGGCAGGAATTTTGTAGTGTTATGTTGAACCATCATTAAGTCTTATAGATATCTTTCCATTCGGTTAGGTCTTTTAACAAAACAAACAAGTTAAATCCGTCTGATAAGCCATGCAGGTTTACCTTTCTAAACAAGCACTGGCAAAGTCAATATGTATTGCCAGAGAGAGCTATTAGCTTTGGCAATGTTTTGTAGCCAAGCTGTATCAGCATGTATGCTCTGCAGTGTAGCTAAAATTAATTTTAAAAAGCGCTATAACACGGCCAGGGCTAATGCTCTTTTTTTAAGTGCATTAGCACTTGATGCATCCTAGTTTTTTTATTATTATTTTTACCCATGCTGCACAGAACCCAATGCTACAAGTCATTTCCAAAGTCAGCAATGCCCATGCATACAGGATGAACAAAAGGCAATGGTTGAGCCAAAAGTCTTAAAAGTGATGCCTATTGACTTTGTCAATGCTTGTTAGGTCTCAACACAGCACCCCTCTGATTTTGAGCAAATCAGTTAATCTCCGCTTGTTTGAAAAAGAAAAAAATATTTTACGTAAATAAAGCAATTGCACCCATGTCCACGTCTTAGTGAAAATACATTTGGAAGCAGATAACATACGTTGTAACAATAAATACCCATTTCAAAGGAGAAAAGAGTTTCTTTGAAATGCTTGTGGTGTAGTAAAACATAGTTACAAACTCCAAGAGGTTCAAAATGGCTGACAGAGAAGGAGAAAATATAAAAGGAGTGCCTCAATGTCAGCATGATCAGGGGAAGGGCTGCAATCAAGCCTATCACAATCAACACTTGGTCCATGCTCCAGTCAAAAGGAGAGAACGTGCAGCCAGCACACACTGGCCAATTAGAAGACAACATACAAAGAGTTACAAAGAAGCCAACTGATGTTTATCAATGGACGGGCTGTAAGTCCCTTGTATAAAATATCTCTCGAAAGTGAGAACGCATTAGGGGTAGGCAGAGCTCGTGGAGTTTTACTTCGCTGAATTCCACGGAGCTGCATAAAAACTCAGCAGAATTCTGCATAGTTCCTCCCGCCCCTAATTTTGGCACACAGCACTATGCATGCATGAGTTTTGGTGTACCACATCTTGCGTAGGTTGACAAAAATGCCATGGTGAATACAGGCACTGTGGCTTTTATGAAAATCAAATGCAGGTCCACTATCAGCTATAAACTACTTGCTCGATGAGCGTGTATCTCACGAGAATGGGGCAGCATGTACTTCTATAAATGAGGGGGGTGCACATGACAATCCTACATGCAAGACCCATATTGCATTCTATATTTAAAAAGAGATGCTATTGGCTGATTAGAACAGGCACCTGAACTGCATTCCTCATGAGGCAGCTATGTTAAACAATGCCCCCTCTTTTAGCACTCCTGACCCCTGCACAAAATATCCATAGGAATATAATCTCAGAAAATGCTTACCGCCTCAGAATCTTCAAATCCATACACGTACAAATTGTTGTACATGAACCCAAATCACGGAATAACAACAAAATCAGGATTATACAAACCAGAGGCAGGGGATAGGTGAGAAGGAGGCCTTCATGAGGAGCTCAGCCTGCCATGTCAATTATCATTGGAATCCCCAACCGAGGCAGCGTTCATTCACAATATTTCTATAGTCAACTGGAGGTACATTCTTCTAAAATTCATGGGCCTCATTTATGAGAAAGGACGCATCGCTGCGTGAAAGCAGCAATGCGTCACTTCTCAGTGCGCACTCCTTGTGTCATGATTGATGCGTCATATTTATAATATGATGCATCATGTCGCAAAGGAGTTACAGATACATCACTATTTCTGACGTATCTGTAGGCGCAAAAGTGACGCATTGCTGGAGTGTGTCACAAAAGTGACGCAACTCCAGCAATGTGTACTTTCACATGGGCAAGTCCCATGTTGTTAGTGCCTGCATCAGTCTTACGCCTGCAATGATGCAGGCGTAAGATTTTGATGCATTAGCGGCTAAGAAATGGCACAGTGAAATCTATAGATTTCACTGCGTCACTTCCATGACCCTTTCTTGCGTCAAAACGCCCCCCTTGCATACATTATACCTGGCGCAGGTATAATATGGTGCAAGGGTTTACAAAGTGACGCATCTACCTAGATGCATCACTTTGTAAATATGGCGCAACAAGGCGCATTTTTTACGCCACTGGTGCATCACAAAAAGTGACCCACCGGTGGCGTAAAAGTGACGCACAGCCTCATAAATGAGGCCCCATGTTGCATAGCACCAAACATAACACCTTGCAGCAACTTCACAGCATTTTGTGGCATACCGAATGGGTGTATAATATATCAACTTTTCTAGAGTAAAATGGGGCTTCCTCCTTTATCGATTTAGGAAAAAAGCTGCCTTAATCATTGCACAAGTTTCACGTGTTCCTTTCCCAATACCCCCTCTGCAATCACTACATTCAATTCATAATGGTCAGGTTTAGGCAGGAGGGAGGGTTGTAGGACAGAGGCACATGTGGTCAGGTTTAGGCAGGAGGGAGGGTTGTAGGACAGAGGCACATGTGCCTCTGCGATCCAGCCCGAACCACAAATGCATCTTAACCATGACCCTTTCTTGCGTCAAAACGCCCCCCTTGCATACATTATACCTGGCGCAGGTATAATATGGTGCAAGGGTTTACAAAGTGACGCATCTACCTAGATGCATCACTTTGTAAATATGGCGCAACAAGGCGCATTTTTTACGCCACTGGTGCATCACAAAAAGTGACCCACCGGTGGCGTAAAAGTGACGCACAGCCTCATAAATGAGGCCCCATGTTGCATAGCACCAAACATAACACCTTGCAGCAACTTCACAGCATTTTGTGGCATACCGAATGGGTGTATAATATATCAACTTTTCTAGAGTAAAATGGGGCTTCCTCCTTTATCGATTTAGGAAAAAAGCTGCCTTAATCATTGCACAAGTTTCACGTGTTCCTTTCCCAATACCCCCTCTGCAATCACTACATTCAATTCATAATGGTCAGGTTTAGGCAGGAGGGAGGGTTGTAGGACAGAGGCACATGTGCCTCTGCGATCCAGCCCGAACCACAAATGCATCTTAACCATGCATTCCTTTACCACGCATGACTTTACCATGCAATTTCATTGAAAAGGCATGATTGGTAAGGGGATATGGGTGGTTAAATTTGCCACTACCTGACCCCCATTCCCCTCTTAAAATTCTATCCACCCTACCGCGCCCCCCACCCCACCCTGAGGACAACACCAATCTGTCCTGCCCTTGAAACTACCCCTTCCCCACCCTCCGCCCTACGACCCAAAACCCTGCCCCCTTTTAAAAAAAACTAACCTGACACACCCTTCAACCTCCACCCTGAGGCCTTACACTTTCACCTGCGCTGCCTGTAAAACTACCGCTACCCCCTTCCCCCACCCTGAGGCCTAAAACCCTTCCCCCTTTAAAAAAAACTACCCAGACCCCCCTTACCCTGAGCTCTAAAACCTCCCCTCACCACTAAACTCCCAGACTCAGCCCCAGTACGTAAAACAAACCCAATCCCCTCACTCTGAGCCCTAAAACCTACCCTCACTTCTCAATCCCTTCAAACCCAGACCAGCCCTGAAAACTACCCCAACCCCCTCCCCGCCAGCCCTAAAACTGAAAGCCCTGACCCCTTTCCAAAAATGACCCCGACGTCCCATCCCCAGGCCTGAGCCCTAAAACTGACCCGAATCCTTTCAAACTGACCCCACCCAAACCCCACTTTCCTGTCCACGTCCAGAGCTTCCTCTCCCGACACGTACTGTCAGTCTCCCCACCCACCCGGACAGCATGACTATGCACTGCCTTAACCACACATGTATGTGGTTAAGGCATTTGCATGCTTAAGGCAAGTGTGGTTTAGCTTGCGGGGGAAACAGCATGTGTGGCTCAACCCTTGTAGTAAAGGACATTTCCCCAGTGGGAGATCTGTAAAAAAATATAGACATATTCGCCTTACCTGTTCTTGCACCCGGTAGTTCTTGAAGAAAGAAGAGCACAACCAGCAGCAAATTCGACGTCCGGCACGCCCATGCCTGACAGTGTCCACTTGTGTACGGGATACATTGACCCATGTCGAGAGAAATAGTGTGGGAAGAAGGTTTTCAGTTTCATGCTGCTAAGGGTTGGGCTCTTTCCTGAGCCAGCTAGAACCTCAAAGAACCATGCGCCTAAACCTGGGTGCTGCGGTGCTCGGCTCCTGTTGTTTAGACTTTGGATGTAGTTAGCTCTCTCAGTCGAAGACAAACTAGGGCAATGATGAAACTGTAGTTTATTTAGGGCCTGTTATTAGAATAGTCCTCTCCTCTTCAGTACCCCGTCTTGTAACTTCAACTTATTGACTCTTCTGGCAAAACAGAATAACAAAAGCAGACAAAATAAAGTGTCCGCCACTGCTTTAAGGAGACATTCAGGAATCAGTGGGGTAGAGAGGGTTGGGATAGAGAACGAAGCTAGAATACCTTCCTCATTGAACTACTAACCTGTCAGTCCCTCGTGTAGGCTGGGAATTCCAAGACACCAAACCCTAACAGTTCATGTGCCAGACGTAAGTGGCGGAAATGTTTCAGCTCATGTGGGTAGTGGTCGCCTAATTACTGGCTGGTAGCCGTGCATGCAAGTGTTCAAACTCCCTTTATTCGAAAGCCCAAGCGAATCTTTGGCATGTTCCCATTAGCACTTGTTAAAATACGGTGCCAACAGTATAAACAAGTCATAAATGTTAAATTCCTCAAATTCTAGGTTGGGACAAATAACCTCTGCTACCAGGCAGTGGGAGGAGTTTTTGTCGAACTCTGTATTCCAAGCGGAGTGGCAAACCTCTGCAAACTCCAACGGCAGTGCAGTTTTCCGCCTACCCCTAGAGTGCATGCGGTGCATGCGCTGTCGCAGGTTAGAACTACAAATGAAGAGGGTACTCAAAAAAGTGTAGTCTAGCTTCCTCATAAGTAGCTGGGGAAGAGCATCAATAAGGAGGCCCGAAGAGATATATGCTTCAGACATCATTTCATAACCATTTACATAGGGAAGAAAAAGCGTCCATTGCAATATTCATGACCTCTTAAATCAAGGTTTCATACACTATGAACTGCACATGTGCAAACAATTGCTTACGGTTTTACCAATTTATCTCAGCAGCTATTTAAAGTCATCTGAAGTTTGGAGGATCTAAGAGTTGTTGAGCTTATCTTCCTGTTAATCCTTTCTTGACCTTAATGATTATCAAAATATCATGGGTTTTTCAAAACTGGGGATTACTGGGCTATACAGCATTTAGTAAATTATCTCAGATGGAGAACGAGGGTCACCCCTAAGGAAAACTAGTAACGCTTCTATCAAGTAATCGAAAAAGCCATCAACCGCCAACTCACAGGGCACCTGGAGAACAACAAACTTCTGGACATTTCCCAGTCCAGACTCTGCACCAACCACAGAACCGACACTGCCCACATTGCTGCCACGGACTACATCAGATTACTCTTTGACCAAGAGGAAATGGCGGCCCTGAACCTCCTCGACCACTCAGCAGCATTTGACACTGTGTCCCACCACAACCTTATCAAGAGACTCCATCATATTATAATCCAAGGAAACTCCCACAGATGGATCACCTGCTTCCTCACTGGATGAACCCAGAGAACCCGCCTCCCTTCTACACCACGGAACGCAAGAGCATCATCTGCAGTATACCTCAAGGCTCATCCCTCGGCCCCACCCTGTTCAACACCTACATGACACCCCTTGGCCAACATTTTAGAACCCTTGGACTTAACATCATTTCCTACGCCGACGACGCCAAACTCATCCTCTCGCTAGTAGAAGAGCCCTCCACCAAGAGAGCCAACTTCCATCTCCCTCAAAAAGACACATCTTTATTCGTACTCCACACACCTCATACATACTATCGCCTACAAAGAACATATATAGGTATCCAACACCTATGGATATAATCTTTTGTTAAGGTTTCCAAATCAAAATCATCCCATCAAATTCATTTTTATATTGATCTACATAATTTGTATTGCTTTCTCATGTTTTCCTTTAAGCTTCCAGTGTGGGGCCTGTCATGTCAGATGGTAAGGTCAGATAGTAATGTCCTTCCAATTGTGGTTCCAAACATTGTGCCAACGCACATTTTGGTGTAATACAGCAAACACTGTACACCTTCTTCAGGACACTAGCAATCACCCACCCTCAACCAACATTGTTGACATGGGAGTTGGCACAATAACCTACAAACATGATACAATAAAGTAAATATTACAAAGGACTCCTCTTAATGTGTGCATAAATAACAATAATAAAACACTCCCTTATGTGTTCAACCAAGCCACAATATCCCCACAACAGTGAATTTGATATCATGCAATAAGTGTACACCCTTAAGGGAAATATTACCCATGCATAACTCTAACACTATATATAGCACCCACTTATTAAAACACCAATCATGCAAAATTACCACAACAACTCATCATTCAGCCACCCTTCTTCATGACATTTCACCTCACTCTTTATTACTGTAGATATTGAAAGTGAGATATATAGATCTCTCTTCCTTTTCCCGAAAACTGGAATAAAAAACAACAAAATGCATTGTGCCTCCTGTTTTATCTCATTAAAATGGCAATACAATTAGATATAAGCCTCTAAATTTTTTTTTTTTTTTTTTTTTTAAACCTTTATTGTACAGAAGGCGCTCACAGATACGGGCCTACAACCCACCGGGCCGGCCACCACAATAAAATGACATATTAGGCAATACAGGAGTGACAACAGGATTTCTAAATAGCTCATATGAAGGCAAAGGTAACAATTCTTCGAGCCGCCATCACGGACAGGATAAGAGTAGGTTAATTTTATAATAGAAAAAGGGGGTTTCGCAGGATAAGGACAATCTGTAGAGTCCAGAGGGCCGCGGTGGGCCGTGAGCAAGCCGAAGTTTCGAGTACAGGAAAAGACCAAAAGAACAGTCACATTTTGGCAAAGGCAGAACATGAGTCCCACATCAATAACAATCACAATCGCTGCTCAACGCCCTCCCACCACTACCATGGCACATAATAGTAAAACAGCGAAAAGTACGCTTACAAAACTAAAAGCCCTCCGTACAGTAACCCAAGAAAGGAAAAGAAAAATGAGGGGGGGGAAAGGGAAAATAAGGGAGGAAAAGGACATCGGACAAAAGGAGGGGGAAAGTGAGGGCGCAGTGTCAGTGCACGCCCCCCACGGCCAACAAAGCACCCAATACTAATTCGGCACAAGGAATTAGCGGCAACAGGAGAAACGGATGCGTAGTAAACCAAGACAGCAGACATACCAAAAGGGCCATGCCAGCAAAAAAACCCCGGGGGGCGACGCGCCGACACCGCGTCACGAAATTAGGGGATACATAAGAGCCATAGAACCAAAAGAGGAACAAAGGAAGATACAATAAAACAGACCCACCCACCACCCTGCACAGCCCACCCTGCACCCCTGCAGAAGGCTATGGCCTACCCCCCAGCAGCGTGCCTGTCGCCCTAATTAGAACCCGAAATATAGAAGAAATATAGAAAGAAAGAATCACGTAGATAAAAAAAAAGGGGGGGGGAAGGGAAAACAGGGAAAAACAGCGGGAGAGGAGCCACAGAATCAAAACCCCTTCGGCTCCCACCCCCCCACCCGAGAATATTCAGAACCCACGGGAAGATGGTATATACATGGATAAGCTCCAGGAACGTTAAGAAGTATCAAACAGATTCATACAATTATAAACGGATCACCCAACCATACCACAAAATAACAGTCCACAGAGGCAAGATCAGCTCAACCCTGTCCTCGTTTTTCGCAAACTGTAGTCGTCCAACGAAGCAGGAAACAGATCACATGGAAAATGAGGTGAATAACAGGGAGTCGAGTCACAAATACACTCAAGTCATAGCGATCGCGACACGGATGATCCAGAAAGTACAGTACACACCTCGGGCAAAGCAGGCACAGTTCCGAAGAGAACCCGGAGAAAGCCGGTCCAGCGGCACAGTCACAGGATCTTCGTTCGGCCATGCGAGGCAAAGGAGGAAAAGGAGACCCATCAAGGGCGGTCCAGACGGGATCCGGCTGGCGAACCTCCGGAGCAGAAGGAGGCACAGGATGAAGAAGGGCAGCGGACTTCCGCACATCCACACCAACAGCAGCCCCCAGGTCCACGACCCCAAGGAAAGTTCCAGCAGCACACAACAGAGATGAAGCCGCACAAACCGGAGGGGGCCCGGCAGGCCCAGCAAAGGGACCTCTCTCCAGGATAGAAATAGGTGCGGTCCTGGGCGCCCCCCAGGAGCGCAGGGCGGCGAGGATGTCGCCAAGTGTAGGATCACCTTTGCAGTATTCAGAAACCGTGCCGTGCGGCGGATCCGCATCGCCGGTCCCAGCAAGGCCGAGAGTCATGGGGCCGGCCGCCATCTTAGAAGCCCGGCGGGGCCGCTGCAAACACCAACCCCCGCCCGGATACCAACGGGGCCAAATAGGATACCGGCAGCCACCGGCGGAGGTGCCACCAGGGCAGGAAGAGGGGCCACCAGAAGAAGGCGATACGCCGGCACCCCACACGCCGCCGGCACCGTTCTCCGAGCCCGGGCGGAGGCACTCAAAATGGCCGGGTCGGAGAACAAAGGGGAGACGAGCCAGATGTACGATTAACCCCGTCCAAGGAAGGCAGCGCCCCAACACCAGGCCGCAGGACCGCCGGACCAGGCCCGGGGGGGCCGCAATCGGTCTATTAGCACATCGGCCTCTCCGACCGACTCCACACCACCACCAAGGGCCGGCCACCGCACCCCGTCCAGACCGGGCGCCGCCAAGGAGTGCCAGGCCCGGCCGCTCCGGAGGCCCCGAAGCAGACAGGGGCGCAACTCAGGATCCGTGACACCCAGGAACCACCGGAGCAAACGGTAAGCGCCTGTGAGGTATCGTCGTTCCACTGCACATCGTAGAATACTTCCCGGGGCAGGATAAAGTACAGGATAGTTGTTGCAGACAGGAGAGTGAACGGAGCCGAGCTAAAACGCGGCCATCTCGGACGCGAGCTTGGCTCCTCCCCAAGCCTCTAAATTTAACCAGATTACCTGCAATGTGTGATCCTCTTGATCTAAACAAATATTGCAAGAGGCACCTGAATCCAATTCCTATTTAACAATCTGGTTTTACTCCACAAAAGGCCCCATCAAATATATGCAGTAATAGTATGCTAGGGACTGTTTCGTGGGGATATCGGAATTGGGCAGTCAGGACCCTTGGTATCCCTATATAGTCACTTTGGTTTAGACATTCTCGATGTTTATACAAATTATTGAGAGAGCCTGTTTCTTTGAGAGAAGGATGAGGCATACTCTGCCTATATCTGTATTCTTTTTGTAGGAATAACATCCAGCATATGTTTGATGGGGCCTTTTGTTGATTAAAACCAGGATGTCTTAGAGGAATTCGATTCAGGTGCCTCTTACGATATTTATTTAGATCAAGAGGATTACCCATGGCAGGTAATCTGTTTAAAAGTAAAGCCTATTTCCAATGTTATTGCCATTTTAACAAGATAACTAACACTTGATTGATAGAAAGCACAATGCATTTTTTTGATGTTTACTCCAGTTATCAAGAAAAGATCAAGATCTTAAGTAATATGGTGTGAGTTAGCAAGGACGTGGAGATGGGTGTCTGATTTTTTGAGTAGGTGGAATAATTTTGCACGATTGGTCATTGGTTAAATCGGTGCTACATATACAGATAGAGATATGCATTGGTAATGTTTCACTTAGGGGTGTACACTTATTGCATGTTTGCAAATTTACTGCTTAGCAGATATCGTGGCTTGTTTCAATACGTAAGTGGTGTTGGGAATGTTTTAATATTATTTGTATTTTATATTTGTAATATTTACTTTAATCTATCATGTTTCTAGGTTATTGTTTCATCTCCTATGTCAACCCTGTTAGTTTTAGGTGGATAGGTGTCCTGAAGAAGCCGTACAGTGCTTGCTGGATTTCACCAAAACGAGTGTCGGCACATCTTTTGGACCCATGATTGGAAGGACATTACCATCTGAAATGACAGGCCCAACACTGGGTGTCTAACGAAGAACCATGAGAAAGGATTTCAAATGATGTAGATCAATATAAAATGAATTTCATTGGATGGTTTCAATTTGGAAACCTTAACAAAAGATTATATTTATTAGTGTTGGATACCTGTATATGTCCTTTTTAGGAGATAGTATGTATGGGATGTATGGCGTATGAATGATGATGGGCCTTTTTAAGGGGGATAGATTTATGAGATGTGGGATGATTGTAGTAATCTAGGTTTTGAGATTCGTACAATGATGAAAAATAAATGGCATATTGAACTATGTATTATATGATGATCCATTGTCTAAAGATTTATTTGTCCTCATAAATATGGTTTTATATGACCACTTGATTTTACATGAAATATGTTAATGTTATGACCTAGATTATGCATGTAAAATGACTGGAAGACGAATTTTGATTATATTGTTTTGCCCTGTTCTGCTTCCTTAATCGGTTTTTCAGGGGCTCTCTGTGTGGTTTTTCAATCTGTGGCACTTCCACCGGAGCTTTCGACCTCCTCGGCCACCAAATGCAGAATTCCACAGTGCTCGTTACTCCCCCCAAGGCTGTTTAAAATCTAGATATGCCTACTGGGCCAGCTGATTAGGTCTATTGGCTGTTTGGACAGTCTCTAATGTAGACGAGGGACGACACACCACTAATTGTGTGTTTTGACAACCATCTGCTTAAATCTCAGTTAGTCTGACTAAATGCTTGCATGAAGTCCAACCATGGATGTCGAGATTTACTAGGTAACAACTTTGAGTGATGGCAAAGGAACCTATGGGTCCCAGCCATGGGAGAAGCTCACACCCCAGCACCAAAGCCAAATGCTTAGGAGTTCTGTTAAATAAAGATACTTCCTTCCAGATTAATGCAGTCACTTCAGCATGCTCCTGCTCACTAATACTTCTTTGAAAAGTTCTCCTGTTCTCACCATTGTTTCTCTTCAAGTTCAGGCGGTGTTGCCATATGTTTTTATTGAGAATTGATTACTGAAAAAGCTCTACCTGAATCCACCTAAACTAAGCTGCATAAGATACAGAATGTGGCAACAAGGAAAGCAAATAGCCTGCGAAAATACTTTCTCTACTAAACCGGAATTCATGAATTAAACTCTATTGGTTTCAAGGAGAGAATTCTCTTTTTAAATGATTCAGTCAGTACTTCCCGGTGAGAAACCTGCTTTCCAGTTCGCACCTTCTCTTCTCTAATCCTTGTTTTAAACTTCGTTTGCTTGGTTCTCAGCTCATTACCTTCTTTTGTTGCTTAAGAACATGTACCCACACCTTGCATTCTGAAAGGCCTTAAAAAGTAGATATTTTTCTTTAACTTGTTTTTATTTGAGTCTTATGCTTTTATTGTCCTATCGTTTCATAGTGCCTAAATGCCTAGGTTGGTAAACATTCACTCTACTAAAATAAATCAAATCAAAATAATTTTAGCTTTCATAACACATGTTGCTGACTAAGTTCTGTATCCAATGTCAAGCACTTGACTCATGGTTGCAGGAGCCTGACTATACATTGTGGAAGAAAATAAGCAATATTGTCACCGGGGCTGATGCATATGTCAGATGCGGTACACCTTGGGACCAGCTGAAAGAATAGATAGAATCCATCATATCACAGGACCACCGATTCCTGCTTCAAGAACCTGGGCTGTAGAATATCACCGTTGATGGTGTTATATGTGCCAGCGCTCCAATAACATCTCTGTACAAAATCGTTCTCAGGCTGTGCCCAGGAGCATCTGTAGCTCTTCAAGAGCAGAAACCTGACCGAAAGAGTATGAAGACACGTCAATAAGCTCTGACTCTGAAGGAAAAGTGTGTTGAAAATTGACCTGTAAATCCTCTGATCTTGGAATACCTTTCCAGAAGAAGCGTCAATATTCCTTTCAGATCAGCAGACTCACTGAGTATTTTGAGGAAGCCTACGTAACTTCCCAGCTACAAGGTCAGATCGGGTCTGGCTGCGCATTGGAAAATGTATCCATTGAATGGACTTGTGCTTGGGTCCTTGGTCACTGGGCTGAATCGAGTAGGATCTCAGCCTTTCACTTTCAAACGACTTTGATTGTTCTTTCTAGGGAACATGATTTAGGTGGATGTCAAGTGGCCTAAACAGACATGGGGAGAATTGCTAACAGGCCAACTCCTCTGAAACGTGTGTGGGAATGGGCTTCTTAAGTCACATGGCAGACCTGTGCATCTGAAAGACCTTTACAGATACACAGGCAGAGTGAGTCTGATCGGACCAGAATCGGAGCAGAATCATTTTCATCTTTTAGCCCTTGTGCGAATGTCCAGTTGTTTATTCTGTTTATGAACACTCTCAAGTAAGGGCACTTATAGAGAGATTAAGTGATTCCCCCAGGGTCACACGGTTTAGATGAAAAGGTACACTAGAAATAGTATTCAGGCCTGATGGGATCACAGTGAGACGAGTAATTATTAGACCAGGGGCCTGATTCACAGAGGTAAATTTACACTGTTGTGCAAGTTTACTTTTTTCCATTATTCCCAAACTATGATTTAACAGTAACTTTACGATTGCAGAGATTCTGCAGTCAAGCAGAGAACTCGGCACACAGTTAGGCCTGCCCTATCTTTTTAGTTTGTGAATACCGAAAAAGAGTAAACTTACACATAAGAGTAAGTTTACCTTTGTGAATCAGGCCTCAGATGTTTTTGATTTTTCAATCATAAATCTTGTACACACCATTATAATTTGTTTTAGCTAAGGCTAAAAGCAAAGAAAAATACTCAACTAAAGCTTAGTGAACCAGTTCCAAAGGTTTGTTTGAGGATATCAGCTGGTAGCCTTTTCACAGAAGCCGAAGAAGACTGGTTTAAGAATTAGTGTTAACCCGTGGAATTTTATGAGAAATATATATATAAATATATCCTTGGGGGTCTTGAAAACCAAATACCACATTTTCACTCATGTTGGTCATATTAAAGCATTTCCTTTGAAATGTACCTTAGTAGTCTTCACAAATCTAGAATGTTAGAGAGGCGTTCTGTGTTGTAATTCATGGGTTAATTGCTTTACCACAGCCTACAAAATATTCTCTGTTTTAAAAAAAAAGTTTTTATTTGTATACATGTATGTATATTGTATTTCTATAGCATGAACCTAGCCAAAAGGCAGCGGAGCACTATACATGGTCAAAGTCCAGCAAAAAGTTAATGAGTGATAGGTTAGGTAGTTGGTACATGGACTGTTAATGCATTGTGATGTAGTGTTCTTTAAAAAGGTGTGTCTCAAACTCTTTCTTAAATTGGATCAGCGTTGGTGTGGTTCTAATGGATGCATGCACGTTGTTCCAAGATGGAAAAGGCCTGCTGCCTTGTTTTTAATTTTGTACACACCTTATACTGACTGCAGTCTTATTGTTCCCTGGCTTCACATATGCAGAGAACTATTAGAGATGGTGGGCTTGTCTGCAAGATAGGCAAGGGAGCTGGATGTAATGGCTTTGTAAATGATGCTCTTGGTTTTGAAGATGGTTTGGGCAGGCACGGGGACCAAAGGGAGTTCCTTCAGGATTGTGGTGATGTGATTATATTTCTTCAGGGCATGGATGAGATATGCTGAGGTCTGTAGCGTAAGGAGCCGGTGTGGAATCTCTGAGGCCATGGAATAGAGAGTTACCACCATCCAGAAGCAAGGTATGAGGGCTTTTACAGGATTTTTAAAGTTGTTTCTGAAAGAAAAGTCTTCTTATCCAAAATAATGGTACTGGGCAGCACTTTGGCATATATCACTTGAAGCAAGGGTGCCTGGAAAGTAATGAAACGAAGCCTCCACCCATTGAGATGCAGTGTGGTGCCTCCTTGCTTTTGAACCAAATAAAACTGTTTTGATGTGTTTTTGATGGTTATGTCTTATGTCGTTATCTCTGCACCTGTTTTGCAAATTAAATGATACTCATGCCACTCTGATTTCTCTGCAATGGAAAATAATCAAGTGTTAAGGGTGTTAAGGGTTGTAAATAGTAGGAAGGACCCCAGGACACCAGTGGCAAATGACCTCAGTCATCTGCTTTGCGGCCCATCTGAACTGGGTCTCACTAGGGGCAGGCGTACTGTGATGATGAACGAAAAGCTGATTCTCTGAAGGGGTGTTGAGGATAGAGTAAATGTGGAGCTCACCCACATGAACGTTTGGGGAAAAGGTGGGGTGCAAAATCGTGCTTTTGTGGTGCAGTTTACTTACATTAGACCAATTGACGGAATATTATGTGTGCCAGTCAGAGTTATTAACAAGTTCCTTACTGGAGTTGGGTAATCCAACATTGTACTGTTGATGTGTGGGCTGCCCTGGGATATTACAATAATGGTAATAATGCAATTTTAAAGGGTCTCTGTCAGAGACGCTGCTTTGTTTCCTCCTATTCGACAGCTAATCAAGCTGCTGACATTTCAGACAATGTAACCCACTGCTGAGTAAGGTCTGCCTCCCAAGAGATGATCCCCTCCCTCGGTTACTTTAATAATATTGTCTACATAACTTTCAGTACATTCTGAGAATACCTGTTAATTTACTGTTGGTATTTGAATCCATATTATTGTTTATTGCCTACTATTAATTAGGGTGGGCAATAAAAACATATATTTTTGCTAGTCGGATTCAGATTATGCGCTGTGAACTTTTTGATTGCTTTTTCGTCACATGGTTTCTATTTTTACCATCTAGCTTTGTGTTCCTGTGATGATAAATCACCACAAACAACTTAACATGTTCTGTTTTTGTGTAAGTTTTACTTGCTGTTGAGCAAACTTTATTTATTGCCCATTCTTAGGGAGTCAAACATTCGCTACTGTAGAGCGCTTTCACTTATCTGCAAACTTTGCCCACCATTAAGATCAGAAATCTTGCTGCTGTATACATTAAATGTGCCATAAAGCAGAGGGCCACTGTTCTTGTGTGATGTTTTACCGACTTTTTAATTGTCTGCATGTTCTTTTTTATGGTTATTTATTATTGGATCACTGTATACTGATGTTGTGTTTTTATATATGTCTTGTGATTGCCTTTATACTTTTATGGTCTAACTAGACCGAATAAAGTTATTTGAGCTGAACTGAATCCAAATTAAGGTAAAGCTCCAACACGCTTTGAACTGCCTTTCAGGGGGAGGGTGTTCATTATCCACATTCCTTCCCTCTCACATCAGGCAAGCAGGAACAAGCAGCCTGATTCATCAAGCTAAATTGCACTTGCAAAGGGCAAGATTCTCAGAATCTTGCCGCGAGTGCAATTTTTGCATTTGGGATTCATCATCCCAAATGCAAAATTCGCTATTAAAGAATTCGCACATTTGCGAAGAATTGCTTTTAAGAAATCTCTATTTGAGATTCCTTAAATGCAATTCATGAATCATTTTAAAATTGCGAAATTGCAATTTTGGGCCGCTATTTACCGAGAGGTCAGACCTCGTGGTAAATAGCAAAAACTTAGAAAAATGCATTTAAATGCATTTTTCTAAGTTGCATGTTACACACACACATGTCCTTTGGACATGTGTGTGCGCAACACCAATGTAGATTACATTTCAGGGGTGCTACAGGGTGTCCTTTGGACACCCCTGCACCCTTGAAATCGCATCCTTATTTGCGATTAGCTAATTGCTAATCGCAAATAAGGAATAACTCCCCATGCATTCCTATGGGCCTGCAGGCCCATAGGAATGCATGGGGAGTTATTCCTTATTTGCGATTAGCAATTTGCTAATCGCAAATAAGGAACATGTAGGAATCGCAATATTTTTTGCAATTCCTACATGAATCCCGTTTTGCACGTCCTTAATAGCGATTCCTTATGAATCGCTATTAGGGGCTCGCAAAACGGGAGAATGATGAATCAGGCTGTAAGCTCTTTAGGCAGATCCTCAGCTCTCTCAACAGAAAGTGCAAACTTCAGGTGAAGTCCCTAACCTACGAGAGACTGGATGTCAGGTATACACAAGTCATGGTTACTCAGTAGCTTCAAGTACTTTGTGAAGCACTCCCTTCCTTGGTCATGACAAACTTAGGAGTAGAACAAGGTGTGGTAGTTTGGATTCCAGTTTTATACACGTTTATACACATTCTTCAGGCAGGAGTTCACTTTTTAAGGCCTCAGAACTGGTTTGATTTGGTTCTCTTCAAATGTCATGGTCCAGGCTGCTCTCCAGGCACAGGGTGTGTGGATGATGTCTCTCACAGCAGGTAGCAACAGAGATGTCTCAGATCAAGCGTACTGCAATCCGGGGAACAATGAAGCCTGAGATCTCTGCACCTCGATGTCACCACCTTTATCAAATAGTATTTAGAGACAGATAAAGGACCAGGCACTAGCTGGAAATTTAATGATGTTGAACAACAAAAACTGCAGTCCCACCACTCACCCTTACCATCCACCAAATGACAGGAGTCAGGAAGAACTAATCAGCAGTCCTTTGCTAACAAGGCCCTGGCAGAATTTCTAAACGTAGCCCTGTCCTCATGCTCCGCCCTTTAGTTTCTAAGTCTCCACCCACCACCCACAGAAATGCAAGCAATACCTTTTCACTCTCTGGGGAAGCCATTATCACCCCCTGTCTTGATTCATGCTAAATCAGGAGCCTCCAAAATTGATCTCACTGGCCCCAGTACCCAAACTCATGCATCAGATATACCCATACTACCCAACATATGCCACACATGTAATACATGCACACACTTACTCAACATACACATGGGATGTCAGGGCAAGGTTCTGGATTTCACATAACAATAGAACTTTACACAAGAGGTGTCAGTAGACCACGTGCTTGCTGACACAGACAAAATGGTGTAGTGATACTATAATTCACTAAAACATACCACTAATTTATGTCATGTACCCAGGGCATGGGCAATACTCCACGGCCTATCGTGAATGCACACTTGTTGCACCCAATCAGGTCACAGGAAAGGCCCTGGGCCCACATTTTCAGGGACAGATGCTGTGTGCATGCTAGATGATCATGATGCTAATGCCAAATCAAAAGCCAGGATGCCAGTTTAACATGCAGATTCACAATCAGGGCCAGTTTTACGAAGGGATTGTGTTTCCCTTGTGTGAAGCAAGGGCAGTACAAGCCTTAAGTGAGATTTACTATGTCATGCAGAACAACCTTGCATGGCTGTGCATGGCATAGTAAATCTAGAGTAATGCAGCGCAGTGTAAGTTATCTTGCATTATTAAGTGTCACGCATCAGGCGTGACACTATCGCATTTCAGAGCGGTGTTCCGCATCACCGCACTGAAATATATTGTCACGCATTTTAATGCCACTCTGCTATTGCAAGCTCCATCGCTGAAACGGCTGTTAGCGCGCGCGCCCAGCGCCTGTGACACTTGCGCCAGCTCTTCTCTCCCGGCAGACTTCTTGCCAGCCGGCCCTGGGCGCTCGCGTTGCAGCGTTCTAGTGGCTGTGGCGCCGCGGGGAATGTCATGCGACCTCACCTCCTCGCTGGTCCTGGAAGTGAGGTCCGACCGGGATTCAGGAAGTGGGAATTAGTGGAGTCGTGTTGAGCGCTGGCAGGAAATCATTGCTGATATAGATTTCAGCCGGGCCCGGCTCGGAGAGGTCAGTGCTGGCATACTTTGTTTTGCGGTTACAGACATCCCAGATAAGAACTTTGAATCAATCAATCAAGCCCCAACCGGGACCGCCGCGTGGACTTTCTTCATGAGAATCACGTCATGCTCTTCAATGTTAAAAAGAACAGCAGTGCACCCAGATCATAATCTGAACGGGGTACTGGCGGCGGCCCCCGCGCAGATCTGGTGGTGCCTTGTCTTCTGTTTTAAATGCTAGCAAGGCACCACATGTGGGCAAATGAGTTGTAGTGCAGGGCCTCCTCGCCCTTCGCACCACGCAGACAGTGTAGATGAGGATCGATTTGGACCCGACAGCGTTGTTCACGGCTGACTTTGTTGCCGTTTTGGTGAAGCTGGTCAGCATTGCCATGTTCTCCAGCGCAGCGGTATGGACTCCGTGACTGAGTTACCTTGGGAGAGAGGGCGAGGGGTGGGAGAAAAGTAGACCAAAAGTTGTTTGTGTGTGTAAAAGGCCGCTTTATTAAGACACAGGTGCACATTACAAACACAAACCTTGGCAACGCCTTACAAAACTAAACCTCACTAAATAAATAAATAACTACAAACTCAGCCCCCCGGACCCTCCCCCACCCCTAAAACATTTGAGCCCTCCCGCTCCCAACAATACATCAATAACAATATAACAGCATTATAACATTACGTCATCAATAAAACATTACATCATCAATAAAACATTTCGTCATTAAACAAACATACGTCATCGTTAAAACTTTATTCGTCAAACCACAATTGCAATAACAACGGTCAGGTCCTCCATAACCATAAACCCTGCCTGACCCTGCACTCCTGCAGATACCCCCCTCACAAAACTGAACGTTCAAACCATGACCAACATACCCCAGCACTTGTCAAAGAAATACTCGAACTAATACTCAACCAGCAATCTGCCTAAAACCGTAATGATACCCAAAAACACCGCACAGCACCTGTGTCTAGCGACGGATACAAATACAAGAGAAAAACCCCTGCACACCGGTGGCCCACAAAACAGCCTTTTACTTAAAAAAGAAAATTGGAGCAAAAACCCCCAAAAATGGGAAGACACTGGGCAGCGAGGGGGAAAAAGGAACATTTAATGCAAAAATTGAGGGAGGGAGGGTGGGACAAAAAAGCTATAAGCCCACCTAGCCACCAGGTCACCAAACCTAAAATGGTGGCTGGTAGGCAGTGGGAGGGGAGTTTATAATTGGGCTATTCTGGTCCTACTAGACCAGCCCAAATCTAGAAACTTCTGTTCACTCTTAAAGTGATACCCCTCGCAGCCCTCCCAAACCGCCCGGGGGAGGAGACCTCCCGGCGGTCGGCTCCCTCCCCCAAGCCCCCCTTGGGAGAGAGGGCGAGGGGTGGGAGAAAAGTAGACCAAAAGTTGTTTGTGTGTGTAAAAGGCCGCTTTATTAAGACACAGGTGCACATTACAAACACAAACCTTGGCAACGCCTTACAAAACTAAACCTCACTAAATAAATAAATAACTACAAACTCAGCCCCCCGGACCCTCCCCCACCCCTAAAACATTTGAGCCCTCCCGCTCCCAACAATACATCAATAACAATATAACAGCATTATAACATTACGTCATCAATAAAACATTACATCATCAATAAAACATTTCGTCATTAAACAAACATACGTCATTGTTAAAACTTTATTCGTCAAACCACAATTGCAATAACAACGGTCAGGTCCTCCATAACCATAAACCCTGCCTGACCCTGCACTCCTGCAGATACCCCCCTCACAAAACTGAACGGTCAAACCATGACCAACATACCCCAGCACTTGTCAAAGAAATACTCGAACTAATACTCAACCAGCAATCTGCCTAAAACCGTAATGATACCCAAAAACACCGCCACCCAGAAAGGTAGGCGGGGAAGACACGCCTCCCTTTCTGCCCCCCAACCGCGAAGCGAAAGAGAAACCAGAAAATCAGCGCTGCATGGCCAATGCCCGGGCTAAGACCTCACGAATCTCCAACAAGTAAAGTTCCATGCCCACACGGGACAGATGAACTCCATCATCCCTAAAGAACTCAACAGACTCAAACTTAATGTCCCTGTGTGAAATCCTGCTGAAACCAAGGCTCCTACAGCAACGAGACACCTCCGAATTCACTTTCTTCCTAGCCCGATCGACAGCCCTGGGATTCACCGCTCCTCTCCATATCCTGCGAGGGATTAACTCTGTCCAAAAAACATGACACCCAGCCCACCGTTCCTTAATGAGGCCTAAATCTCGTTTCATAGCTCGCAGCAAGACTACACCTTTCGTTGCACATAGGTCATTTTCTCCCAAATGAATGACTAAAATATCCGGGCAGACACCGCCCACCATGTTGTTGTTCAAACAAGGGATCAACTCTCTCCAGAGCATCCCGCCTTTACCCTTCCAAAGAACGTTAAACATTCGATCATTGAAACCAAGTAGATCTCCAAAGTAACTCCTCGCTGCCTGGACTCTGGCCCACTTGACAAAGGAATGCCCCACTATCCAGACCGTTACCACCGAGGAGCGAGGCCCAGCAACGGATCCTGAAAAAGAAAAGAGAGTTAGAATCATGTGAAGGAGGATGACGCATGCGCCTCCTCCGCCGAGCTCCTCACATAACGCTGGAAACAGTTAGAAGACCAGCGCCCCAATCGCTTAATATCCCTTTCAGACCAATTTCTGTGAAAAGCTTCAGTGGCTGCACCTATTCTGAAAGAGTGAGTACCATAAATATTGCCATCGAGACCTATGTGCTGTAGCGCTTTGCGCAAAACCATACGTAATTGATAAGGTGTTACAGGGGTGCCATTGATATGTTGGAAAACCAGGACTTCATCGCCCCCCCCACACAAGGAACGCCAGCGCCGCGCCAGCAGTAGAGGGCAAGTAAGCTTCGGAGCACATGCCTGTAACCACACACCTTTCCCCTTACCCGTCTGATCAGTTTTAGAACTGGCCAACCATACATGAACTCCCTCATCATAACAAAAAACGTCCTTCCAAAACAATCCACACTTATATTTTGAACCCAACAACTCCGATACCCTGAAAGCACCAAAAAACATGAACGCCATCAACATTGAGAAAAGACATGCCTCAAAATCATCCGAACAAACTAAAGGCAAAACCGTAATTAACCTGGCAAGAACTTGCCAAGATATAGGGGCTCTGGATCTACCAACGTGCCCTTGCTCCCTGGCCCAGCCCTCAAGCATCCTTCTACCAATTTCCCCCGCAGATGGAGGATAGCCCCACCACAACTTCCCCATGAAAGCAATCCCCGCCAGTTTCCCAGCAATGGGTTACTTTGGTCAAACCCTTATCCATGAGGTCCAGTATAAAGTTGACCACATCATCCGACCGACTCGACAGATCCTCTCTTCTGACAGCACCAGATTCCAGAAATTCCTTCCACGCAAGGGAATACGCAGAACGCGTGGACACAGACAGAGAACCTACCACCAATTGAACGACCCGACCTCGCCGACGTGCCACAGATGACTCGGCATCGGAGTCGGGGATCTGTCCGCATCCCTCGCCAGTCCACGGAATCTCCCCCACTGTGAACGAGACAGAGCATCCGCAATGTCATTGTCCACGCCAGGAATGTGTAAAGCACGAAAATGAATATCGTGTTTCAAACAACCAAGAACGAAAACTCTCATAAGTTTCAACACTTGTTCGTCCCTGGCCGATTGGCGATTCACTATCTCTACCACCGCCATGTTATCCACACGAAACAGCACTTTCTTGTGCGCCAATTCCTCCCCCCACAGTGTCAAGGCGACCAATAAAGGGAACAGTTCCAGGAAAGTGATGCTGCGACCTCCATTCAACCATTCATCGGGCCAACGTTCCGCACACCATTTGCCATTCCAAAAGAGCCCAAAACCATCACTGCCAGCAGCATCCGAAAACATTTGTACATCCCACTGAAAGTCAACCTCTCTGACCAAGGGGACACCATTGAAGGAGTTCAGGAAAAACTTCCACATTCTCAAATCCTCCTTGACACCAGCAGACAGACGAACACGATGGTGGGGCAAATGATGACCTGCCAAAGCCCTGCCCAGTCTCCTACAAAAGGTCCTGCCCGCTCTCACCACTCTGCAGGCAAAATTCAAATGACCCAAAAGCACTTGAATCTCTTTCACCAACACTTTTCTCTTTGACAACATCACATCCAGTAATTCAATCATGTTGACCCTTTTGTCCTCGGGCAGTCGAGCAGACATAACCACAGAGTCTATTTCAATACCCAAAAAGGAGAGGACAGTGGCAGGGCCCATTGTTTTCTCGGGAGCCAAAGGAACTCCCAAATCCTCCATGAGCCCTTGGAATGTGTCCAGAGCCTTCTGGCACTCCGCGGAGCCCGGGGATCCGACAAAGAAAAAATCATCGAGATAGTGTGTTACCAGGGTATGACCGGACTGATGGGAAAAATACCATTGCAGAAAAGTACTAAAACACTCAAACAAGGCACATGATATGGAGCAGCCCATCGGCAGCGCCTTGTCCACGTACCATTTTCCAGCGAACTGAATACCTAAAAGGCTCCAATCGTCCGGGTGGACAGGCAATAACCGAAAAGCAGACTTGATGTCACACTTAGCCATCTCAGCGGCTGCGCCCGCTGTCACAACAAGTGACATGGCCACGTCAACCGAAGAGTAAGAGACAGACACTGCCTCTGGGTCAATGAAATCATTAACAGACGACCCTTCAGGCCATGACAAATGTTGAATCAGTCTAAACTGTCCCGGTTCTTTCTTCGGGACAACTCCAACCGGTGAAACAATCAAGTTATGGATCGGCCAATCGTGAAACGGGCCAGCCATCCTCCCTTCATGTACCTCCTTATTAAGTTTGTCTTGTACCACTGTGGCATGTTCAGAAGCTGATTTTAAATTGGCAGACCACCTCCGTTCCCTAGAACCTAAGTAACCGAGTCGGAACCCAAACTGAAAACCTTCCAACAGTGTAACTTTTGCTGACTGATCTTCGAAACCATGGAGGGCAATACGCAGCCTTTCTAAATTAACTGGCGTACGAGCCCTTGGACCCAGCACCCTTAGCACCTCTGTATCCCCTTCCTCCTGAAAATTGTAAAGTCGTATTTGATGTTCCTGAAACAGTTTGCTTTCCATGTGTACCCTCCGATGGCTGATTGTCCCAACACTTGGACAACGGGTGCTTCCTACCACAACCTGAGCATTCATGTTTAAATTTACAATACTCCCTGGTACAGGAGCCCCTATTAAATTCCCAACAGAAACCAGACCCTGAGTGCAAGGTTGCAGTGGCCCCCACCCCTCCCCGGGTGGGCTTCTCCTGAAAGGGCCGATAAACTAACGGCAAACCACTGGCCGTAAAAATGGTTTTCCCCCCTGACGCCGACCCCATTGTGTGTTGCCACAAGTCATTATCCAGCTCCCCCCACTTAGCCTCCGGGTCCCAAGCCATCCTGGCCCTAAATTCCTCATCATATTGAGACCAAGCAAAACCACCCCCGGTGATCTGGGCCTTGCGAATGACGTCCATGTATTTAAAAAGGGACACGCTGCGCTCAGGGAACTTTTCGCAATATACACTGGCATAAATCAAAAATGCAGCTGTCCAGTTTTCAATAGTTAAAGGCACTCTGGGGCGTTTTGCCAGCTCAAACTCCTCCTCCTTAGACCCCTCTTTAGACCGGACTTCCCTGTGGAGTAGCTTCAGTAGTTCCACATACTCACCATTCCAAATTCGTTCCTTGGTACTTAACATGAGATGAGCACCTAACGGTTTCGTAACCCCCATGTAAGGCATTTTCTTGATTTTTAATTCTTTACTGGCCACAGGCTCTTTAACCTTGCTGGAAGCACCAGCCATAACACCACTTACCACCTTGTTCGTAACGTCTACCACATCATCTGTACCAACTGCTGTGTCTTTTACATATCGACCTTTGACCAGACGGCCATCACCACTAATCACTTCGGTTTCACCACCTGTACCCACAGACACCATCGTAGGTTTGGCCTGTGTGGCTGATTGCTCACCTGGCAACAGAGAGACCACTCTCGATGGCTCCGCCCGTGTCTCCGAGGTCAATGCATCCGGTCTGCGAGGCGCCCTACTCGATGGGCCGTGCTCTCTTCTCCCTTGCACTTGACTTTGGACCACTGGAGCCTGTAACACACTACAAGAAACATGAGAGGGCACCCCCCTTTCCGGATCCCGCACTTCACCTTCTTCAGGACTCTCTTCGTCGTAGTCCAACACCACTGAATCGACACTGGTATGCAACAAATCACCACGGGTCTTACCCAACCCGGTATCAACCACCGTACATTTAAATGATTTTGAAACTCCAGGAGGGGGAGCAGACTGTACGCGCCTGTACCTCCCTGTGCGTTGACTCTGTAGCTCCTTAGCCGCCGGCAAGGCCTGCCACCTATACCTGCTACTTGTTGGGGCCAGCGGGGTCACGCCAGACCCTCGTGTGCTGGCCGCGGCGGGATCCCTCGGTGGAACAGAGAGGGCCGCGCTAGGCACTCTCCTCACTTCCCCTTGGCGTGATGGGACTGGACCGCGCCCTGCCAAGTCTGGACCTCCGCACCTATTCCTATCCTGAAAAGAAAAAGTTTGGACTGGTGTGCTAGGGTCCCTGAAAACAACACCTGAAACAGACCTAGGCCTCTGTAAATTAGCATCCACCATCGACCCCTGAAACCTCTCCAAAGAACGCCCCCTAATACAACTTCTCAAAGGCACTTCCCTAATCGGAGAGTCGCCTATCATCTCCTCACCATCACTCTCATCCAAGTGACCGCTCGCTGCCGCTGCAGAGGAAGACTGAAGAGGGGCCCCCGCACCCCCCTCGTGGCCCTCCATATCCCTGTGAAAACCACGCTGTGCCAAACCTGCCGTACCAAAATGCTCCCATCCAGGAGAACCAAACATGATGTAAGGACCCCTAACATCCCCTTGAATAGGCCCCCCACTCACCTGCTTGGAAATCCCCTCACGCCCCAAAAACGTGCTCGAGACCCCCACAGCCCCTGAATACCTTACCACAGGAGGAGAAAACCTCACAAAATCGTCCAATCCCTCCCTTCCCAGGCCCCCCAACCCTGTGCCATGCTCAGGGCCCGCCCCACGACTCTCACAATGAAAAGCTCCATGACCCCCTATAAACACACTCCTGCCATCTCCCTGCAAATGATCACTCCCCTCCTGAAAACCAGGAAACATAAAACCCCTTGATCGAGAAGAATCCTGGACCACAACAGCGCCAGGCGTAAAACTACCTTCACCCATCTGTGCCCACTCACCCTCCCCCCTTGAACCCCCCCCAACAGACAAAGCAGCCCCAACAGAAGAACCAGGGGTAGAAAATAATAAAGGACTGCCAACATTACTACCTAAATTCCCCTGCGTAGCACCAACCTCATATGCAGAAAAAACTTGTCCAGCAAGGGGCGCCAGACCCACCTGGCCTTCCAAACCCCCGGAAACAGGCTGTCCAAAAACCAAATCCCCAGCAACATTGAGCCCTGGCGCATGACGAGTAGAAGGTGTTAACAATAATCTAGCGCCTGTGTCCACATCCAGCTGAGTCTCAGCCACAAAACGCTCCAAAACAGGCGAAGCAGACCGATCATGCTGCAAGGCAGCCCCATGTCCCCCATCCAGCTGAACAGAACCCCTGCGTGCCCCACGCGCAGACCCAACGAGCTCATGCTCCAAGCGGCGCTCACATAGGGGGTCAGAAGCAGAGCGCTTCTTATTCCCTCTCCTCCCCCCCCTCCCCCGCTTGGCCACTGTCACGAACTCTGAAGCGGGAGCTTCCGCCGGTAAAACCTGGCCCGCCCGCACCGCTGCATGCAGCAAACGCGCCCCCGCCTCCTCACCCGCCTGCCCGGAAACCTCGCGCGCTGTCAACGGGGCGCTCCCAGCCCCCACCTGTAACCGCGGGCGAACCACAGGGCCCGGTCGCGCTGAAGCAGCGCGAACTGCGGGAGCGCCGAATTCCACCTCAGCACCCCCTTCCCCCGCCGCCGCACGCGCCTGCAATGAAGGGGCCGGTTTCCGCACACGGGACCGGCCCCTCTCGCTTACCTGCACCGAGCGACGCTTCATGGGAGGGGAGCACGCCAACACTGCCGCAGAAACGCCAGCGGAAGCCTGACGCTGGGGGCGCGCCGGCCCTCCTCCAACCAGCAGGTCCAAACGACCCGCCTCAGAAAGAAGGCGCATCGCCTCCAATACCCTGTGGTCTTCCATAACAAAATGTAAAGAAAACAAGCAAACAAACCAAAGACTAAACGCTCCCTTAACTCCCACAAACACTAAATACCACAAAAAAGCTATAAGCCCACCTAGCCACCAGGTCACCAAACCTAAAATGGTGGCTGGTAGGCAGTGGGAGGGGAGTTTATAATTGGGCTATTCTGGTCCTACTAGACCAGCCCAAATCTAGAAACTTCTGTTCACTCTTAAAGTGATACCCCTCGCAGCCCTCCCAAACCGCCCGGGGGAGGAGACCTCCCGGCGGTCGGCTCCCTCCCCCAAGCCCCCCATGTCACAGACAGGCCTGGCTGAGTCCACGAGCGTCGGCGACAGAGGTGAGGTGCATACCGAGTCGACCTGTCCCGGTGTAATATAACATTATAAAAGCGAAGCTTGTTTTATTTCATCATACAGCGTCGATCGACAGTAAATGTATTGTAATATATATAGAATAATTACTCTGACTGCCGCTTTAGTACTGTAGCTAGAGCCCGCAGTCTGAGTAAAGGACTTAAAAGAGGTGATATTGCCAATTTATAAACAGGATAGCTGTACCCGTTGTTTGCAAAGTTAAACAAACAGCACTGAACGCGGCTGGTTGTTCTCTGCTAAACTAGGGCCGCAGGCAGGCTACTCAGGCGCCTGACAGGGCAGCCAGTGTCGGGGGCTCAGTGACGGGCGAGCCCCAGCTCTGATAAACATTTTTGAGAGGTCATTCATAGAGATGGGTGCTTATATGTCATCACAGCTTATCTGAACGGCTGATTATCTTTAACTCAATCGCGGGTTCAAGCCGAGGGAAGGGAAGAAACTAGTAGTGACAGCGGTAGGAGTAGAGGCACTCCAAGTGACTAGGGTAACCACCTGCTGGGGAGGCACCTTCTCTATAGTGACTACAAAGATTCATGAGTTGAGTATTCAGGACTAAAGGTCAGCTATACAGGTACATCTGAGGATATTGTTCAGTAATATAAAAGTTTATATTTTTTTGGTTTCTATAATAGCATGCAATCATTCTCATTTAGCCGGACTTTATTAAGGAGTAAAAAAAAACAAGTGAACGCACACTAAGCAGAATTGGACAGTTTCAAGCATGCTACCTAAAATATTTCAATCGTATTATGGTGGAAAATTAGGCCAATACTCCCAGATACTGGCATTTCGAATGCATGTTCCAGCCAGGCATAATTAGTTCTTGCTGATTTCAGGGATGCGAAGGCTGCCAGATCTTGACCTGTAAGCTACCATGGCACAGCTGCCAGTTTTAATTAGATGCATTTACCTGTGAACAGACTTCTTTTACAACTAAACTTCAGTCAGTAGTATAGGGGGATTTCACATTTTCTTGTATTTATTTATTAAGGCGATCACAATCCAATCGTGCAAGTTGATGTGTTTAGCCAGGGTTAACTAGACAACATATTGCAGAATGTTGCTTTCAATCCTGAATCGTGTAACTTGACATGTTTAGGCAGGGATAAGTAGGCAGAGTAGATTACAGATTTAGCTTTCACTTCAGTCTGTACATACAATTTAGTATTTTCTCAAGTACTAAGGAGTTTTGTGCACCAACAGTGGCTTACCAGTTGTTTCACGATAACCCACTCACGATTATAGCGCCTTCAAATTGAATCTGGTCGTTATTTCAGAATTTCACGATGGGACACAGGGTTGAGCACTAGTAAGATACTGTTACGAGGTGCCAGCCTGTGACTGAAAGCACAGTGAATGTGAAAGTCATTATTTTAAAACTTTATTACACAGCAATTGACAGGCTGACGAAAAATGTGCAAACAGATTTACTCTTTTATGTTAATAAGATTAGGGACACCACATTTTTGGGGGGTTTCCAACAGTATCAATATGCTTTTTCAGCTTTTTATTGCTCAAAATATGTAATTTCAGATTTTATCCCTTTGATAGGATGTCATTGCTTTGTTTTACATGCGAAAAAGTGTCAAGCATTAGGCAGTTTAATTTCACTCATAAGTACACAGAAACCATAAAAATGTTTCTTATAAGTATACTGAAAATTTGGCAGCTATGTTTGACCGAAGTTTCCAAACTGTTTATAGAAAATCATATATTGTCTTCCACTGTTTTGAAGGGGCTCAGTACTTCGGTGACCACAACGTGTCATAAATTAAAGCATACTTTCTTTGAATATGTGCAAAACAAGTATAATATAATGTCCAACTGTTTCTAAAACCTCATTTTACTGCAATTTGTATCTGCACTACCACGTGTATGTATACAGCAGAACACCACCAGGTTTTGTGCTGGCGCTTTCCGCATTATTTTGTAACTTATTGCATTGGCAAACGATTATGCCTGAGGCTGAGTCATGGTATAATCACCTATTTGCACTGGCTATACTATAAAATGTGCTTTTTAGGCTAGCGCAGGGCCATGAATGAACAGCTCAATGAGATAATCTTCTGAGCAGCTGCAGTGCCTACCTGCCCTCTGTTCCTGAGAACTGCAGTCACGCAGTCTGTCTCCATTTAGTGCCCATCCATTTCTGGTGCTTTGCAGCAGTTTTAAGATCTTCTTAGAGTTTCTCGTGGCTCAAATGGGTGTACTTTCTGATATTTATCTTTCCCCCATCATTAATGCTTGTTGGCTGGCGAGAAAGTGTCACTCATAGTTGCTGAAATGTCACTCATAATCACTCTGAAATTATGAAAATGTCACACATAGCAATCTGAAACCTTGGCAGCTATGTTATTCTGCCCTGGGGAGGCAATCCTTGGGAGGAGTTTGGATGTTCTGATGCATCTTCCCATGGATTGTGGCATTTTCCCAGATTTGCAATCAGTAATTAACCCGAGAATGTGTCAAAAAGGTACGCCTTTTCAAGGGTGGCTGGAGGAGGCTGACACTGGGGTCTGATGCAGGTGACCCGGGTGGGCATAATTTTTTCCCCCAATTCATTGTGAGGGTACGTTGCCCTGACACACCCAGATTGGTGTCATGCTTCATCATAGGGCTGCTCCTTGTCAGGACGGTGCTGCAACCCTACACCCACATCTTCACTTGCACTCATCTTTACAGCTAAGATCAGAAGATCTCCGACAAAGAGCCCCCACTGAGGAGCCCGTCGGGCATTGCAGAACCAGGCCGATGATGAAGCATGACACTCATCTGGGTGTGTGAGGGCATTCAGGTCTGATCAATTGAATCCCCCCTGATCCCTCTGGTCAACCCTCTAGTCCCGACCAACAACTTTATACCTTAATCCCTTTGAGGAACAGCACTATCTTTCTTTTTACATAGTTCATGCAAGGAGCACGGGTGCTGGACTTAATTAAACCACTCCTTGTCCCTCCCTTGATTTATTCAATTGCATAGTACCATGTATAGCACCATGGTTAAATAGAGCATCTGGAATGTAAGCAACATGAATTGATCTGTGAAGCCGCAGGGAATTCTATAATGGCAGCTGAAATTATGGGAGGAGACCTTGGTCTGCTTGAGGAGTGATTAGGATCATCTTAAATCCTCAACTTTCCCAAAATAAATCTTTGTTAGACCAATTCAAAACAAAAACAATTGTTACACTCCTGGCAAAAAGTTGAAAAAGCGAGGTGATTGATATACTGACTGACCCAAAGCGGATGTTTTTCGCGTCACACTTAAATCACACTCTAATTGTTGCACAGTGGTGTCATCAGCTAAAAGCCCTTTCTTGAGTCTTGGATTTGTAGAAGGGAGAACATTTTCGGTTATGGCATTAACTTAGTGATGGATGGGCTACAGAACTGAACCATAGAGAGATCAGGGTCTGCTGAGATGTTATCACCCAATTATAAGGACTGCTGATAGGGAATGCTCATTGGACACTAAAATAAGGTGGCCAGCAAATTATTTTGCTAGTATATGTTAAATGTATAATATTGAAGGACAAAACAGGAATAGGGTTAAAGAACCACTATTAACACATTTAGGGCCTGATTTAAAGTTATAAATGTGACGGAGTATCCTGTCTGCCATATTGCAAGTGTCACAGGACATAATGCACTTGTAATACGGCTGACGGGATAACGTTCACGTTTATGATGGAGTATCACTTCCACCAAAGTCTAAATCATGCCCTTATTTCTTACTGTAAGTAAGGGTAATGATATGATTATTCATATAGAAAAAACTAATGTTGTTATCTATAGAAGAAAAGTTCAGAGCAAAATAAGTTTGAATGGCTGTCATGTTACATAAGTCTGTAATTGTTGTCCTAGGTTGTCCAAGGATTGCTGGTGCCAAATTCACCATTTAGCATCACTTACATTGAAAGACCCGTCTCTCAATTTTACCTGAGGCAGCACGAATAACTAATACTGAGTGGGATCCAATTCTCTAGCTTGTAGTGCAGCACTTCATCATAGGCCTATGATGAAGCATGCCTCAAAAGAGGGATGGAGGTTTTTCCGTTCATATCTTTATTATGCTTGTGTCAGGACAATAATCTAGATTGAATTGATCTATTATTCTTATCCACTGCCACTCATTTTTTAGTTATTAATAACAAGAGTTTGCCTCTGTACTTGTGCACATCCACTCTCAAAAAAGTGCATTTCAGTGACAGGGCTCAAGGGCCAACCTTTCCTTTAATTTACTGTTTTTACCAAATGCTTGTATCTACTGAGTCCTATATGTTTGGAAAGGCGGAATTTTACTTTCAGGGTCTGCTTACCATTCTCTAAAATCCCATCACAGGTCGACTGGACCTTTTTACCTGTCATAGAGTGAATTAGGCAACCTATTTACCAATAATCGATACTTGCAACAATTCCCAATTACCCTTCCCAAAGGACCACTGACTAAGAATCAAGTTTAAAGATTTATTACAGAAATGAAAACAGCTGAAGATACAGACACCTCAACACGAGGTTCAAAAAGTAAACGGGCACTAATACAAACATAATCCTACGGAAAAGTCTTAGGCGGCTTATGAATAATACGAGAATCAGTTCCAGAACCATCAGGCTAACAAAAATTGCTGTAACTTGGAATCTGGTATGCATTAGAAAGAAAAATCAAGCTAATCTGTCCCTACACTATACTAAGTGACATCCCTACTCAACAATAGCCCGTCTAACCAAAGGTGTCAGCCGTGGTGACTTCCCAGTGAAGTTCAACCACTTCTCTCTTAGACTAGAGTTTCTCATCCAAGCTAAGCTCCTTGCCCAACACGACCGCTCTCTCTAGCTCCTCAGCCCATCTGCTCTGCCTCCACCCTCGGGGTGCTGTCCCTAAGACGAAACCCCACAATGCGAGCGACACGCCTTCAGGTACGCCCCTCTCGAAGGTGTTAATTTCTGGAAATTTCCACTATGGCACTTGTCCATCCTTGTCCGTGCAGACGTCCTTGGGTCCCAGACTCTTCATCCTTTCAAGTTGCTTCTTCAAATTCCTGGTCTACTCCTCCATGTCTGAGTCTAACATTTCTAACTCTCATACACAATGGGCCCTTCTACTCTACTGTCGGCTGGGTGATGCACCTGCAAAGAACTACGTACAATTCGGCTCACATTCTATAAATGTGGCAATAGTTTCTAAAGGCATCGTCTTTTATAAAACATTTCCACAGCTAGATGTTTAAGCAAGACTTTTTCAAACAGACCTGCACGAGTTTCATGAACTAGGCCTCTGCATAGTTATAGGCCCAACGTTTACCTGAACAATTCTCTCTGATTCTATAGGCCTCTAACTTTAAGCAAATGCATTTCTAACTTAAACTAATTATCGAGTACATAAAACACGATTACACATTTCAATAAGCAAATCTGAATGCAAATTAATCTCATTAGTAAAAGATTTCATTTCAACAACATCTCTATGTAAAACAGCAAGTGTGGATTTGCACTTTGTAACATTTAGTTCTGCAAGTTTCTAATACCAATTTCTCAAGTACTCTATCCCACATTGCATCTAAACATGATTAAAGTCCTCTATGTATATACTGGTGCTGACTACTTGTACATATGATGCACCCCTACAAATTTCACTGTAAATGGCGCTCTCTCAGTTCCCCCCTTTGATGACCTGTGTCATCACCACCACACCATCCTCAGGGTAAGAACCGCTCTAAACCGTGCTTGTGGCCATTTTTCCTCGCTTCAGCATCTCCAACGCTCTCAAGCTACGATATTGACTATCTTGGAGCCTCTCCATTCTCATCTCTTGCGCTCTCATAGATCTTGCCAATCTATTGGACTTGTACCATTTGTACAATCTTACTAAACCCCACAATCCAATCACACACGCCACTGCTATGATGAGGGGTTTCAGTACAAACCCAAGGAAACCCTTCCCTAAATTGGCAAACCAGCTTCCAACTTTCCCAAATCCCTTGCCAACTGTCTCCCACGCATTCTCTTGTGTCAAATCCTCAATTTCATAATGGATTGCAGTAATATTGCTTATATATTTCTCTAGATCCTTAGAGTTGTCTGGGATATAAGTGCAACATTCCTGAACCTTCAAACGTTTACAGACTCCTCCCTCTTTTGCTAGGATGACGTCGAGAGCAAGACGGTTCTGTAAAACCATTGTCCATATCGACAACATCTCACCCTCGACCAACACCAATGACTTGGCTGTATTCATTGACAATTCATCCACTACAGTGGCCAACCGCCGTATCTTTATGTCATTCAAAATGACACCCAACATAGGTATCGCTGCTCCAAACACGTCTCCCATAATTGCTCCAGCACTTTCCCCTCGCTTTACCCTCTTTTGAGGCCCTCCCTCTAAGAGTGCAAAATCCTCAGTATGATAAATCTTGGGAAAAATAATTGCTAGATAGCATGTTCCATACCACTTCTCAGGCAACCTCACATACGCATTCCTTCCGCAAACAAAATACACAGTAGAGATCACCTGCACCACACTCTTCAAGAAATCCTTCGTGTAATATTCCAATGTGAAGGTGTGTTCACATGTAGTATGACCCACATACACATTTTCATAATACGTCTGTGGTCGGTGAAGGCACAACTTCCCTTTCTGTACTTCATCTAGAGCTATTGGACCATAACTCCCTCTTGACTTATGCTGCTTCTCTTCTTCAGTCCAATCTACCTTGCCTTGCCCTGAATCTCGCAACAGTTTTTGCTTTGTGTACCTATCTTCCACTTGTTCAATGAACTTCTTCTCCGTCACAGATAATAAGCATGTCAAGTTGTGTCGGTGTGCATACGGGGTGTCTAGCTCTTGTGTGGGAATGAAAAAATATCCGAGTCTGTCCTCTGACTTATAATAATCCCACTTGTTCAAATGCTTGTAATTCGGGACTTCTGGTAACACAGCATCATAATTCGAAAAGAAATATTCAAAATGATTTCGCCCATAAAGTATACTAATCAGCAAACTACAGGATATTCCATACGTCAAGGGAAGGTGATGGTATCTAATACCCTCATCTACTGAAGCTGGCAGTTGCATACACACATAACAGTCCTTCGCATCCATCGCATCAATGTATTCATACAACAGCTTTGCATATGCATTCTGCCCACAATTTCCCTTTGACAGATCTGTATGTAGCCTACGACTTTCTGCAGCCAGCAAGGCTTTCTCCCTTCGCTCTCTGTCTTCTTTCTGGCTAGGGGTGGTAGGTTTCGGTGTCCCCTCAGCCTTCACTACCTGTTCGTGTGGTGCAAAATAGGAAACTAAAACTACTATAGCTATAAGGAGTATTACTCCTCCTAAAAGAGTGCCTATTATGCACTTGGCTCTACGATTCGGGTTTCCATGCGCCATGGTCTCAGCCCAAAGTAGTTCGTTCTCGGAAAGTACCCAAAAGTCTCTTTCTTTGTTATTTGAGTCTCTCGAACCACCTCGGAAAGCAGAAATCCCCGTTTTAGTTCTTCTTTCGTTTCAACAGCAGACAACCCTAACCCTTCTCCGTCCTCTGTGGAAAGTCCCTAAATTTGTTCTTCTTCCACTCGGCTCTAGGTTAAGTTCAACAGCTATATACAAAGTCTTTTCAAAGTCTTTTCAAAGTCGTTTAATAATCAATGATGATATTTGCTCCGATCGCCTGCAACACATAGTCTAAAAGTTCCATGCGGAGCACAACTGAGTCGTAAGATGGTATATACGGACCAAATGTAGGAAAAATCTATCTATCCAGGAGTAAATCACGTATCTTGCTTAGGTAAGGGGGATTGGGAATTGTGAGTGTCAGCACGCCTTCAATTTCAAATCCAGGTACCAACAGTATCACTTCCAACTTAACGTTTGGGATCGTACTGGTCACAGCCACTGACCTCACCCTCCCGGACCTCAGTACACCTGGCATTTGTGAAAGGGTAGGTCCACTCAGGAGTGGCGTATCTTCGGCAAGGTACTCTTACCCTTCTTGACCTTCTCGGACCCCTTTGCTCTGATTCTTGTTTTCCCTCCTCCGGATCTGATTCTTCGGACACAGGAGCAAGATCTCTTTCGGAAGCCAATCTCACATTCATTCGTCTCCGTCTGCTCTTCTGCTTCTCGTTTGCACACCCTGTTCGAGCCCACTGTCAGCCTCTTCTGCGCTCAGATCGCCTTCGTCGCCACTTCCCCTTTCTGAGGCAGACTCAGTGTCACTCTTGTCGTGGTCACTTTCCGCTCGATCAGGAGAGTCCCCAACTTCCACCGGCACCCCCACAGCTTGGCTCGACCCCTCTTCTGGATCTTCTTCCTCATCAGAATTTCTCTCTTCTAGAGGAGCTGTTCCTTCCAGGGGTGCTGGGACCCGGCGGGTGTGAGAAGCATGGATCCAGTTTGGCAATCCACCACACTTCACAGCAGTAGTGGTCACTAGAATCACTTGGAAAGGTCCTCTCCAACGCACATCCAGGCAGCTCTTCCGCACGTGCTTCTGCACCAGGACCCAGTCACCAGGGCACAGGTCGTGACAAAGGTCGCTAGAAACCGGGATTCCAGCAGCCTGCACCTGAAGAGACACAGAACGGATGACATCAGAAAGTCCCCTGCAGTAATCAAGAATCACGTCATCTGTGATATTTAGCAAGGAAGTTGTAGGAATAGATGGCAGTCTCATAGCCCTCCCCATCAGTACTTCATGAGGTGAGAGCCCTGTCCTCCTGTCTGGGGTACTACGCATACTCATTAGTACCAACGGCAGTGCATCGGGCCACTTCAGGGATGTGGATGAGCACACTTTTGCCATTCGGGCTTTGAGAGTTCCGTTTATTTGCTCCACTATGCCGGAAGCCTCTGGACGGTAACTACAATGCAGTCTCTGGTCAATGTTCAGGGCAGAGCAGAGCATCTTCACAACTTCGCTATTAAAGTGCTTTCCTCTGTCCGATTCCAAAGAGATCGGAACCCCGAATCGTGGCACTAGCTCCCTCAACAACAGTTTTGCTACTGTGAGTGTATCGCACCTACGAGTGGGATATGCCTCAACCCATCTAGAGAACACACACACAATCACCAAGACATACCTGAGGCGATTACACCTCGGCATCTCAATGAAATCCAGTTGCATCTTATAGAAAGGTCCGCTGGACCTCCCAATGTGACTCAATGTAACTGGTGTAAGCATGGGCGGAATTTGCGGATTCGCAATCCGCAAATTTGCGGATTTGCGTATTTGCGTATTGCGAAAATTCGCAAAATCCGCGAATTCTCGCGGATTTGCGGATTTTTGGGGGGGGGGGTGTTCGCACGGGTTTCTGCAAGTTCGCGAGGGTTTTGTACAATTTCGCAAATTGCGAACTTACTTGTCGGGTCGCCAGTTTTGCGAACTTGTTGTTTTACGTGCCCAGCCTGTTTGCAAGGCTTTCTTCATCACTGCCACCCTCTATCACCACTGGCACTCTCTTTGGTCACCCATGCCACCCTCTGGCTCACCCATGTCACCCTCTGTGTCATCACAGCACCCTCTGGTTCACCAGTGTACATTATTGGGGCAAAGCAAAGCACTGCCATCCTCTGTCAACACTGGCACTCTGGTTCACCCATGCCACCCTCTGGCTGGCACACCCATGCCACCCTCGGTGTCATCACAGCACCCTCTGATTGACTAGTGAGTGTACATTATTGTGGCAAAGCCAAGCACACCTGCACTAAGTTTTGCAAACAACAACACCTGCCCTGCCCCAACTGACATTAATGAAGGCTGGCACCTGCTTGTCTGCTCCCTTTCCTTTTTGTTGCAATAACAGGATGCAATGGCATACTTGTAACTATTCTGTGACTGTCAGAGCAGGGTCACACAATAGTTGCAAGTAGGCAACCGGATTCTGGAGGGCCCCTTCAGGAAGCACTACAGGTAAATGGTTACAAATGATGAGCTCGAACTTTTGCACCTGCTCGTTGGTTTTGCTTTTGCAAAACTCGTTTTTCGGTAATTTCGCCCTATTCGCGAGGCGCGGCGTCGTGCGAACTCGACCGTGGAAGCCGCGAACTGGTGCGAGTTACCCCAAGGTTGAGTATGGGCGCCGCCATTTTGTTTGCGTGACGTATTTCCGTTTCCGCCCGCTATGTGTAATCTCGCGCAATGAGCGCCTTGCGAATGCAAGTTCGCACGAGTTCGCGAGAGAAATCGCGTGCGAACTTACTTACGCGCACGTGATCGGGCCGCCATCTTGTTTTTCATTCATTCCTATGTGTCTGGGTATGGTGTTTCTATCCTCTGTATATCTCTGCCATCCTTTGCTTGTTTTAATATTTTTTTGATCTATTTAACTTATTTTCTATCCCTCTATTTTTCTAGATCTATATTTTTGTGTTTTAGGCTACTTTTGTTTACTTTTCAACTACTTTTTTAAACTTTTATTTCCTTCTTCCCTACTCTTATTCTTTTTCATTTTGTCTCTTCTTTACTGCTAACACCTGCCCAGAACATGGTCAAGACAGCTGTCAAGCTGCCCAAGACGGGCACCGCAGCCCGTGCCCGGCTCCCGTGTGGTCGCTTGAGGGCGGAAATTGTGGTGCCCCGGGAGATCTTCAGCCCTGAGGAGGTGGGCGCACTTGTTTTTTATGTGCAGCGTCGTCTCCCCAGGACCATCGCGGCAGGCGGCAGGATCGCTGCTGGTTACACCAACAGCCAGGAGCGACGGAAGCGGTGGGGGCAGGTGTGCCGGGCCCTTTTTAAGATCACGGGGGTCCAGCGCACCTACAATCAAGTCACCCACCGCTGGACCGATATCCTGGACCGAGAGCGTGACCTGCTAGACGTGCTGGGAGTGGAGGTCCCCGGGCTTGGTGAGTAGTAGTAGCAATTTTTTCATCACTCACTACTCTGTTTTTTCTCCTGCTCTGTGTGACTGTGTTATATTGCAAATGTTTGCTTTAATTTTTTTACAAAGAGCAATAATGCTGCTGATTACATTGATAAGAGAGGTAAATTAATATTTCAAAATCTTCTGTGCATTTCAGGTGCACTGTTCTCCTTCTCTGTGGCGGTGCCACTGCTTATTTGTTTTCTATTTTGTGTTCATTTAATTGGGCTGAGTAATGTATGAGTGTATTTTACAGAACTGCGTAATGCTAGACACAAAGGGGCAGATTTACAAGCCCCTTGTTCCACGTTTACGCTGCCTTACCTGACGCACAGCGACGTAAACGTGGCGCATCCCTGCGAGTCATGTACAACGTGATCCATCTAAGGAGATGCGCCACGTTAAGGCCTGGGCCTGCGCCACAATGGGTGCGTTCCCACGCAAGGGGGGGGGTGGCGGTCAGGCAGCTGTGCGCCTCGCAAAAGTGCCTGCGTGAAATCTACAAGATTTAACGCAGGCACTTCCGCGACGCTGCTATGTCAATTCTTTATGCCTGCTTGCTTGAAGCAGGCGTAAGGACTGATGCGGTATGTTGAGTATTGGGCAGCCCTGAGCATTGCTATAGTTGCATCGCGCCCGCGACGCGACTCTAGAGATGCGCCCCTCTTTCGTCACGAGATGCGTCACGCATCTGCCTACCCTTGCGCCAGGGTTTGCCGCATTGTAATAGCGGCGCATCTGCCGTGACGCAAGGTTAGTTTTGCGTTACGCATTTGTTCTGGAGGTGTCCAGCTCAGAACTCGTAAGTATGCCCCTAAGTGTCAGATTAGCAATTACCTGCGCATCCCTGCAAAGTGTGCGGCACGCCAGCACCACCCATGGTGCGCCGTATTTACAATGCGGCACACCATGGTCCCAAAACGTCACCGAAGCGTTACGCATCGGTGCCGTAAAGGCGGCTCATTGATGGAGTTGCGTTGCAACGATGGCGCAGCTCCAGCAATGCTGCGTCAAGCCGTAAGTCTGCTTCATGCAGGCGCAGGGTTTCAGTGACGCATCATTGTCCTAAATGACTGATTGAAATTTTATATATTCCCCATAGCCACTTTTAGCATGCGTTCCTGCGCAGGAACGCCCTCCCTTGCGCTGGAACGCTCCCTAATGGCGCAGGGCTTTAGAATGGGATGCATCTCCCATATGCGTAACGTTGTTAATATACGCCACACCATGGCGCCTCTCTTGTTGTGGCGCTGCGTCACAAAATTGACGCAAGAATGGAGCAAAAGAGCTGCAAGGGGCTTGTAAATCTGCCCCTAGATTAGAGGCTCAGGTGCAGTCCTTCCTTTGTAGCCCTCATTTTGGATGAAATAGTTGGTTCTTGTTCTTTCTAAATGTTTGATTTGGTTGACAAGGACATCGGCAAGCAGCAATCATCAATGTTTTCTGTTCATTCTTTCATGTTGTACGTCAGGTCCGCCCAGGGGCAAGCGGACCGAAAAATCGGATGCAGTGGCTCCAAAGGAGGAGGATGCAGGCCAGGGCGGCGAGTGCTCCTTTGCTGGCCCCAGTAAGTTTTCATTTAAATATAGAGGACCTATTGTTGTCCAAGCGTTCCTAATTTAATTGTTTCGAAATAGTGTTTAGATAGGAGCAAAATCAATAATCATACTGTTGCAGGGACAATTCTCCACAAACCGAACTATGGACACCAAAGACCAGAGTAATAATATTTCAGAGTGGCGTGTTTGGGACACTGTATAAACCTGGTAGTGTCAGCGGCACGGACTCCTCCTTGCAAAAATTGCAAAACTTTTCGCTCAGTCACTCTAGTCTGGAGGACCAAAAACCACAGAGTCTATTCAAGTTTAAAAGCTTTATTAAAAGTTTAAGTAAACACATATATTAAAATAAAGTTAGTTGGAAATGGAAAAGTGCTTGGTGCTGAGTTGATGAGTAATGGAACACATTTCTTGTGGTCGAGCCGAGCTTTCACCTGGTTTGAAGTTGATGTTGCTCTTGTCCTTAGAAGTCCAGTTTCTGTCTGTTCAGAGAAAAATGGTGTGTGTTAAAATTAAGCAAGCATTCAACAATTGTGACAAAAAAGTGAAGCAAGACAACAGCCTTCCCTGGAAGGAGGGACATTTTTACTTTAGACTAGAGTAGACAGTCAATTAATTTTTCTGTTGTTTTCACATTTTTTCATTCATAGACCAAATACTAGTGAGTGGTGTAATCTAACATTCTTAAATCTACTTTGTAGGTGAAACATCTGGTGGCGGGGCCAGCTCGGATGTGGTGGTGATCATTGACTCTGAGTCCGAGGATCAATCTGGGGAGGAGGCGGCGCTAGAGGAGTCGGACCAAGAAGTACAGACTGTGAGGAAGGAGACAGTGGCGGTGGCGAGTACAGGTAAGCTGGATCATGGTACTATCTGACTCTTAGATAGGATATGATGTGTATCCAGTGGTGGCCCAGTGACAAATTACAATATGGTAATTACAGCAGGCTGGGACCGACAGACAGATAGAGGCAGAGACAGAGAGAGAGGAAGACAGAATGAGAGAGAGAGAGGGAGGGAGCCAGAGGGAGGGTGAGGGAGGGAGACAGAGAGAGAGAGACAGCGAGGTAGAGGGAGACACAGGGAGACATAAAGAGGGAGACAGAGAGAGAGAGAGAGAGGGAAACAGACATATCGCCTGGGCTTCTGCCAGATCTCTTTCATATGAAAGAGCATCAAACCAAGGATACAAGTGAGTTGCGGGAAGGGAAATGGTGATTCAAGCGCCCCCCCTTGCCCCTCCCTGCGGACGCCCTTGATACTGGCCTGAATAGTTTTGTACTGCGCTGGCTAGTTGCTAGTTGTACTGTGACACAACTTCCTGCTGAATTATTTTGTGTTAATCATATTCTTAAAGAGCATTGGTTACATATTATGTCTTTCTTTCTTCATATAGTTGGCAATACTAAAACCTCAAAACCGACGAGGAGTATGCTGGCTGTACTGGCCCGGCAACGGAGGCTGGAAGCAACTGTTGCCGAATATCGGCGGCTGGTGGAACTGGAGGGGGACGACACGCACTCCAGTGCATCAAATCTAACATCTACATCCTCCTCCGTGACCCCATGTTCTGCCGGCAAGCGTAGTGCTCCAGCGAACCGGAGCCGTGCTGGAAGACGCCACCGCCGAGCAGCAAAGGCTGCACCTCACAGTACTGTTAAGGCTCGCTTGCGCCGTGCACTCCGCAGAGTGTCCGACCTAGAGGCGGAGGTCCAGAAATGGAACGAGTATCAGAATGTGGTGGAGGGCCTCCGCTTAGATCACGCCACCCTCCAGGAGAAGTATGATGCCCTGGCCCTAAGGCATGATGCCCTGGAGGCCAAACTCAACACCTTGCATCCCTAGAGTGTCCCTTGCCCCTTTTTTAGAGACTTTTGGGGGGTGGGAATTGGGAGTTGGGTTTTTTGGGGACTTTTGAAGGACTATTTATTTGTTGGGGTTAGGGAGGGTCTTGCTGGAGATTATTTTGTTAGGGATATAAATATACTTTTTCAAACTCTGAGCATACCCGTTTTTTTTACTACTTTTGAGCTTGGTGGGTGGTGGTTTTGCAGTAAGTTCATTTAACTGAACACTGTCATCGTGTTGGTTCACGTGCAATAGGCCAAATGTTTTCCAAAGTAAATGCCTGTCACAGAGTTTGTTAATTCAAGAGCCCTAGGACTTTACTACTAGTACCACTGTCACTCTCTCGCCTCTCCGAACACTCCGTTATACTACCTCCCATCCAAACGCTTATCTTACCTGTAATTTGTGTTTGAGGGCTGGCTCCACCTGGAATTCACAGAGTCCTAAAGCGTTTTGCAGCAGGGCCACAACTGGAGTTTCCCGGCGTGGATTTTCTGCAAAACAAAAGCAATCAACATTAGAAATGTGGCAGTGGTGCTCACACACCACAAAAACCTAGAAGCCCCACAGACAGCACCCCTAAGACAGGCAAGCGAGCAATAATAACGCCTAAACGTTCACGTGCAATAGGCCAAATGTTTTCCTAAGTAAATGCCTGTCACAGAGTTTGTTAATTCAAGAGCCCTAGGACTTTACTACTAGTACCACTGTCACTCTCTCGCCTCTCCGAACACTCCGTTATACTACCTCCCATCCAAACGCTTATCTTACCTGTAATTTGTGTTTGAGGGCTGGCTCCACCTGGAATTCACAGAGTCCTAAAGCGTTCTGCAGCAGGGCCACAACTGGAGTTTCCCGGCGTGGATTTTCTGCAAAACAAAAGCAATCAACATTAGAAATGTGGCAGCGGTGCTCACACACCACAAAAACCTAGAAGCCCCACAGACAGCACCCCTAAGACAGGCAAGCGAGCAATAATAACGCCTAAACGTTCACGTGCAATAGGCCAAATGTTTTCCAAAGTAAATGCCTGTCACAGAGTTTGTTAATTCAAGAGCCCTAGGACTTTACTACTAGAACCACTGTCACTCTCTCGCCTCTCCGAACACTCCATCATACTACCTCCCATCCAAACGCTTATCTTACCTGTAATTTGTGTTTGAGGGCTGGCTCCACCTGGAATTCACAGAGTCCTAAAGCGTTCTGCAGCAGGGCCACAACTGGAGTTTCCCGGTGTGGATTTTCTGCAAAACAAAATCAATCAACATTAGAAATGTGGCAGCGGTGCTCACACACCACAAAAACCTAGAAGCCCCACAGACAGCACCCCTAAGACAGGCAAGCGAGCAATAATAACGCCTAAACGTTCACGTGCAATAGGCCAAATGTTTTCCAAAGTAAATGCCTGTCACAGAGTTTGTTAATTCAAGAGCCCTAGGACTTTACTACTAGAACCACTGTCACTCTCTCGCCTCTCCGAACACTCCATCATACTACCTCCCATCCAAACGCTTTATCTTACCTGTAATTTGTGTTTGAGGGCTGGCTCCACCTGGAATTCACAGAGTCCTAAAGCGTTCTGCAGCAGGGCCACAACTGGAGTTTCCCGGCGTGGATTTTCTGCAAAACAAAAGCAATCAACATTAGAAATGTGGCAGCGGTGCTCACACACCACAAAAACCTAGAAGCCCCACAGACAGCACCCCTAAGACAGGCAAGCGAGCAATAATAACGCCTAAACGTTCACGTGCAATAGGCCAAATGTTTTCCAAAGTAAATGCCTGTCACAGAGTTTGTTAATTCAAGAGCCCTTGGACTTTACTACTAGAACCACTGTCACTCTCTCGCCTCTCCGAACACTCCATCATACTACCTCCCATCCAAACGCTTATCTTACCTGTAATTTGTGTTTGAGGGCTGGCTCCACCTGGAATTCACAGAGTCCTAAAGCGTTCTGCAGCAGGGCCACAACTGGCCAATTTCATCCCTTAATAGACCTTGCCAGCAATGGCCCAGCCAAGACCCGTAAACCCAAGCGCAAACAAGTTGACACCCCCAAACAGCCAAAAATGCAAATCGGGGAAAAAAAGTCACACTTAGCAAAATGTATTTAAATGAGGACTCACTACTTCCAGTCCCTCTCGAGGGGACTCAACGTAAGTTTCTTCATTGTGCAGAATCCAGGCATCAGCATTACGGGAAATGGATAGGATGAGTGGAGGAGGAGGATAGACGACCAGGACTGAGTTCTTGTCAACTAACTGTTGTGAACATGAGGAATGCTGCGGCATCAAAATCAAGACAGTTCTGCTGATGGGCTTGTTGTTGCTTGTGATGGGGTGATTACAGTTTTGTTGTGAATGTGATGAAGCACTTGCTAAACAAAGAAAGACAGACACACAGGAATAAAAGTGAATAAGGAGGACTAAATTTACAGTTAATGAGTCATTGACTCATTTTCAGAACTCGCTGTCAGGGAAGCAGAACTCGTCCTCATACTCTGCTAATTCATCAGTCGGTTGTACTTCTGGTAACTGAGGAGAACTTTCCTCAGGTAGGTCGGTGTCCTCTTCTTCCTGCGTGCATTCTCGTACTTTGTAATCTGGTGGTATGAAGTGCTGGTTCATCTTTATCACGGTGAGCCGCTCCACATTTGCGGGCAAGAGGCGGGACCTTTTGCAAGTCACAATGCCACCAGCAGAACTAAGAACACGTTCTGAAGACACGCTTTCGAGTGGGCAAGACAAGTAATTGATAGCCAGGTTGGTGAGCTCTCTCCATATTTTTCTTTTCCCATGCCAATACGCCAATGGGTCCTCAGTAATATTGACCGCTGTGGAGTCATCCAGATAGGCCTGCACCATTGAAAGAATGTCCTCCCGCATTCCTGTACTTTGCACTTCTGTGTCCTTTCTGGGACAAGGAAACCCTAGCTCACTTAGCCAATCCGCTTCAGACATATCGCCTGGGCCTGGTGCAGATGATACGGTTGCTGGTACGGTTAACGGCTTAGTGGAAAAGTCACTCACTTCTGCCAGAGGCACAGATGCAGAAGTGCTTTTTTGGGACGCCTGATGGCCTGCTGATTCACTAGTAGTACTGTCTTCTCGTACAGTTTCCTTCCGCTCTCTTTCAAAACGAATGGCTGACTGAGCTAGCCAACCTTTGTACTCTGTAACATCTGATGTTTCAAAAGGAATTATTACTTTGCCAAACAATGGCTTTTTGTAACGTGGATCCAGAATAGTAGCACAAATGTAGTGCTGTTGTTTCTTGATATTTACAAGCCGTTTATTGCTAACTAGGCGTTGTAATAATCTCTGCGCCAACTCATATGCTTCATTCTTTCCAGCATCTTTTAATTGTGAAGACACCACCTTGACTTGGTGCTCGAGCTTCAGCAACAATGGGATAGCTTTGCTCAAAGAACAGTCCTCCCTGCTGACGTCACGCGTGAAGACCTCAAAAGGACGAAGCATGTCTGTCAGGCTTTTAACTAGCTGCCATTGCTCCACCGCTAGCATCATTTCTGTCGTATCACCACCCAGGTTGTAGAAATACTCATTGACTACTGTAAACAGCTCATGCAGACGCTCAAGCATGTAGAAGGTTGAGTTCCAACGTGTTGCCACCTCCTGGATAAGTGCTTTCACTGGCATACTACGTTCATTTTGCTTGCGCCTCAGCTCCTTCCGGGCCTTAAACGAATGGTTAAAATGTGTGCATATTCTTCTGCAGATGGTCAGTATTTTGTCTACTGCAAGTTCTTTTTTCAAGAACTTTTGCACGACAAGGTTCATACAGTGCGCCAAACACGGCACTCTGAAATAGAAACCGTCCTCCATGGCCCTAACTACATTGCTGCCATTATCAGTAGAAACATAACCAACCTTGCATTTTCTTGGGGGCAGCCATTGCGAGACCTTTTTATTAAAGTCATCCAAAATGTTGGCTGCAGTATGACTTTTCTCCATGCCAAACATGGCTAATGTTGCATGTTTACGAGCACCCTTAAAAATCTTGACCAAGTCACCACCTGCATTTATCTGTTGTGCAACCCCTGAAAAAGAGACCCAGTGTGCAGTGATGCACATGTAATCAAGGGCTTGGCAACTGGTCCACATGTCTGTTGTCAGGTGTATAGTGTGAACAGCACTCTTCTGCAAAGCAGCCCCAACCAACTCAAGCACCTCTTTATATAGTGCTGGAACAGCAACCCTGGCAAAAAAGAACCGGCTAGGAACCTTCCATTTAGGGGCCAGTGTTGCCACGTGTTCAAGGAAACCCACACCTTCGACAAACGAAAAAGGGAGAAGGTCCACCGCTAGCATTTTAGCCAGCTTAGTGTTATACAGGCGTACAATTGGGTGGTTGCGTTGAAATTGCACATCTGAGGAGAACATGGCTGAAATGGTGTGCTGGACAAATTTACGGGATGATGCTGATGCCTTCTTCGACCCACTTCTGATCAGTGTTGACATTTTCCGCATTGGTGTGTCTCCCAGACTCTCAGTGTGCCTCCTATGTGTTCCGGAGGGTGTGGTGCTGCCAGGGGTACTGGGTGCAACCGGACACATGTCTGACGCTTCTTCTACCTCCCCGTCATCTTCAGATGAAACACCTAGTATGGGTATATTTTGGCCACTTGCCCTTTGGGATTGCTTTCCCTTGATGTTTGCTAGGTGCGCAAACCATTCGACAGCGTGCCTTCTTTCAAGATGACCTATCTGGCCTCCGGTTCCATAGTTGGTACCAGTCTTACCACGGCTAACGCTAGTCTTACAAATGCAACAAACGGCTATGTTATCATACTTTGCATGGACACTAAAAAAGTTCCAAACTGGGGACTTGAAACCTCTGGTTTTGGCGCACGAGATGATACTGCCAATGCCAGATGAAGCAGTGGTGGATGAGCCTTGCAGACATCTACTGGGTTGTGCAATTATTTCAGCAACCCTACTTGAGGGAGTCGAGCTGGATGGAGTCCCCCTCTGGGGAGAAAATATGGGAGCTGTAGGTTTTGTTGAACTTGTTGTACTACTTGACTGCATTGGTGGTGCTACCAGTGGCACGTCGCCAGGGTCACGCTCAGCCTGACGTCGGGATAGGGTATAAATGTCTGTCTGCTGCATGGCCGGTGTGGCTGGAATGAAGTGTGTGATGACTAGGTCATTGCTGTCATCCTGTTCATCAACATCAGAATGAACCACTTCATCAAGTCCGACGTTCGGATCCATAAGTATGAGCTTTCCGGGGCCCTTCTTTTTAACATTTGATACCTTTCGCAGCTCATGGTGTGCCTCCCTCTCAGACGTCGGAGATGGGTGCCAATCTAGATCCAGATCATCATCTGATGGAGCGGGGCTTGAAGAGGAACTTCTACACACACTCCTTGATCTTTTCTTTGGTGGGGAGCTGGGAGAAAATGAATCATCAGGAGGAGTGCCTTCGTCTTCCTGACATGATACCCCGGCTCCAAAGTCAATTTCCTCCTGTGCCCCTACTTCTGGAAGAACAACCATTGTGGGCACTTGCACCGCTCCATGCGCCGCTACATGGGCCTCTTCACTGATCGCTACTTGCAACTCTCCATGGACCTCTCCTTCTCGGCCTTCTCCTTCTCGGCCAGCTCCTTCTCGGACAGCTCCTTCTCGGACAGCTCCTTCTCGGACAGCTCCTTCTCGGACAGCTCCTTGCGCATGTACTTGTGCTTGTACTAGTAACCCATACAGTTGTTGTTGCGGCTTTGGTTGTTGAATAGTACTTGTTAGATGAGTTACAACCTGTGTTGATGGTGTGCTGCTACTTTCTTGCGATGAGCCAACATCACTGGTCGTTGGTGATGTAACCACTAAACAGGCTACCTGTGCAGCACTCATGGTGGGCCTTTGTTTTCCCCACAAAAATTTTGTGGTGGTGCCACCAGTCTCCTTGGTAACTGGTGCCACTTGCTTCTTCTTCTCCTTAGTAGAGACATCTTTCTTGCTAGAGGACCTACGGGCACCTCTTTTTGGAGCCATCTTCTTCAGATGTCGGAACAACAGGCCGCAGCAGGACTTCTTCCTGGCACTGATGCTCAACGATGATGCGGATTTATCGACTTTATGCACCTACAAGCAAAAGAAGACAGAGGAACATCAGTAAATATATGTTGCATATGTAGCACTTCAATAAATAGTTTGCAAGTAGGCATTTATGAATACACTCGTGCACACCACACAATATGGAAATTTCAAAATTAAGAATTGCTAAATTTTTGGGAAACAGGAATTTAACATTGATCCAAGAGAGCACACACAGAAAGGGTTATAGTTTCATGTACCACTGACTCCCCCTGGGCACAATGGGTGAAAGCAAGGCAAAATGGGTGCAGGCCTATGGCACAAAGCTCACTGCCTGCCTTCAAAATGGCCGCTTGACCCCCATCCACATGGCCAGGACCATGCCTCAAAATGGCCACCACCAACATAGCCAGCGCCCAACCCCTACTCCAAAAAGTCAAAAAACACAACACAAATCAAATCACCACAATCCAATGCCCTCCATGAAGTTTCAGAAGGCTTATGCTGCCTGCTGGTGGTTTTCTGGTGCAAAATTTCAATTTTTACAATTTTGCGAGTGCGAGATTGTTGCTTCACGGCGCGAACGTGACGAAAAACCAGCAAAATCCACCAACAGACCGATTCTGGGCCCCCTGGCCATAATGGATTAAATCAGAGCACACTGGGTGCAGGCCTATGGCACAAAGCACACAAACTGGCTTAAAAATGGCCCATAGACCCCCACCCACACGGGACCAGGCAATAAAATGGCCCCCACCCACATAACAAGCCCCCAACACCACCCCAAAAAGTCGTAAAACACACAAAAATCACCACAATCAATGCCATCCATGCCCTGGCCAGAATCATGTTAAAAATAAATTTCAACAAAACAGTTGTATCATGCATGCACCCATAACTAAGCCTGGTGGTTTTCAATTCATGTGCAGAATTGTAATTTTTACAATTTCGCGAGTGCGAGATTGTTGCTGCGCGGGACGCGAGCAGTGCGAACACAAGCAAAAAAATCCTCAGCTCGCGAACTTGCAGATTTTCCCCCCCAAAAAGTCGAAAAACAAGCAACACACACAAAAATCACCACAAACAAACAGCATCAACTTACTTCCTTGTGAAATAAAATTTCGAATCCAAAAGTAATCCAAAAGGCCTCAAATCCAAATATCCAGCAGCATCCACAAAAACTAATCCTTCCCAGTCAAGATCGAAATCAAAGTGGCCAGGAAATGGACTAAGCAATGGGAGGAGCTTGCTGGACAGGAACAGGAAGTTGGAGACTGGGGCACTTCCTTCACCCCACCCCTATGGGAGGAGCTTGCTGGACAGGAACAGGAAGTTGGAGACTGGGCCACTTCCTTCACCCCTCCCCAATTGTAATTTTTGTACTTTCGCGAGTGCGAGATTGTTGCTGCCTGCGCAGCGGACCGCGAGCAGTGCGAACACAAGCAAAAAATCCGCTTCGCACGGATTTGCGTATTTTCGCCACATTTGCGAGAGTTCGCGGATTGCGGATTTGCCGAAAATCCGAAAAATCCGCGAGCGGAACGGATTTTACGCCCATGCTTAAACTGGTGTTCTTTTCCCAACATTCAGCTGTTGACAGGTTACACATCACTGACATACTGCTTCGGCAGCCTGTCTAAATTTCGGATTGTACCACGTTTGCCTGAACACACGCATCATCGCATCCCTTCCCAGATGCACAGGACCATGTATCTGTCGTGCCATTGCACTCACCAGTTCATTCGGCAACACAGCTCTTCCATCGGCCGAAACCCACATGTCCAAATCTCCTTTGACACAACCAGCCGATTCCCACACTCTTCTTTCATAATCTGACGCCTGTCCCTGCATGTCTCTCAACTCTTCCCATGTATCTGCCACCTCAAGCATCTTGCTTAGTTCGGTTCTTTCCTTTGGTCCCTCAATTGTTTGTTCAGTAAATGAGTATCCGTGCTCCGCACAGTATCGTGCAACTTCATCAGCATAGCGATTCCCCATTGTCACAAAATCCGTACCTTTGGTGTGGGCCGTGCATTTTACCACAGCTATTTCTGCAGGACCTTGCAAGGCCTCCAGCAATAACCGGATAAATTCGCCATTCCTGATTGGGGAGCCCAATGATGTCATGTAGCCCCTTTGAGACCACAATTGACCGAAGTCATGAACCACCCCAAATCCATATTGGCTGTCAGTGAATATGGTGATCCGAATCCCGTTGGCTGCCAAACAGGCACGCGTCAACGCAATTATCTCAGCCACCTGCGCGGAGTGTACTCCTTCCAGGCAGGCTGCTTCAATTATTCCAGAAATAGTACAGACAGCAAACGCTGCTCTCAACTGACCAGTATTATCTATTACACATGAGCCATCCACAAAGTAAATTTCATCAGGGTCCGTCAATGGCTCATCAACAATATCCGGTCTAGGTTTGGTGCATAATTCAGTCACATCAAGACAATCATGGTCTTCCCAATCATCTTCTATGTCATTTGGTAATGGCAAAAAGGTAGCAGGATTCAAGACAGAGCACCTCCTAAGAGTCACATTCTCCGCAGCAAGTATAACCTGCTCGTAGCGTGTGAGCCTGTTGTTGGTCAAGTGCTGCGTCTTGGTCCTGGTCATCAACAATTCCACCGAGTGAGGTACATGCACAGTCAGTGAATATCCCATTACAATACTTTCACATCTTTCAATGCTGACACCTGTTGCAGCAACGGATTTGAGACATCCGGGCAACGCTGCGGATACTGGATCTAAGGTAGCCGAGAAGTATGCAACTGGTCTACGGACTCCTCCATGATCTTGCACCAAGACTGCCAATGCACACCCCTCTCTCTCACAGCAGAACAATGCGAATGATTTGGTGTAATCGGGCATTCCCAGAGCCGGAGCGCGACACAGGTCCTCTCTCAGCTCGAGAAAAGCCATCATACAATCTGTGTCCTATGGTACCGGATCACTCACGTCCTTGTGCGTCAGTTTCTGCAATGGTTTCGCCTTCAGGGAAAAATTAGCAATCCACTGCCAGCAATAGCCAACCATGCCTAGGAACATCCTAACCTCTCTTTGAGTCGAGGGCACCGTCATTCTCATGATCGCCTCGATCCTGTCAGGCAATACTTTTCTCTTTCCCTTTTCTATTCTGTGACCCAGATACTGCACCTCAGACAGGCAGTACTGTAACTTGTTGGGGGACACCTTGTGTCCATTTTCTGCCAAATGGTTCAGCAAGGCAATGGTGTCAATCCTACAAGCATCTTCGGTGTCTGACGCAACAAGGAGGTCGTCTATGTACTGTACGAGAACGGAGTTCTGCGGCAGTACCAGACTCTCAAGATTCCTTTTCAGCAACTGATTAAAAATCGATGGACTCTCTGTATACCCTTGAGGGATACGACACCATGTTAAGACGCGACTCTCTATTTTGAACGCAAAAAGAAATTGGCTCTCCTCATGCAATGGGATTGAAAAGAAGGCCTGACACAAGTCAATCACAGAAAACCATTCAGCTTGGAATGGAATCTGGAACAGTATCACTGATGGATTCGGTACCACTGAACAGCATGGAACAACTATGTTGTTAATCTTTCGTAAATCCTGCACAATCCTGAACTTCCCACTTGGCTTCTGCAGACCCATAATCGGAGAGTTACAGGGACTGCCCATAACCTCCTTCAGAATTCCCTGTCTAATCATGGACTCAATCACGGGTTTTATACCTGCAAGTGTTTCTGGGGTCAGCTTGTACTGGGGTGTTCTCGGGAATTCAGCATTCGGTCTCACTTGAATTCTAACTGGCTCTACTCCTTTGATCAATCCGATCTCTTCCCCTGTAAAGTCCCACACTTCTGGTGAAACCGAATCCCTCAAATCCCATGGGAGTTCCTCCACAGTTAACGCAGGGTACAATTCAATGCACACATGCGTATTTGCAACCTTAAAGTCCGCATCATCATCGTTTGTCTGTAACTCTACTCCCTTGGGGGTACAATAGATGGTGCAATTGAGTTTACATAAAAGATCTCTTCCCAACAGGCACACGGGACTAGAATCACATACTACGAACTAATGTCTGTCGCTGAAACTTCCGATCTTCACTGGGACCGGCTCAGTCAGGGGGTTTGTCATTCTTCTGTTTGCTACTCCTACAACTTGTATGGTCTGTCCTGAAAGAGGTAAGTTGGGGACTACCGCGGACCGCACAGTGGAGCGAGAAGCACCAATGTCAACCAAAAAGGTGGTGGGATGTCCATCTACATCTGCCTCTACAAAAGGTCCTCTCTGATCTATCTCCAGCACTGCTCCAAGAGTACAGCCCTCTTCCCCATCCAGGTACCGTCCTGTCACTGGGTCAAAGTAATAGCACTCATCCCCTTCAACTATGAAAGGCATCTGCTTGTATACCTTGTTCCCTGTCGAAATCTTCGGTGGCTGGGGAACCGGAGCCCTAGGGGCTGAGGTCCCCCCTTTTGTCGTCTGGAAATTGGTCACTGTCACCTTCCATACCGGAGGGGCTTGAACTTCCTCCTCCTCCTCCTCCTGTACTTGATTGTCAGGGTTATGGGGACACTCGCGTCTCCAATGCCCGACCTCATGACATTGATGGCACTTGGTCGTCTTTTTCAGGGCCGCTATATCTATCCTAGGTCTCGGACCCTCCTCGTTGTCCCTCTTCTGTCCACCTGATTTCCTCCCCAAGGTGCCATTTCCTGACTGACCCTGTCCTCCCGATTGCATCTGTACTAACATCAGTTTGTCCTTTAGCTTCCTTGTCTTCGAGTCTATCTCGTCACTGCAATACCTCGCATACCTCAAGATCTCATCCAGAGGCTTGTTTTGCCAACAGATTAAATGTTGCTGTATCATAAGGCAAATATCAGGCCTTAGTCCCAGAACAAATTTGGATACGAACTGTTCCATGTCCTTTGGATCCATCACATCTAACCCACTGTACTGCTTAAAAATCTGCAATAGTCTCTCGTAATATTCATGCACTGTCTCCTTTGGTTCCTGCCTAGTCCGGTCTATTTTCACCCAATCAATGTCCTGTAGTGGTACTTTAGTCTTTAGCCACGTGATAGCTTGCTCATACTTTGCCATCACCTTGCGTGACGGTCCATTTGTGGCAGCATCTCGCTCTGGCTCTGCTGTGGGCCATTCAACACTGACCTTGCATGCTATCCACAAATCACCCGGAACTACAATGTCAAACAGTTTGTTCAAATCAATCCACAGTACCTTTGAGATTTTAACGAACCTCTCTACCTGTTTGTACCATTCCACTGGACTCTCACGCAACTTTGGAAATGTGTTCTTAAAGGCAGCCAGATCTCCCCTACTCCAGGGTACATGTACATATCCTCCATGAGCCACCTCCCGCAAGGGGGACGCTTCTGTATGCATCAACCCTCCTACCGGGGATGTCTCAATAACACTCCGTCTAACGCTCTTTCTCTTTGACCATCTTTCCTCCCATTTCTCCATCGGGGACCACGTTCTGATTCCCACAATAAGTTCCCTAATGTGAGTTTTTAATCCGATCACCCTCTTTTCTTCTAGATCTTGATCTGAATACTGTAACCGGTGGCCACTCTGCAGTGCTTTTGGTTTCGTCAAGTCTACATTGTACTTATTCGCTAATTCAGAGAGTTTCTCATGAGCTGTCCTAGTCCTCCGTGTAACATCCTTCGCTACAAACAATAGCTCATCTGGTTCGTAGAGTTCGATCCTTTCTAGTGGCAATGTACCTTCCACTATCTCTTCCACTTCAGTTTTTAGTCTCAGCACATCTATCCTCCTTGCTTTCATCGCAGCCCTCAATGTACCTTGGCTAGCAGTTCCATTAGAGTCCCTCCCACCACCGTCCTGACTCTCTCGTTTGTTTTCTTCAGGCGTGTTAGGGGGAACCCTTCTGTTTTCCCAGCCTTCTCGAACCCACTCCTGTCGCCAGAGGTGTGGTGGGACGCCCCCCTATTCCCCACCCCTTCCCGTTCCCATTCCTGCCTGCTTTCACTAGGCACGCAGTGAGACTCCATCCTATTTTCCTGGTTCTCAGACCCAAAGACATTCCTTGATCTATCACTCTGAGTGTCCACTATTGTTTCCCAAGTTCTCAAATCTGGTCTTAATTCTCTCATCGACCTCGGCCTCGGTCCCCTCAGATCCATAGGCCCCCTCCAATCCCCCTTCTCTTCCGAGGAGTCTGCCGATGCTGCCAAGGGAGTGCTTCTGTCTACAGGCTTTGGCAACTGCCTCCACCCTTCTATCTCATTACTCCTGTCCTCGCTGGCACATCTCTCACTCCCCGTGTGCAGCGGACTCTCGCCTTGGTTCTGTTCTGGGTTGTACACTGATACTATGGGACCTATGGTAACAGGTACCGTAAGAGCATCTGGCAATTTCTGTGAGAGAACACCCTCTTCCACCCGAACCTTTTGCACTGTAAATCTTCCCACTACTCTCGCCACTGGGGAAGGTGGAGGTGCTTTTTCTCCCTCAGCTGGGCAAAACTTGTCCCCTAAGCACTCAGATCACTCACCATTTTGACCCCACCGTCCCCTTCTGAAACTTCCCAGTCCTTGGCTGATGTTGGCGTGCCCCCCAACTCGGGATTGTATGGAGGTGGTCTCTCTGACAACAGCCTCTCTATCAGGCTGTCGTCTGTCTCACTGTCCTCATCCTCTGTACTTTTCCTCTGTGCATCCCCTGTCTTTTCCAGCAACGGGTACAATGGTCTGTACCCTCCATCTCTTGGCCATGGCATCCCATCTCGCATCTTGGACCGCCCTAACTGATCGTTTCACTCTTTCTTGTCTCCTATCTCTGTTCTTTTCATGGGCTGCCCTGATCCATGCATTTAACGCTTCAAACTGGGTTGGTCTGGGCAAAGGTCGCAATGCAGCCATAATCGCTTTCAGCTGATACAGCACCTCTAATCTAAATGTTCCATATTTAGGGAATGTCAATTCTTCCTTTCCGTCTGTCATCTTACACCAATTATCAAGCCACAATATGGTATGTAACCCAACGTTCGTTGCCATATAATAAGCTGGAGTATCCTCGGGTGGAGCCTCCTCCCCACCCCGAGGTTCTATCCTGTTTTCCCCCTTGAAACATTTTCGCAACACTTTAAAACATTTCATGATGAAACCCACAACGTTTCCTTGTTCTACAGCGCTCGTTTACTTCCTGATGACAATCCACCAATCTCAGCGCGGCTTCACACTAACCGCCCTATCCCAGCGCGGCTCCACGCCAACCGACCAATCCCAGCGCGGTTCTTTCTGACGTCACTCGCCTCCGTTTCGCAGCAGTTCCCCTCCTCTCTCCGTTCGTCTCGCGGTCTCGCATGCGTCCCAATCATACACTGGAAAAGATCACTTCCGACCAAGCAACCACTTCCTTGACTGTACGTCCACAGTCTGACTGTAATTGTCACCTGAACTGGCAAATGTCTGTCCGCTAACGGCTAGACAAGCGCCTCAACTGATAGGTTACAAACTCACGGCAACTTCCGACCAGCGTCCGTTACCCACGCACTCACACATCCATTCCCCCTATCTCGGTCCTGCGGGCGATCAATGGTACCTCATGACCCCCTTAAAATGGTCGACAATTACTATGGGTGTTCGATACACCCGGACCACTTAGACTCCCCTTTGAGCCTAAGATTTTCACTGGTTGCGCGCGCTCACAACCTGTTCCTCTTTCACACTACAGGCACTCAACTCCGCCAGACAATACAACACACAATACAACATAACACCGCAATCTAGCAAAGCATGACCCTTTTCATACTGACTCTCCTCCGACCTGCTGCTTTCTGCCGCACTGTCACTCTTCGTCAGTTTCCGTGGAACGCCATCCTCCGTCCGCGATTCTCTGGACACTCATCATTGGTTCTCTATGGGCCTCGGGAAAATCTCAACCTGCTTCTAGTTTACCCTCACTCCAGAAGATAAACCATCCTACTCTGCTACCAACTGGAAAGGCGGGATTTTTACTTTCAGGGTCTGCTTACCATTCTCTAAAATCCCGTCACAGGTCGACTGGACCTTTTTACCTGTCATAGAGTGAATTAGGCAACCTATTTACTAATAATCGATACTTGCAACAATTCCCAATTACCCTTCCCAAAGGACCACTGACTAAGAATCAAGTTTAAAGATTTATTAGAGAAATGAAAACAGCTGAAGATACAGACACCTCAACACGAGGTTCAAAAAGTAAACGGGCACTAATACAAACATAATCCTACGGAAAAGTCTTAGGCGGCTTATGAATAATACGAGAATCAGTTCCAGAACCATCAGGCTAACAAAAATTGCTGTAACTTGGAATCTGGTATGCATTAGAAAGAAAAATCAAGTTAATCTGTCCCTACACTATACTAAGTGACATCCCTACTCAACAATAGCCCTTCTAACCAAAGGTGTCAGCCGTGGTGACTTCCCAGTGAAGTTCAACCACTTCTCTCAGACTAGAGTTTCTCATCCAAGCTAAGCTCCTTGCCCAACACGACCGCTCTCTCTAGCTCCTCAGCCCATCTGCTCTGCCTCCACCCTCGGGGTGCTGTCCCTAAGACGAAACCCCACAATGCGAGCGACACGCCTTCAGGTACGCCCCTCTCGAAGGTGTTAATTTCTGGAAATTTCCACTATGACACTTGTCCATCCTTGTCCGTGCAGACGTCCTTGGGTCCCAGACTCTTCATCCTTTCAAGTTGCTTCTTCAAATTCCTGGTCTACTCCTCCATGTCTGAGTCTAACATTTCTAACTCTCATACACAATGGGCCCTTACTGTCGGCTGGGTGATGCACCTGCAAAGAACTACGTACAATTCGGCTCACATTCTATAAATGTTGCAATAGTTTCTAAAGGCATCGTCTTTTATAAAACATTTCCACAGCTAGATGTTTAAGCAAGACTTTTTCAAACAGGCCTGCACGAGTTTCATGAACTAGGCCTCTGCATAGTTATAGGCCCAACGTTTACCTGAACAATTCTCTCTGATTCTATAGGCCTCTAACTTTAAGCAAATGCATTTCTAACTTAAACTAATTATCGAGTACATAAAACACGATTACACATTTCAATAAGCAAATCTGAATGCAAATTAATCTCATTAGTAAAAGATTTCATTTCAACAACATCTCTATGTAAAACAGCAAGTGTGGATTTGCACTTTGTAACATTTAGTTCTGCAAGTTTCTAATACCAATTTCTCAAGTACTCTATCCCACATTGCATCTAAACATGATTAAAGTCCTCTATGTATATACGGGTGCTGACTACTTGTACATATGATGCACCCCTACAAATTTCTCTGTAAATGGCGCTCTCTCATGTTTGCAAAGTTTTTGAAAGGGCCTAGCAGCTCCTCATGTACTGCCACTGGGCTCTCACTTCCTTCACGGCCCTTCAACTGTGCTGCATCCAGCGCAGTCACTTGTGCTACAGGCTGTCATTTTAATATGCTTTTTCCGATACCTTATTATTACCTTACCATTCAACAATGGTCGCTGACTATTCTAGTATGGTAAACCAATGATAAAGTATTGAAAAGACCACACACAGATTCAAATAGTTCCCCTATGTGCGCACGCAAGTGTGATCATTTTTAATTGTGTTTGGTACACTGTAACATTCTTTATTGCTCCAAGATGGCCAACACTTTGAGGTCGACTTGCGAAAAAGTCACACAGTGCAGAGCAGCAAGTCACCTTGCTGCGCTGCACCGCATGACAGGGAAAGGGAAGGAAATGTGCCGTTTTTAAGGCAATACGGCGCATTCCTACCTTTTCCCCAGCACTGGTTCCCTTTTTCAGCCTTCAAGCACAAAAACAATCCTGAGAGGCATATTTCTCTATCTATGTGTGCTGCAAAATGCAGCACACATAGAAAGAGAAAGTAAGGGGGAGTAATAAAGATGTTTCTCCTTGTTACGCCTCACCTGGGAAAACTTATCTTTTTGACACATTCCCAGGTCTACCAATTCTGCTAAATCTGGGAATAACTTAAAAACCATTGAAGTAGCATGGGAACAACCACGCAACGTCAATGGAACACCTTCCCAGGGTAGAGTAAGTCAACGCAGCAATTTACACTTGATGGCCTTACTCCAGGTTTATGGTGCCACTTAGGGCCACGCAAAGTTATTTAAGGATTGCGTCAGGCATGTACCACATTGCGTGGTGCAAACGCAAACCATCTCCTAAATAGCTCACATCTCGTAAATTAACGCATCAGCTATGTTTGAACAGTAAAGTCATGTTAAAACATGCAAAATTAATTCAAAGGTGGTCACTCAAGTGTGCGCACACACAGCTGACTATTTCTTTTTTTTTGTAACTCTTTTTATTTGCAACAAAAAGGTAAAGTGGTGGTCAGCACAATCAGGGAATACATTTGCCATGTAAGTACCATAGGAAAACACAGTACATACAGAACTTGTCCGATACCAGACATCCCGTAGCAGTACAATTATAACAGTAGTTCACAATGCAATCTGTTCGTCAAAGGGTGTGATTCGGAGGGGCTCAAACAGGGTACCCCGATAGTCATTCCAGTTGGACCACACCGCGACCCATTTCCGGGGGCAGCCCCGGGCCACATATACTGTCTTTTCCTGGAGCATACACCAATCCATATCTGTTTTCCAGGAATTGAGTGTTGGAGGTGTTACTGCCCCCACAGCCTAGCTATGTTGAGTTTCTCCAGCTATCTTTCAATGCTTCTTCCCCATATTTGATCAAACTTTATTGTTTCAACATGGCCAATGCGTTGGCCATTTTGAGACTATGACAATGCCTACGGTGTTTGCAGCTTCTTCTCTCCCACAGTCGGGTGCTAAAGGGCTAAATTGGCGCAGCTAAATATCTTCTTGAATGCAAAGGATTCCCTTGAATATCACATGAGGGAATTGCGCAACCTCCATGCATGGACTTCAGTACAGCACAGAGCTCATGTCCTGACTCGGAAATTATGTAAAAAGAGCTACTTTTAGAGTCCTACCAGAGTTATTGGTTCTTTTCTGTCAACCCAACTCTAATCGAAATAGGAAATGAATTCTTGCACGTGCATAAGGATGTCACACGAAATCAACGAGGAGACGCCAAAGACCAATACGGTTGCACAGATGTATTGTTTTGTTTTGCGGAGGAACATTGGTGTCTGCTGCAATGTGACATTTTGCATTTGGGAGTGAAATGGCAAAGTATAATTCTGAAGCATTTTTTAGCCCATACTGAAAAAGCAATTCCATGCATACGTTTTGTGCAATAATTTACATGCTGGCGAAGGAAGGGTCACAAAAAGGAAATGTGAAGTGAGAAAACCATAATTGATTGTGATATTCATATGATGTCTTTTATTTATTTTATGTAGCATGACTGTTTGACTGAGACTCATTTTTAAAATGTTCGAGTCTATATGTTTTCAAATACGTTTTTAGAATTAAATCTGCAAAGAAGTAGGTGTGGAATTGATGTGGGTATGTATGTTCAGTGTTGCTTTACAAAGGAGGGCCTCGTGCAGAGTGAAGTTCCTTCCCTCTGTGCACAGGGTCTTTGGGAGGGGTCAGTGTCGTCCGAAACTTGAGGGGGCCCCCCTGCAAAGTACATGGAGGGGGCCCCCTCCCAGAGGCCAAGCCCACCACCTACCTCTTTTCCCCACCACCCAAAAATCTGGTATATTTTTATTTGAAACTGCCAACATTTAATGAAATGCCTTTCGTTCAAAGTTTTCATAAGAAAGTGGGAAGAACTCTTAATATATAAACTACACCATTTGTAACATTATTGTCAAGAGCAGATTATTTAACTGAGACAACAATCAGAACAATGCCAAGGAGTGGTCATATTTGCTTAGGAACTGCCTATCGCTGAATACAAAGAACTTTTTGGGGTCTGAATTAGAATTTACATTGATAGACAATAACTTTAAACTTTGAAAGAGAAACCCAAACCTGCAATTTCACACACTCGACTGACAATATACATGAGGAGTACACAAGATATAACTCAGTATCCTGCCAGCCCCAAGAAAGATAAACTAGTGAATTATCTACATGCCACACACTTGCGACTGTCAAGGGTGTGGATGATAATAACGTGACCTGAGGAAGCAGTTTTAATTTCTACCATCATGTCTTTATTAGTAAGCAGGACAAAAACAGGCAGGTAAACGATGCTGATGATGAAAACTACATGGATGCTTCAGAACATAGTTGCAGATGTTTGTCTGTTTGAATTTATCATTTCTGTAGTGTAAACAATGCTAATTGCAAGATTTAAGGACCACATTTTACAGACAAGAGAAAGCAAAAGCATAAATAACCCAGCATGTAGCATAAAAACAAAACATATCAGCAAGTACATAATGACAGAATCTATACAACTACAGTTGGTAAAGCAAAGGAAAAAGTGTAAATACTTTCTAAGTGCAAAATAAAACAATCACCAGTCCAGCAATGTACAAAAATCAAGCATATTTTATAAAATCAAGGAATGGATGCAAGAAGGCGAGTACTCAAGGGAAAGATACAAAAGAGGAAATAGCAGAAGGGATGGGATTAGGAGGTAATCACTCAACAGTTGGATGAGGACGATAAGAGCCAATAATGCCGGAGTTAAAGGGATAGATTCAAGAAAGGATGATCTAAATGTACGGCTGCAAGGAGGCAGGAGCTAAAGGGACAGAGCCAAAAAGACAGGCGATAAGGGGCTGGAGCTGTCTTGAATGTATTGTATTCTTATATTTATAGATGGCTTACTACCCCTATATGGAGCACTGAAGAGCTTGCCGCTTGTCTACATGAGTAGCAAGCTACACTTTGTGTAGTTGGAAGGGTGTTGTATTTGTTTTGATGCTTTTTGGGAAGTGTTTCCATGTTGAGTTTGAGGACCACTGACTGGGGTGTGTGCAGCAATAGGGATATTCTACATCAGAGGGTGCTTCTGTGAGCTGTTTAAACTGTGTTTACTAGGATAGGATAGGATAGGATTCATATTTATAAAGCGCACGAATGCAAACAGCGTCTTGGCGCTAATGTAAGTGAGGGGATGCTGTCCAAATGTCGAACTAAAGCTGCGAAAACAGCAGCGTCTTTACGGCCTTCCTGAAAGTTTGATGATTAGACTGCAATCGGAGATTAGATGGCAGCTTATTCCATAAGTGAGCTGCCTGGTGAGAGAATGCTTTTCCACCCCATCTTACTCTCCGGATTTTATTTACTTGCAAAAAACAGGCATTACTAGATCTTAGCATCCTAACTGGCGTGTAAGGCCTAAAAAGTCTCTGCATGTCCATAGCTCCTCTACCGTAGAGTGCTTTATGCACAATGCACAAAGCCTTGAACTCTCCTCTTTGTTGTACAGGGAGCCAGTGAAGAGCTCTGATTCCCTTTGACGTGGAGCTGCCTTTGGGAATATTCAGCAGCAGCCTAGCAGCTGCATTCTGCAGAGACTGTAGTTTATTACTCTGGGCTTTATCAATTCCCAGAAACATTGCGTTGCAATAGTCTAATTTAGACAGCAAAAGGCTCACTACCACCGTCTTTTGCAGAGCTTGGCCGATGAAAGGGAAGATTTTTCTCAATTTCTTTATAAGGTAGAAACAGGACGATGTGAGACTATTTACCTGCGCTGAGAAGTTGAGCTGGGTATCAAAAATGATCCCCAAATTTCTCACCTTAGAAACCGGCTTAGGGCATTCTCCTGCACTAGTCGGCTACCACGTGGGGTTCCACAAAGATTGTCCTGGCCCAAATTCCATAACCTCCGTCTTATCGGTGTTGATCTTTAGATAGGCTTGGTTCATCCAGGACAGGATATCCAGAAGGCAACCATGACATCTGGCTGCTGTGTCCTCGGGTTGTTTAGTCACCGAGATGATTAACTGAGAATCATCCGCGTAGGATATCATCGCAAATCCATGATTCCTAACAAGTCTTGCCAGTGGTGTGATATATATATTGAAAAGTGTTGGCGAGAGTGCTGAGCCTTGCGGAACGCCACAGGGGAGAGTGAAACCATCTGATTGCATTCCCTCCCAAACCAGTGTCTGTTCTCTGTCTTCTAAGAATGATGTCAGAAGGGACAGAGCTAGGCCATCAATGCAAATGTTTTGTAACCGTTGGACCAGTACCGAATGATTTACCGCGTCGAAAGCTGCCGACAGATCTAGCAGGACAAGGATCGCCTTGCCCCCCTGTTGACAGTCTTTCGAATCTCTTTCGCTGCTACGGTAAGTGCAGTTTCTGTAGAGTGGTATGTCCTAAAACCATGTTGGGACAGGTCCAACATATCATTAACTTCTAGGTATTTTGTAAGAGTATTATTCATTATTTTTTCAAGCACTTTGGCTGCCATTGGGAGGCCTGCTATGGGGTGATAATTCTTATATTCCAATGGATCCAGAGACGGTTTCTTCAAGATTGGCCTGATTGTTGCTTTCTTCCAAGGCGTAGGATATTTCCCTGACTCAATCACCTTATTAATAAGAGGAGTTAATTGACTAGCAGTTTTATTTGCCCCTAGATGCATAATTCTGGGGGGGACTGGATCACTAGGTGCACCTGATTTTATCGAGTCCAGTGTATTCAGAATCTCCTCATTCGTGACAGCCGGGAAATTAACTAGACTGGACTGGATTGTTTTTATCTCAATATGTAATTCCTCATCCAGGCCTGTACAAGACTTCTGGAGGTCATCATAAATAGAATAGACTTTACTTTGAAAATAAGAGGCCAGATTATTACACATCTCTTGATCTGGCTGAAACTTTTCCTCATGCTGGGGTTGCGATAGAGAGGTAATCACCTAAAACAGCTCTTTAGCCGAGTTGCTGGCACTCTCAATCTTCTGCGTAAAGAACTGTTGTTTTACTCTAGCGATAGCCTCTTTATACTGTTTGAGGGCCTGATTGCAAACCTGTTTGCTATCCTCTTTATAGTTTTGCCTCCAGAATCGTTCGGCTCTTCTGCAACTGGCTTTCAAAACTTTCAGCTTGGAGTTATACCATGGTGCCAAAGGCTTAAGTCTCCTACTTGTTACCACTTTCTCAGGGGCCACGGTATCTGCAGCTACCTGCAGCCATTGATTAAAATCTGCTACTGCACTATCACTGGTCTGACCCACCCCACTCGGAGGTTGCCCTAATGCTGATTCTAGATCATTTAGTTGGACCTTATTTCAACCTCTGAATTTTGTTTTCACTACGGCATTCTGTACATTACGCCTGTGTAGACAAGCTTTAAGCTCAAAATGCACTGCTCTGTGATCTGTCCAGGGAACTTCAGTCACCTTAGTCACAGTCAAGTTCCCATTATTATAGAAAATGCCACCCAGTGTATGGCCCGCCTGGTGGGTAGACTCCATAACCCGTTTATCAAAACCAAAGGCTGCCATGTTGTCCAATAATGTACCAGTATCGGTATTATTATCTAACTCAATGTGATTATTAAAATCACCTAGTATTAGCATAGAATCAGAATCTGTACAGGATTCCAAATGTGTCATCATGGCTTGGGAAAAAGCAGCTCTAGGTCCTGGTGGACGGTAGATAAGAATTCCCTGGAGCTTCCAGAAGTTGTGTGCCTTTATAGAAAACCGGACTGCTTCTGCTGGTAAATCAGTTACAGCCTCGATGTATACTTTAAAAAGGTCTCGATATAAAATTGCTAACCCCCCACCTTTATTTACCCCTCTGTCCTGAAACTTCACCGCATATCCCTGAGGTAAGGCCATGTTCCAATCTGGCCCTGAAGCAAGGTCCGTCCAGGTTTCTGTCAAGAAAAGAATGTCTGGCGACATATTTTGTATCAGGTCCTCTATTTCATATTTGTGCTTTCCTAATGATCATATGTTTATCAACATGCACTGCACTTGCTGAGCTATATCTTGTGTCGACCTGTGTTTCCCATGTATCTTGGAGGTCTGGATGTAACATGATGTGTCTCCAATGTCTTCCCTCATATGAACATCGGGCGTTAATGCCGTCCTTAAGTTTCCCAGGTTATGAGCTTGAACAGGTCCATTAACTATATCACCAATCCCCATTTTAAACAGATGTGCGCAGCTAGCACAGCCAAACTTTTCTAAGGGACAGATATTAAAAGGCTTGCACGCACGGTTATCAAGATCTACTAGTTGTTGTCTGGTGTATGTAATTACCTGAGGCCAGCCAGGGATCCTGGGCCTGGGCACGTCCCCGGCGCGGACGGGCGCAGACTGGCTCGCCTTTGGCGCGCCACCGGCGCGCCTGCTGCGCTCGCCAGCTGCGTGCTCGCCCCATGGTGTTCTTTATACTTCCTGAGCAACAACTAGCACGCCAACCCAGGTGCAGTGCGGTCCCGATTCACATCCGGGTACCGCCAGGGTCGAGCAAGCTAGCAATTTAGCCCGCGAAAAAGCCACAAGGAGAGTCAGGTGAGTGCACCCCAAAAACAATGTGCAGAATAGCGTCAATACTAAAGTTAAAATTATCACAATAATTTAACAATTCGTAAATAAAAACCGGAGGTAATTCTTGCCCTCACAAGTGCCGGTAAGCCTCAGCAGTGCTAAGACTTAGGTTAAAAACAGCAGCCAACACTTACAGTACGCGCGCTCCCCCCTGGTGTTCTTTATACTTCCTGAGCAACAACTAGCACGCCAACCCAGGTGCAGTGCGGTCTCGATTCACATCCGGGTACCGCCAGGGTCGAGCAAGCTAGCAATTCAGCCCGCGAAAAAGCCACAAGGAGAGTCAGGTGAGTGCACCCCAAAAACAATGTGCAGAATGGCGTCAATATTAAAGTTAAAATTATCACAATATTATAACAATTCGTAAATAAAAACCGGAGGTAATTCTTGCCCTCACAAGTGTCGGTAAGCCTCAGCAGTGCTAAGACTTAGGTTAAAAACAGCAGCCAACACTTACTCGGGACTGTGCACTTCTTTTTTTGGCCAGGAAAGGGAGTACAGTTTTATTTAGGCAGTATTGTTAGATTTCAAGTTAGTGAGGCCTTTACCTGCAGAAGTTCAGAGTGTGGATTGAGCCTGTCTGTCTCCTAGGAGATTCTGAACAGGAGAAGCAGCTTCCAACTCCCTGGCCAGCAAACCTTGTCTGAGGTCACTAGGACCTTATATGTTCTGCTAGTGGTTGGTACATGTGTACACTGATTGGTGGTTGTATCTGGTGTTTCTATTGGATTAGGGATAGTGTCCTCATTGGTTGGGTATTTGAGGGTTCTGATTGGTTTCTGGGTTTGTGATTCATTCAATGTAGGGTTTGGGCTAGGGCTAGGGTTAGGATTTCTATTGGAAGTAGGGACTAGGGCTTACTATGTTATTGGTTGTTGGGAATAGGGTGGGATTAGGGCTAGGGTTAGACCTTTAATTGGATTCTGGTGTGATTGGTTGCTGGACTAGTTGCCAAACTAAGAGTAGGGTTAGGCTTTCTGTTGGAAGTAGGGACTAGGGCTTCTTGTGCCATTGGTTACTTGGACTTGGGTTGGGACTACTGGTAGGGCTAGGGCCTTTATTGGATGTAGAGATCAGGGTTTTTTAACTGATTGGGTGCTTGGACTAGGGCTAAGATTGGCTGTAATGTCCTGGTCTCCTATTGGTTCTAGATTTTAGTGCTAGTGTTGCGATTAGACAGTGTTAGGGCTAGGGTGCCCATTGGCTGAAGGGGTCACCTGATTACTAGGGCTATAAAAGGCCAGGGTTAGGACGTCGAGGCTAAGGGCAGAGAGGACAAGGGCAGTTGCCTGTTTGAGCCTGTTAAGGGCGGAGAGGACAAGGACAGTTGCCTGTTTGAGCCTGTTAAGGGCAGAGAGGACAAGGGCAGTTGCCTGTTTGAGCCTGTTCGAGACGGACCGGGTCCAGGGCCAGAAATGCTGCCCATTAACCCATTTAGCAATACCCAGCCCACACCATCCACAACCACAAACCTGTGGTACTTATGGATATATATATTTATCACTTTCTTATAATTTAGCATTTCCAACGCACTACCCTACTCCTCAGCCTATACTTTGCTCAATATATCTTCTAGCCCAACCTTCTGACTCATCTCAAACATCTTTCTACTACTCTTTCCAATGCACTACCCTATCTCTCATCCTATACATGTATCAATATATCCTATACAGCCACTCTTATTTATCTCAAACCCCATGCCACTGGATAGAGACTGTTTTGGTGTCGTACGTCAGGCAACAAGGAGCTTGAGGGAACGCCTTGGGGTGCATGGAGCGACAATCAGCGCAAGTCTTGGTGTCATGGTTCTGCAATGCAATTACAATGAAATACAATTGTGCAATGACTTTGGCAGGGTGGGTAGATGGTCAGGAGAAGTGAGTTAGTGATGGTGGATCGTAAAACACAATTAAGGTAAAGGACTGAGTATTGAACCTGTTTTTCATAAGTTGAGAAAGATAATCAAATTTGACTGAGATGTATTGTCTATTGGGCATTTAAATGAACACAAGCAGATAGTGTCTTTCACTTGCACCTTGTCATGTGGTTAGTGGCAGGAAGTGATGTAAGCAGCGTTTTGGTGCAGTTCATACATTATCAATGCTGCGCAATGGCAGGGAGAAGGGAAATGACAATGGGCTGTTGCTGGGCTGGTTATCTGTGTGGTTTTAAATTTCTTTTGTTTCTTTCTGCACTGTAACAACAAAAAGTGTGATTTGATAACGTGAGGTTTGTTATCATTGGCATTGGCGCACATGAACTAGTTTGAGGTTTCTGCCCTTCTGTTCACAGAGTGATTACACGATTAACCGAATCCCTCTCCTTTTGAATTTACGTGGGTCCAGTTCCTCCACTTCCTACCTAGACGAAATTGCTCCTGCAGCTTTGTGCTATGAGTAAAGACATCCAGTAACGTGCACATGTGCCAGTGCTTAGTTTGTAAAAAAAATTGTCACATCAAACTGCAGCTTACAGTTGAAGTTTTATCATTAAAAAATATATATATATATACATTAAATAGTGTAATACTCCACTAATGAACGTTGCTTGAAAATACGCACACTGCGCCCCGACGTGGTGGTTTCTCAGAAGTCAGTGCCAGTGTTTACAAATAAGGGCTGGTGCTCAGCACCGGAAAACAAGGGCAAAAATTAAGCACTGCATGTGGCACTTATATGAGGGTGTTTTTCCATTCGCTGTAACTGGACAACTTGGAATAAGACTCTTCTAGGTGTCAAATTTTGGAGGTTTGGAAAAGCATGGCCCCTTCCAGGGGTCTGGCCTACTTGAGTTGAGTGATAAATGTTGGTTTCTCTCAGGAGCTACACATCTTCTGAGCGTGCACTCAACTCACACGATCATTTTACACAAGATACCTCAATGTTTGGATAGATTTGACGAGCTGCAAGGTTGTTGTTTATCTTTGATAAGAGTGTCGCCCTTCCACCTGGACCCAAGGTATCTCTGATATCACCCCAGCATTCTTTCCTTTGAATACCCCTCACCTCCCCATGAACAGCTACGCCGGCCCATATTTTAGGGGTGTAGACACTGAAGGTGATGTCCGGTAATCTAAATTCCCATCCAGTTGCACCACCCCCCCACCTCACTGATTCACCCCAAGAGCACACAAACAGTGGAAGCGTGCTTTACTGTGCATGAGATACGAACTGTTTACTCAACGTTTCTGCAAGTGTTCAGTTGGGTCTGGTGGCTTAGTGGACTAATGTTTTCACTGTCACAGGTTCAAATCCCGGCAGGTCCAGTCAGCTTGTCATCCTTCTGAAGTCAATAAAATAAGTACCTTTGAGTTAGTTAACATTAAACATCTGTTATTCAGCGCCAATATATCCTTTGCGGTGAACATGTGCTTTACAAATAATACACGTTCTGTTATGCTTTGTGCAGTAATTATTTCGTTGAAAGTGATACTGACTCAGTGAAAATGTTAACCACGAGGGTGTCATGTTTGTTTGGGAAACTCGTGAAAAAGCCTTTGCAGTGTGTTCTTTTCACCTGCAGCATATTTTCGTACGTTTTTACCTTTTAAAGTATTTAAATACTCTAGCATCCCTTGTAAAATAAATTGTCCATCCGACAACACCTTTAAATTAAAATAATGACCAGGTTTAATTTAAAAGGATCAGCGAGTTAACTAAAATGTTACTGGAGTAACATAAGATATTATGGCATGCCATGGTGTTTAAATTCAGTCACCAGACATCTCTGGGTATCACAGGCGTTGCAAACATGCTAGGACTGCACAGACATGCAGACAGTTGTGACTGGTGAGAAGAGAGAGTTTGGTGTTTCTAGTGGCACGCAGTGCAAAGAAAGTTTTAAGCCTTCATTGGCTCCCGATAGCCAAACGCTGTGTATTTAAATTAGGCTGTGTTATCTTCAATGCCCTTGCTGGTCAAGGCCCTGTTTTTATCTCTTCCAGGATCCAACGTTATGTTCCCTCACGTGAACTCCGCTCCTCTCACCTCAACCTGCTCATTACTTCTACTTTCAAACGAAAAAAGCAGGGTGGTCTTAGGTTTTATTTTTTGGCCCCCCGCTTTTGGAACTCTCTTCCGAATGAGCTTAGATCCGTAACATGCTATATTCAATTCAGAACTCTCCTGAAAACTTTCTTTTTCCTACAAGCCTATGAATAATGTTCCCGGGAATCTTTCTGCTGCAGTCTTCCTGCTCCTAGCGCCATGAAACCGCTTGGTGTAAGTGCGCTTTAAAAATAATTTTAACATAACATAACAAGCACTTGCCAGCTTTTGTTCAGAACAGTAACGAAGATGAGTTAAACGGCGGAGGGGACTGGGAGGCTATTAGTACAGAGGGCAGAGAGGCATTTTTGCAGCAAGCCTCTGAGCCTGCTGAACTCCGAGCAGATACAGAGAGCTAGTCAGTGCCGAGGGGCCCCTGCAGCTCAGGGCCCCCCGCACTGCGGGGGCTGTGGGGGCCTGTGTTACACCCCTGGGAGGGGTCAAGGAGGGACCCACTGACGGATGACGTCAACACACTTTGGGGCGCTCATCGCCATCGAAAAGGAGTGTGGGCAAAGGGATTGTACTATCTCTACATCGGGATGCTGAGGAAGCAGTCTGCCCCAGCGCACGGGCTTATAGAGGTGGCCTTGCAGGCCACCAAAGAATTGTTGAATGCCACGGGCTGTGGCCAGAGGCAAGAGAAGGGGTTCCTGTGGCACAGGGCCAAGAGTCTAGGCCTATATGAAATTAGGTTATTAATTGAGGGAGGTGAGTACCCACTCCAAATAATAACCACAGTCCTTATCAGGGTAAGCCACTAAAGTCATTAAAAGAACCTGAGCTCAACTCCCTCATAACTATGGCACAGAGCAGACAGGCTTAATTTAAAGGCAATGTGCAGTAATAAAGTCGAAACAATAAAAATCTCAAAACAAATTAGAGCAATAGAGCACAATGGCACCAAATAACCAAATGGCACCAAAAGTGAAACTGGAGATATGATATTTTAAAGGTTTTAAGTAAAATAGCATCACAAAGCAGAAAGTGTCAATGCTAGTCAATGGTTGAGGCACAATTTTATGCTGACTATGATAGAGTGCTATTCAGATACTCCAACCAGGTTCATCTTGGTCCAATGTTTCACCTTTTGGCATAGGGCCGGATTTAGAGTTCGGCGGATGGGTTATTCAGTCACAAACCCGATGGATATCCCGTCCGCCGTACTACAAGTACATTATATTCCATGGCACTTGTAATTCAATGGACAGAGTACCCGTCATGTTTGTAATGGAACAACCCGTCCGCCAAACTCCAGATCATGCATATAGTCCTTTAAGTTTCAATTCACCACAGGAGTACACTTCTAAAATATCCCCAGACACTCAAGGAATGCACTTAGAGACTCGCAAGGTGGAAGGCCGAGGCCTTCAGGAGAGTCTAGTCCAGGTCCAGTTGCCACTGGTCAGCTAAGCAGTTGCAGGAAAAGACCTCTTGTAGTTTGCTATTTCCTTGCAACTTAAACAGGAGGTTGGCGTTATGAACTTTGCAGTCCACTTCTTTAGCCTGAGTAGAAGAGAGAGAGCAGGTCTAGTCTTCATGGCTCTTCTCAGGTCACAGACTGGAGGTCAAGTGTTCTTCTGTTCTTCCACAGGTCCAGAAAGTATTCTGAAGTGGGTGCCTGGAGATGTCACATTTATGTCTGGCACGAGCTAGTGGGTGAGAATGACCCTTGGGGATGCCAAACCAATTGGGTAAAGATTTGCAAAGCTAACCCTACACACTTTGGGCATTTTCAAGGTGTTTGGAAATCATGGGACATACTTAACTTGGGCTCCGAGGGTGTGTGTTCGGAGTGTAGTATGGTGATCCTAATGTCTTCTCACATCTAACACTAAGGTCGAGTTCGGGGCAGGTCCTGTACCCACAACAACCTCAAAGACAGAAGTATGGATGAACAAAAGCTGAGTTTTCAGCAAGTGACAGTGGATACACTAGAGGTGTTCAGGTATCCTGATTCCATCCTTTGTAGTGTCCCCCAAGAATCATATTAAAAACCCCAGCAGGACTAGACACTGTGATGTCAACAAGAGGTCCACTGAGATTGGGGCCAGTCTGACTGCGGAGGTAAAAGAAGAGTGGAGACCTGGCAGTTGGCTACATCTGCTTGTGATAGAGTAGGCCTCTTTGAAGTTAATCAAGTTCCTCGGCTCAGCCCACAAGTCATCCTGTCAACAATGTAACAACATCTCCCAAAACCCAAGGCCTTTTGTTCCTGCCCTCAAAGCAAGTCACACGTCATTCGCACATAACAAAATGCAAATTACTGGCTGGCAGAAGTGGGGGAGCGAAATGCAGATTAGCTTCCAGGGACAGCAGGCATGACAAAGGTAACTTTCTATAAGTATCTTTTCCTTAACACCTTAACCGCAGCCATTATTTCGCCGCAGTGCGGCGGTTCCGCGGAGTGGGCGGGGCCGCATCGGCCATTGGCCGTTCGCAGCACAAGCGGGGTAGTGCTCGCGACGGCCAACAGCAGACGGGAGCACGGAAGGGGTTAATAGTTACACAAAATTCGATTTTACCATTAAATTAGATTTTGAATACCTTTTAAAAAAGAAAGAGTATTTGAATACTTTTTCTAGCTGCTTCTAAACCAAAATTAGCAATATTAGATGTAACAATGTAATTCAGTGTTTTCCTACACAGCCGTCACCCTTACTATAGTAATACAAGCTTTTGAGCCTTTTTGACTGTAAGGACATGTGAAACAGTAAACTTTTACGTTGGCAGGTCGAATTAGCAGTTTAAAATGGCACAGCGAGGCTACAGTGGTAGGCCTGGAGACATGTTTGCTTCATCACTGCTGTGAGTGATACAATGAGTGCTGCAGCCCACCAGTGACTTTTAACTAACAGGCTCAGGGTACACTCTGTACCATGTACTAGGGACGTATAGGTAAGTTAAATATGCCAATCAGGTGTATACCAATTTCAACATGCTAAACGTGGGAACATCACACTTTACTGCTGGTTAGCAGGTGTAAAGTACATCAAGTTCTATGGACAGCAAAAAATAGGGTTTAGCAAAAATGTAGGGTGACCCTGTCAAAAGGGTGAATTTATAACAATTCTAAATGGGACAGTGTTTGTGACAACACCCGTAGCAGTACTGCCTGCAGGACACCCTGCAGGGTAAAGCACCAAGGGCCTCCAGGAGCAACCGAGGGGCTGCCGTAGTGCTTTGACAAGGCAGAAAGGAGCAGGTGTGTCTGCAATAGCTACTGAAATGTGGAGACACACCTCTGTAAACACTGCAGCACACACAGGGTGTATGCCCTTTGACAATTTAGCACCAACATATGGAAGGAGGAATTGGGGGCCTCTTGGAGCGAGCACCCAGGAAGGTGTTACCAGGGCTATGTAATGGAAAGGTCAGATCACAGGTGTCGACATGACCAGGGGCAGGCCACTAGACAGCAAGAAGGAAGGAGTGAGCAATACTGGAGCAGGAACAGTCAGCGGTAAGGAGGAAGCAATACCACAGGTGCACAGGAACAGGAAGCTGTGGGTGGCAGGTGAAGCAGAGGTGGATGGAAGGGTAGAGAAGCATGAACAAACTGGAAAGCTAAAGGAGAGGGCAAGAAAGAAGATGGATGGTGAGCTAAAGCCCGCATTAGTCGGAAGACATTCACAGAAGTGACAGGATTTAGTTGTTAACGGTACAAGGTCTCAAGAAGAGAGATGTAGGTGATAAGAGGCCACGGTGAATGGGTACCCCACGTGCTCAGGTTATGGATGCAGATAATGATTTTGCTGGGGAATGGTAGTTAATGTGGGGGAACAAAAAAATGGACAAGAGAAGTCAATCTGGAAAAGGACAGCGGTAGGGAGGGAAATAAAAGCGGGATGAGAGGAGAGAGTGAGTTTGAAAAGTTCCAAAATAAATGGTACATGTCTTGGGGTAAATTCTTGGACTGGAGGATGGAGCTGTGGAAATAAGGAGGGATTAGACAGGTTGGGTTCAAGTAAGTACAAGAGAAAGACAGCAGTGGGCATGTGGGGATGGCATGTAGGGCAAGGTGAGAGTTGAGCCGCACCAAATCCTAAGGAGGAGTGAATCAGGAGTCATGGTTACACTGTATAACGCCGACCAGGCCAATACCAGCTGTTTACAGCACAAGCTGGTTACTTTTGCCACATATAGCCTTTCAGGGTCACCCTGTCTTGGGAGGTGTTGGGCCCCAATATAAGATTTGACCAGACAGAGCATGCTGGAACATTGGAAAGGGTAGTTGTTTCAGGTCACTATGTAGGTTCAAACATGAGTGCTCCAAGTGATGGGTAAGTGTTGTTGGTGTAGTGCTTACAGGTCAGAGAGAGAACACCATTGCAGGGTTGGAGCAAAAAAGGAACATGGGAAAATGCTAATAAACTAGTAAGTTGGAGTCATTGAAGCCATGGCTGTGCCATTTTCCTAATAGGGCGACCACTCAGAAGTTGAGGAGAGGCTTTGTTGTTCGCTGGGGGGTACAATACACTGGGATTTATTCAAGACGCCGAGCTGACAACTTGAGATATGTAAATGAATTGAGGACCATCATGCTTGGCAAATTGACAAAAGAAGTTCAAATAGTCAGGACAGCAGGCCCCTTTGAGGAGATGCCCCTCCTCACCCTGATGACATCCTGTTAGGGCTTGTGCCAAAGAAGACAAAGGGAGAATGCAAGCTGATTCACCACCTGTCTTGACCATAACATTTTTGGTCAATGACTACATAACAAAGGGGCATTAATGAAGCAATAACTTTAGTTAGGACATGTGAGTTCAGAACAGAAATGAGAAAGCAAACAAATTTAGCCTTCCAGGCTGCTACTGGTACACCCATATAACTTTCCAGTGGTAGGATACTACTTTGTACACAAGGCCACATCCTATGGGGTGCTTTTTGGCATATTCCGTTTTTGAAACTTTTATCTATTTCTTGGAATGCGTGGTGAATCATGGATTGGTATATGAAAAAAAGTGATCACAAAGGCCTATGGTTGAAAGAAAGTCTCCTGGTTATATCACAGGAGCAATTCACTGTAAAGAAACCTCTTGAACATCTTTTTTTCAGATATTGGTTCACTTCCCTGAGAGCTAAAATGGAGCAAACTACCAAGGGCCTTAAGTCTGAGGAAGAACATGTCTGGTTTGGTTTCTTATGCTAATTTCTCGACCTCAATGGCCTAGTCATCACAGACCTATTCTGCCAGATATTAGGTGACCCCAGTTCCATTATCCATGATGCTGCTGGCAAAAAAGTGCCTTGCAGTCAGTGCCTTCCAGAAAGAACCCCATATAAGGAAACAGCCCAATAGGCAAAAACCTTCAAGAACAATCAACGAAGGCCCCGGAAGGCTATGATTATTTGACTCCAGAAGAAGCCAAACGTTGAGCTAGAGATAGGCTGGATAGATGGAAAATGGATTTGCCATCTTGAACAATGGTACTGAAAAGACAAGGCTGGGAGTAGAAGACTACTGAAGTAGAGAGGAATTAAGGAAATGAAAACAGTCGAAGGTTCAGGTAGGAATCTAGGAACAAGGAACCAGTCGAACAACTAACTACTTAAAGCATTGCAACTCAAAGATTAGAAAGAATCACTTTCTTTTATAGCTCTTGCATGGCGTTAGATTTTGGCGCTGCCCCAGATTTACATGTCCTTGTAATTCTGGAGCAGCGCCAAAGAGCAATGGGTGTTGTGGTGGAGCGCCCATAGCAACACCCATTGCACGCCCCTTTCACTCAGATATCTGCGTGAAAGGGTGCCATATTTACAGAGTTGTGTTAAGCCACAAATATGGAGCAGGGCATGGTGTCACAGGAACGTCGTTAAAAGTGATGTTCCTGTGGCGCAATGTCCTTGTAAATATGCCCCTTTGGTTTTTCCCCTGTTTTCATTATCTTGATGTTCCTAATAAAGGGTTAGTTTGGGTAGAAACACATTCTTATTAGTAAAGCCAACCACTATGATGTGTTTTAAATCCTGACTCCTGAGTTTGTGCTTCTCTGGGCCAAACACTGCCTACTAGTATGAATGGCATAGGGTTCATACACTTTATAATCCTTATTGTTTTATGTAACATTTTCTATTGACTGATTTACACAAGTATGATTAATTTGCTCTGTATAAGTGTGTGTGACGTAAAGTGCTCTGCCACCCTACACTCGTATGAATGGCGCTATAAACAAATTAAATGCATGTGAGAGTGGGGCTCTGGGGAGATGAGGGGCGCTGGTGGAGCGTGATAGTGAAGAGTTTTAGGGGCAGATTTACAATAACTGGCGCATCCCCAGGGATGCGCCAGTTATTGTGCGCCGCAGCTCCGCCACCCATGGTGCGCCGCATTTACAATGCGGCGCACCATGGGGCAAAAATGGGACAGATGCGTGACGCATCTGTGCCGTAAAGGCGGCGCATTGCTGGAGTTGTGACGCAGCTCCAGCAAGGCTCGGGGGTGCCCTATCTGTCCAATGCTCCGTCAAGCCTTATGCCTGCTTCAAGCAGGCGCAGGGTTTTGACGCAGCATGGGCCTAAAAGTGACTGAGTGAAATCTTGTAGATTTCACTCAGCCACTTTTAGGAGGCGTTCCTGCATAGGAATGCCCCCCTCCGCCGGAACGCCTCCTTATGGCGCAGGGCTTTAAAACGTGACGCATCTCCCAGATGCGTCACGTTGTAAATACCCCGCACCATGGCGCATCTTTTGCGCCGCCGTTGTGTCACAAAAGTGATGCAATGGCGGCGTAAAAAAGGTGCGAGGGGCTTGTAAATCTGCCCCTTAGTTCGGAGGGAGCGCCAACCAGGACTGTCGCATTGAGAGCCACCAGCGTTACTCATTTTAAGCCTGAAATTCGAGGAGGGGGCAATCCTGAAACTCCAACTGAAAGCCTTCTGACGCTCTCTGTAATGCCCAACGACCCAATATGTGGCCTTTCCATTTGTTTGCAAATAGTAATAGGCGACCTTCCGCTGTGGTTTGAGGCTTGTCTGCAGAGTCAGGGTCTAGGAAGCTGCTGACAGGCTGGAGGATTGGGTCGGGCATTTTCAAGGATTGTGGACCCCTGACATCGGTCTGACCTCAAAAGGGATGTCATGGTAAATTCTTTATTGTATGATTACCTAAAATCATTTACAAATACAGTGTGTATTACATCATAAAACATACATACATCTATTAGTAAAAAAAGCTATAAAATTGTAAAAATGTGGGTGACCCATATAAAATTTTTAAAAACATCTAAAAATGCAGCAGTAAATGATATGGGTGCAGCATATAGATTTTTTTTTATAGCAAATGCAGAAAGGCATCACCGGGCAAAGCTGAGAGGCATAGGCACGTAGGAATAAAATATTATGTCGTACAGGCATCCATATAATTAATAATTATTGTATGAGTAGGTTGGCTTACGAAATGAATGAAAAAGCAGTACTCCTCCCAAAATAAAATGTACAATGTAAAATAATTGAACAGTGGTACAGGTGAACGGTGTATAGAATCATAGGATGCCAGAGTTGCTGCCACAGTGGGTGTTCAGCAGCTCATATTTTATTAACTTTCTTCATCGATTCTTGCATTGTCCGTAGAGTCTTTCCTGCTACCGCATAGAACCTGCCGATTCGTGCAAAGTCCATTGGCAGTGTGGTAGATGAACGTTAGAGCCTCCTTGCATGATCTTACTCTATTTTGAAGGAACACTGGGGCATATTAGTAAGGGCAATATCGCCACTTTAGCGGGACTTTTTCCATCTAAAGCGTCGATATTTTTATCGCCCTATCAGCAAGCTGTCGCTAACAACAGTTAGCGACAGCTTTTAGACGATAGTAACCGGTTTGGGGCCCGCTTTGCATGTCAGCGATATTTATCGCTAATGACATGCAAAGTGAGAGTACCCAAACTGTTAGCGACTGAAAGCAGTCACTATAACAGCTATCGCATATTAGCAACGCAGGCTTAGCGGTAAAAAAAGTCACGCTAAGCATGATTATTGCTAGAATCTAACGCCTGCTAATAGGATGACTTACCTGTGTATTCAATGGGAGGTGGATTGTCTGGTTAAGCCCCCATTGGCATTAATGCATGAATATCGCTGGATTTCCTGCGATATTCACGCATTTCGCCGCTATCGCTGGATATTATAGCACAATGGAGAAAAACGTTGCTAATAGCATGTTTTCTCCGCTAACATATCCAGCGATAGGAAGCGAAAAAAAAACGCGCTAAGCGCGTTTTGCGATATCGCAATTCCTTGCTAATATGCCCCACTGTTCCTAGGTTTAGTCGCCTCGGGCCCAGCACAGCAAAAGAGATGTCTTAAAAAGCTGTGTTGCTGAGTCTGATTCTGCTCTTAAGGAGCTGGTGGAAAAGGGAGATATCTTGGTATTGAAGGTTGCATTTGAAAAGGGTGCAATAGCTTTTTCTCTTCAGCTAACTTTTTAAGCAGGTCATCAAGCTAAAGAGCGAAAAGCTTAAGTCTCAAAAACGGCGGATGAGATTCTTTTGAGATTAATTAGGCTTCCAAGGACACATCCAAATTTGCCTTCTTCATGCAATAATTGCACCTGCCGAAATTGCAGAAGCACACAGTCAACAGAAGGCAGTATCAGATAGAAACCACGCCATCAGCTTATGCAGAAAAGCACATTAGGTCAGCTTTCTTCATTTAGAAAATCCAATAAAGCATGGGTAGTAAAAGCCTAATAAGTGGAATCTCGAAATATATAATTGGAGGCTGCACATACTCATTTTAGGTCTATCTTCTGGGGCATTAGGCAGGTAATATCCAGTAGCCAAATAAGATATGCTTGCTAATAATGTGCTAACTTTAACATTTTGTGGAAACTCTGACACAAATCATTCCAAGGGGTACCGTAGACTTAAGAATCTTGGAAATCTAGTCTTGTTGATCTCTTTCCATGTCTAAAATTCACCTGACAACCTTCTGTAAAAGTAAATAGCCCATGGCAAGAGGACCATATGAACAAAAAAAATCCTCAGGGTCTGTCTCCATCTCAGGTGCCTGAAACTACAAACATGTTTTTATATTGCGAATAACTGCAGTTAGATACGATCCCTGATCCACCTTCCCCCCTGTGAGGTTCAGGATCAAATTCTTCAGACTCATCCAGAGGTTTCCTTAATAAATGTGCACATTTTGTCTGAGCCTGTTAAGATATATTCAGAGCTTTGTTCACAATGTTCTGTAGCTCCTCTGGGGATAGTGCTAGTCTACAAGAGCCAACTTACGCCTCCTCAACATAGTGCCTCTTTGAAATGCATTTGCATCTCTCCATATTTCAAACACTAAATCAATCAATCTATCAAACATTTATAGAGTGCAGCAAATCACCTCAGAGAGCCTCGAGGCGCTGGAGTTGCTAGCTGCTGCGTGGAGGTTTGATTTTCAACCATCCAGGTCTTCAGTTCTCTTCTGAATTGCTGGGGCGATGGTGCGGTACTGAGGTGCAGGGGGATGTTGTTCCAGGCCTTGGCTGCCAGGTGTGAGAAGGAGCGTCCTCCACTGTTGTCTCAATGGATCCATTGGGTGTCTGAGAGGGAGAGGGAAGCTGATCACAGGGGTCTGATCAGTTAATGGAATATCAGGCATTTGTTGATGTATGCTGGTCATTTGTTATGCAGGGTCTTGTAGGCCTGGGTCAGCATCTTGGACTGGCATCTCTTCAAAATCTGTAGCCAGAGTAGTTTCTTGAGATGGAGCGTGATGTGGGTCCTTCCAGGGAGGTTGAGTATGAGTATTGCCGCTGAATTCTATTTTGTCTGAGTCTCTTCAGGAGGCATGAAGTGATTCCTACATAGAGCGTGTTTCCGTAGTCCAGTCTGCTGGTGAGGAGGGCCTGCATAATGGTCATTATGGTGTTCAACGGAAGCCACTTGAAGATCTTATGGAGTATGTGAAGGGTGTGGAAGCAGGCAGATGAGACTGTGTTGACTTGTTTCTTCATGGATAGTTTGTTCTCTAGGATGATGGTGAGGTTGGGTCCGTGGTCTGTTGGGTTGGAGGTGGGTGTCAAGCTCCATGGGCTATCGATTATAAGCTCAATGAAGCTTACACATGGGCAGAGGTGTACGCCCAACGTAGATACACTCAAAGGAAACCTCAATCACAAACACAATCATCCGAAGAAAGTGGAGTGTCAGATCAGGACACTGACACATCAAGACCGTCTGCTAGTACATACTTGAAACAAAAACCAGGTACCCAGAAACAAGGAGTAGTTTCAACCAATAAAGCGGATGCACCCACTGAAAGTATTCCAACCGTGGCTTTTTTAGAGGAAGGCTTGGATTTGACCAAACCACCAGATCCCTCGACATCAAAACATTCAGACAAAAGACAAGACGCGGGAAAGGAAAAAGAAATAGAAAAAAAGACCGGATTGAGGAGTCAAGTGAAACTCTCATAATAAATATTTCCACGAAAAAGTTAACTACATTTGAGGAGAAAGTATTAAACAAAGGCACTTCGTTTGTGAGCACATATCACACAACAGAACTAGAGACTGAAGTTTCTTTCTTTAAATTCATGAGAACTTTGAGATTGCGACATTTCTTCACCAATGTATGTCAAAATGTTGTACCACAAGAATCCAGCACTATTTTTAAGCCAAAAAGCAAATTTCAAGCACCAGTGTCTCACAAGACTTTGGATAATTTCGAGACTTTGGTTAAAATCGATCTGAATAAATTGAAGTATAAAAGACAGTTGAGAAACATGACTCGTGCGGAATACAGCACGTTACAAAAATTATCACAAGACAAAACCATCACTTTCCAGAAGGCTGACAAAGGAGGAGGGCTCGTCATGATGGATGTTGACTTCTACATGAAAAAAGGGACTGAACACGTCACGGATGAAAATACGTATCTTAAGTTGGACCAAGACCCAACCATTGAAATTTCTCAAACACTTGATAAAATTCTTGAACAAGCAGAAAAACTTAATTGGATTGATGACAAGACCAGAAAATATCTACACCAAACTCATCCAAGACGCCCTAGGGTTTATTTTTTGCCTAAGATTCATAAACATCTAAACAATCCACCGTTTCGACCAATTGTATCCGGCTGTGGATCAATTTTTGAAACTCCAGGGAGATACATTGATCATTTTCTTCAATCTTTTGTTCGGAAATGGTCAACCTACATTGAGGATACTTTGGATTTTTTGAGGAGTTTAACAGCAATCCCAAATATTCATGAAGACTGGATACTATGCACGATAGACGTCGTGGCATTATATACATCAATTCCACATCAATCAGGACTGGAAGCAGTCGAATGGGCATTGCTCCAAGAAGAAGGAACAGACAGTCAAAAATGTTTTGTGTTACAACTATTGGAGTTTTGCTTAATGAACAGCTACTTTGAGTGGCAAGATGTTTTCTACAACCAAATGAATGGTACATCTATGGGTTTTCCAGGGGCACCCATGTATGCCAATACATTCATGGCGAAATTTGAATATGACCATATACTGACGGATTCACAATGGCAAGAAGGTCTGGTGTTTTTTCGACGTTACATTGATGATATTTTTGTAATTTGGCGTCTTTCAGAAGACTTACTTGCGAAGAACATCAACCGTCTTAACCAAATAGATCCGAGGATACAATTCACCTCTATGATCCGTCATGATGAAATTTCTTTCTTGGATGTTGTTGTAAAATTGAATGATCAAGCCATAGAAACCAAGTTATTCAAAAAATCAACTGACAGAAACAATGCACTGTTATACACCAGCTTTCACCCAAAAAATTTGATTGACAATTTGCCCACATCTCAATTCATGAGGATTAAACGTATCTCTTCTAATGAAACAGATTGCGCTGAATCATTACTTGAACAAAAGGCAAGGTATATTCAAAGAGGATACCCAGAATCCATACTTGATAGACAACTTATAAAGGTCAACAACATGACAAGGAGCTCTTTGTTGACCAAAAATGAAAAAACCAACACTAACAGAATGATTTTTGTCTCAAAATATTCGTCAGCATCCAGAGATATTAAAAAGATCATTTTACACAGATGGGAATTGTTGGAAGTGGAACCTGATTTTGGTAATCTGTTCATTGAAAAACCACTATGTGCATATTCAAGAGCTCAAAATCTCAAAGAATTTCTCACAAAACCAGCAAAAGCCAAATTGAAAAGTGGTTCATTTCGTGGTACCACCAAATGTTGGAATTGTAACAACTGTAATAACATGATATTAGGGAACACACTATTACACCCCAGAACTGGTGAAAAAATACCACTATACCACACGTCTGATTGCAACACTGAATTTGTTGTTTATTCGATTAAATGTCCATGTGGACTGCTATATGTTGGCAAAACCACGAGGAAATTTAAAACACGAGTATCAGAACATAAGAGCCGGATACGGAATCAAAATCGCACGTCACCATTGGCTGTACACTGGACCGAACAAAGACACACCATTGCACAGATGAAATGCCAGATTATTGAAGCAGTTGCTCGGTATGCAGGCAGAGACAATGACCAGGCACTCCTCCAGAGAGAGGCTTTCTGGATTAAAAAATTACAAACTTTGACCCCAGGGGGGCTTAATGACAAATTTGAATTCAGCTGTTTTCTTTAAAACATAGGCAGGATGACGGCCTCTAAATACCTCCACGAATCTCACATACACATACACTAGAACAAGCTGCAACACAACACATGGTAATTAAATCAGAGGGTTTGATCAATGACATTGATATATGTAAACTTATACATTGTGAATGTAGTAGTTGTAAATAGAAGGCAGGTTAATCATCATGTTATTTCCTTGATCATAAGGTGTAAATAGCAGGCAGGGATTTATTAAGTTCTTCTAAGTAGTTTATTTCTCATGTTATTTATTTCTTTGTTGTTATCTACACGCAGTGATCTGGGTGTGTTTTTTTGTCATTTGATAAAGTTTTTTTAGTTTGAATATGATGCTCGCTCTCCTATGGCTCATATCAGTGATGACCGTTCCTCTAAAACGCGTTGCGTGAGATCGAATAATTATTTATTCATAAGCGCGTTTATATAAATATTTACAATCAGAGCTTTTCAACTCTTCTGATGTAGTCCGATGTAGTCTGTTTTCTATTTTCTATGGTGGACGTTCACCCGGTAGTTGTGTTTATAGGCTGTAAGCGATGACACGGAAGTGCATCACACAGCCAGGCGGGTTAGTTTGGAACTACTCGGCGTGCCTTGCAGGTAAGCGCGGATGGTCAGTTCTGCGTGGTAACTTAATGATCGGCTAATATTACAAAGGTACTGATGTTACCTTTATATTTCTTTAGGCACCGAAGATTGTATTGACCGACTCTCGGCTTTGAGACATCTAGTTGCGATAGAGGTGAGCAGATGGCGGTTATAATAACTTCACAGATTTTTTTCATTAGCACGGTGTCACTGATTAAAGATACTCTATTCCTTCACAGAGTCGTCATTTGACCACGTGATTGGTTTTTTGAACCAGGACTTAGTTTTGTTCAAAAAAGGTGAGCAGGTTGATTGTATGCCATTAATGTAGTGGTTTTATCATTTCACTGTGATTGGTTATAGTGATGTTTTGGATTTATTTCCGTTTCAGATATAAGTATACTATTGCAAGGTACGCTTTTTCTAATTTTTTACCATCGGTTGATTGGGCAATTTTCTCGTATGAGCACATATATGTTTACACATGATCATATAGGCATTGTTTGAGATTGTACCTGTGACGAATGTAGTTGTGATATCATAGAAAATATTCTTTGCTAATGTTCTAATGCTGACATTTAATGCTGATGTATATTTATGATTCAATTCATAATATGTGATATGGCATCGTTTTATATTGTTTCCTTGTTGCTTTTTTTAGTTGACAACTGGAACCCCTGACGAAGGGACGAAGAAGTCCCGAAATGCATTGGGTGGTGGTTCAGAAAAATTTGCAAATAATAATGTATATGATTGAAATTTGAAGTTATTCTATGAATAGTGTTTATGTTTATGATCTAATGATGATTTAAATAAATGTTATTACATTGTATATAATTTGGTCAATTGGAGAAGTTGTTCGAATATTCAGAATTTTTTCATTTAAGTAGTGCGCACTGCAGTCCTAACAGCCCACGTGGTGTTAGGCCATAATTTAAAGTCAGTTCAATAATGCTTAGCAGGCATTAATGCAGAGCAGCACACATATCGTGTAATACTGGGAAATTAATGAGAGTGTGCGACATTCATCTACATTTAATTTAAGCTCCATGGGCTGCCATGTGTCGCTCCAAGGAGAGGTGTTGTTCCTGAAGATTAGGACTTCCGTTTTATCAGTGTTGAGTTTGACAAAGTTGTCCTTCATTCAGTCTGCAATGTTCATCATGCATCTGTGGAACTTAAGTTTTGTGGTGGAGGGGTCTTTAGACAGTGAGAGGACGAGCTGTGTTTCTTTGGCGTAAGAGATGATGTTGAGTGTGTGTGAACTGATTGTGACCCCAAGGGGACATATAGATGTTGATGAGGGTCGGGCTGAGGGACGATCCTTGGGGGACTCGTCAGATGATCTTCCTGGGCACTGAGGTGAATGGTGGGAGGCGGAACCTTTGGATTCTATCATTGAGGTATGAGGCGATCCACTTGAGGACGTTTCCTTGTAACCCGATATGGTGGAGTCTGTTGATCAGGGTATGGTGGGAGACAGTGTCATATGCTGTGGACAGGTCCAGGAGGATGAGGGCTGTTGTTTCCCCATGGTCTAGTTGGGCTCTGATGTCGTTGGTGGCTGCAATCAGGGCTGTCTCGGTACTGTGGTTAGCTGGAAATACAGATTGGAAAGGGTCCAGGAGGTTGTGGTCTTCTAGGTGCTGGGTGAGTTGTTGATTGATTGCTTCCTCAATGTCTTTTGCTGGTTTAATAGAGGCCACAGATGCCCATATGTTTTTCGAATGCCCTTGTTGTTGTAGCTTTCTGGGACTCCATCAGCAATTTGCTTGCGACACCCCTGGGTCTTCAAATTTCGATTGATCTCCCTCTTGCAATTTTCGGAGTGATCAATGGGGTGCGGAGTCCGGCGAAAAATCTTCTCTTTTACTCCATTTTATTAGCTAGAAGGGAGATCTGTAAAAAGTGGAAAGACCATCATCCACCTTCACTTTTGGACTGGCGAGCTTCGATCCTACAAGTGTCCAAACTTGATTTGGCAAGATCTGGGAACCGTAATAAAAGATCCTTTTAGCATTTGCTTAAATGGAACTTTGTTTGTTTTTTTTCCCCCCGGTCCAATGATTATGCTGCTATGATTTAACTTTCCCTGGGTGCCTCTTTTATGGTTGGATCACAGTATTGACCACGCTTATATGGTTTCGATCCGCAGGTTGTTTAAGGGACCTTTGTTTGCTGAAGGGCTACAGAACAGGAACATCATTTAGCCCTTGCCAGTTATTTACTGAGACAGTACAGAGGACTGAACCAACCTGTTATTTATGAAACCATGGTGGAAAATGAGGAAAAAAAAAAAAAGGTCTTTTGCTGGATAAGGGAGCAGAGAGAATGGACCAGTAGTTCTTCAATTCAGCTGGGTCGCCGGATGGTTTTTTTCAGGAGGGGCCTCACTTCAGCCTGTTCCCAGTCCTCAGGAAAGGTAGCTGTGGTGTTTGAGGTGTTCAGGACCTTCCTGAGCTAATCGCTGATAGCCTTGCTTCCAAGGTTGAAGATGTGGTGCGGGCATGGGTCCGTGGGTGTGCCCTAATGCACGGAGTTCATGATGGAGATGGTGTCTTGCATGGTGAGGTGTTCCCAGTGGGTGAGAAGGTGTTCAGGGTTTGTGTTCATGATTGTGAGCTGGTTGAGGCTGCTTGCAGTGGTGGGTTGGCATTAAAGTTTTCATAGATGGCCGAGATCTTGTCTTGGAAGAAGTCAGCAAGATGTCACACAGTTCCTTGATGTTTTTCTCGGTGGCTGCAGGATTGGTGAACTCCTTCACAATAAGAAAGAGTTCTTTCTTGTGGTTTTCGCTTTATTTGATGCAGTGTGCTAGGATGTTTCTCTTGGTTTCTTTCAAGAGGTGGTGGAACTGGTTGAAAGCGGTCCTGAGGGCAGTGTGGTCTTCTGTTTTTTCCTTTCAAGTTTTTGTCAGTTGCATTTGGAGGAGTGCAGTTCCTCTGTGAACCAGCTTGCTTTTTTGTTTTGTTCTTTGACTTTGGCTGTCTTGGCAGGGGCGATGGTGTCAGCGCATTCTGTGATCCGCTGGGAGAGGCTCTTTGCTGCTTGTTCAGGGTCATGTGTGGAGTCTGGGGGGTGGGAGCAGAGAGTGTCATACCACTGTTCTTGTGATACCATTTTCTATTCTCTTCATGTAGATCTGGGGGGCACGGTCCAGTGTGGATGAGTCGTGAGATGGTGAAGTGTATGCTGTGGTGGTCGGCCCAGTTGAGTGGTGTACCTGACTCTGTCGCTGGAGGTGAAGGTGGGGTCAAGCGTGAGTCCTGCGATGTGGTTATGTAGAGTGATGAGCTGCTTAAGGCTGATGTTGCTCATGCTCTCCAGGATGTCAGTGCAGTAGGGATTGCTGGGGTCGTCGAGTTGGAAGTAAAGGTCCCTTAGGAAGATATAGTACTTAGAGTTGAGTGCAAGTGGGGTGATGAGTTCTGGGATGACGTTGCAGAAGCTGGGGTGTGATCCTGGGGGTCTGTAGTGAGGGTGTATCTGATAGTGCTTTTTCCATCTACATGAAGTTGGAAGTTGAGGTGTTCTATTATAGGTATTGAGTCGCCAAGGGATGACGTGCAGTGGATGTTGTCCCTGTAGATGATGGTGATTCCTCCTCCCTGGTTGCAGTAATACAGCTTGCATGGAGAACATAAAAAGTAAGCATGAAGCTTTGACCAACCCGAGAGGGCCGACCAATACATCATGCACACTAGGAGGGGCAAAACACTCCTCCACTGCCCTGCTCTGTGATCATCGCAGCCCCTTTCCACCCCGCCCCAGTTGAGCAAGGACATCAAACTAAAATGATAACAACAATGAGTTATTCTCATTTTATTTTTACCTTTTTGACCTTCTCAGTGAGGCGACACTCCTCCGCCTTAGCGGGGGAGCCGCCACTGCATGTTTGTTGCTTCAGTCTCGGTGTGTTATCTTGTAACCTTCGGGGATGTTGGTGGCGGTGTCTGGAGTGGAGGCAGGGTTGAGCAAAGTTTCAGTGAGTAATATGACGTCCGGGATGAATGATTAGCTTGTGTCCCAGACCTCCATGGTGTGCTTACTGAGTGAACGTGCGTTGAGCAGGATGCACAGGAGTTGTGTTCTGGTGGTCGCGGTCGATGTAGCAGATGCGGCTGCAATCGCAGTGTCACTGTTGTCGTTGGTGACTTCACTGCTGAAGGTGAGGCAGCCGTGTTGGCAGGAGAATGGACCTCTGGTGGTGCGCAGGGATGTTCAGCTGCAGCGGTTTTGTTGTGTCCATTGCTCTGAGGTCACAGACAGTGTATCTTGCTGGGGTGGAAGAGCCAGAGTTCCTGGTGCTGGGCACAGTCCAAGCGCAGACGGGCTTACCTTTGGCGTGCCGGCGGTGTGGCATCACAGCAGCCTCCATAAGTAGCCCTTGGAGGTGGGAGAGGCAGGGAGACGGGAAGGCTGGAAGCAAGAGAGCAGCAGGAATGGGAAAATGGCGGGGCTGCGAGCCAATTGGGAACCAGGAACTACAAAAGCAAAACAGGGTGCCAAACAACCAAGAGGTCTAGAGTAAACCCAACCCCAAAAGGAAAGCACAAACTACATCCAAAAACTCCAGGAGGCCCAATGAGCCCAATAGACTCAATGAGCCCAATTAGGTGAGAGTTTAGCCCACAATTAGGCAGTGGTCACCAGACAGCACGACCAAACTGGCGGTCTCGGGCTGTGGAACAACTGCACTGTCACCAGGAGATAGGCGGCAGAGGCAGCGGGGAGAGCGGCGTACAGGACCAAGAGGTCAGGCCCTGCTAAAGACACCCTACTAGAGGTTAGTGACTGTCTAACAAGAATTTAACATATTAAATAGCCAGGGGATTGTGGGTCAACTCCCCCACCCTGACACAAATGCATGTTCGCACATCACCAAGAAAGTGTCTCAAAATTGACTGAGGTCTGCTCTAGCATTATACTCTACGGCCACACTCTCTTGCTCAAGAATGTCCTCTCCAATTTTAGAGCAGCGAAGGCAGGACGGAGGGACAAACGGACAACCACCCCAGAGAATGCGGCTGGTAAACAAGTTACTAACTAGTAAGCACGTACCTTATTTAGACGAGTAACTCCGATAGGCAATACAGGAAACATGCAGGACTTCCTGTGGGCAGAGAGGTGTCTTGTGGGAGGAAGCGAGATCTAGATCACAATATATATTTTTACAACACAGGGTACTCTGCAAACCAGTCTCCAGCGTGAGATTCACCCTCTCATGTTCAGGATCGGGACAAGCAATGGGGGTCAGGAATGTAATGATGTTTTCCTCTGAAGACTCCTCCATATTTGGCTCATTACACTTTCAAATGAATCTGAAAATATCTTAAATTCAGCAGGACTTTTTTTGTTTCTTCTTAGTGAGTCGCTGAGGGAAACAGTAAGTGGTGCAACATTGGGGTGTGTGCTTTCAGGACATTATACTATCTCCTTATAAGGATATATACACAGCTGTCTCCTGATCCTCTTACCTTAACGTTAAATGAGCTGTTCCTAAGAGATCTAGTTGTAAGAAGTAGTACCCACAAGCTATTGCCACTTATTTGAAGGAAATGTCAGAAGAAGTTAAAAAGAGCATCCAATGGGACAAGTCTAAATAGGCAAAGACTCTTCACATTCATTCCGATGCAGGCACCACCTAAACAAAAGGATAGATACAAAATTGTTAGAGTTGGATTAAAGAAACATAAAAGTCCCAGACTCAAAAGGTCTAGCACAAAGGCATTGCAGTCTGGTTGCAGCTCCGAATGCTAAAGCTAGAAAAGTGCAATTGTCCCGGCTCCCGGTCAAATAATTCTATTTTGAGGGTGAAAACAAGGAGGAGATAATATTGGCTTGTAAGCCCAAGACAAAGTATTCTCTGTCCAGGATCAAAGAAATGGCTTCTGCCATTAGGGTTACAGGTAACCCTTCCCCATTTCAAGCAATTTATCAAGAGTTATTCTGGGGAGAGTCACTAAACACAAGGGTTTTCTATCTTATCTTAATAAGGTTTCATTACCTTACATTCCCTAGAACGAGTTGATAAACAGAATACCTCAATCCAAATTACAGAAAATCACTTTGTGATCAAAAAGGTGAAGACAGAGAAGCATCTGGGTCTCGGTGAGATTTGCCAGTTTCCTCACCCAGATACTGGCTTAGCTTAGTGACTCCCACATCTAATGCCTTCATGCCAGAAGCTCTTAACTCATAGTTACCTGAACCGGGGAAGGACCCTCCCAACCCCATACATTGGGGATTCTACGAACCTATCTATCTCCTTAGTATTGATGGAAAGCTGTGTGCAAGTGCAAGAGTTCTGGCAGCCCACCCTAATCCACTATTGCCATCTATTAATTAACCAGACCTCACTGGGTTTATTACATGGCGGCAGAGTGGCAATAATAGCCAAAAATTATTGCATACAGTAGATAACATTAACAAGCCAGGAAAATGAGCTGTGCTTTTTGAGCGTTGACTCTGAGCAGGTATGTATACATTGTTCACGGAGGCTTCTAGTTGAATATTGTGGGGAAGTATGACCCCAGGTTACTGATAGGTTATCAGGCTCTGAAAGTAAGAATTAGAGTTAAAGGCTGCTCATCATCTCACGTTGATATCTACAGAAGCACTAAACAGACAAGCCCCCTTTCTCCGCTTCTTTTTGCTCAGACATTAGAGCCTTAGGAGCAGAGAATCCATTCTAATCCACTTTTGAAATGTGTCAAGATGTGATTAAAATCCCTCTGTATGCTTGTTGGACTTGGCTATTTTTGGAGGGTCATCCCCAAACCCTTTGCCTTCCTCCTACCTTTCTTCTGACATTTTTGTTGGCTTTAGGGCTCTGGGCACTTTACCACTGTTGACCAGTGCTACAATGCATGTGCTCTCTCCCTTAAACATGTTATGATTGGTTTACACCTGTTTGGCACATTTGATTTACTTGCGAATCCCTTGTAAAGTGATATACCATATACCAAGGGACTGTAAATTAAATGCTACTAGTGGGCCTGCAGCACTGCTTGTGCCACCCACAGAAGTAACTTTTCAAAGCTGTCTGTGTGTGCAGTACTTTACCGCTTGGACTTGGCATTTAAAACTACTTGCCAAGCCTTAACTCCCCTTTTATTACACATAGGTCAACCCTAAAATAGGTCCCAGGTAGCCCAATGGACAGGGTGCTGTGTAAATAAAAGGTAGGACATGTACCTTTATGTTTTACATGTCCTGGTAGCCTATTTTGTTTTTCACTGCTGTAAGGCATAATCTTCTCATAGGCTAGCATTGGGAATTCCCTTATATACCTGTAAGTGGTCATTCCGGATCAGAAAGGACTGGTGTTGCCATGGTTGGCATATTTATAATAGTAGTTGTTAGACCTGGCACCATTGGCGTGGGTCTCCCTTCCATTTTTGCTGTTGCCTCATGTGTTTTTGCTGGTGTTAGATGCTTTGGGCACTGTGCCACCGCTGTCCAGTGCCACAGTGCAAGTGTTCCCTACTGTAAATGAATGTATTAATTAGTGATTCCATGATTGACTATTTGGTTTACTTGTCAGACCCTAGTACAGTGCACAGAGTGTGCCCAGGGCATGTACATCCAAGTGCTGCTAGTGGGCTTGCAGCACTGATTGTGCCACCCACAGCAGTAGCCTTGTAAAATGTGTCTAAGGTCTGCCATTGCAGAGCCTGCGTGCAGTCTGGTACTGTCATGCTGACTGGGCAAGTGCACCCACTTACCAGTCACTAAACATTCCCTTTTCTTCATAGCAGTCACCCCTATGGTAGGCCCAAAGGCAGGGTGCATTGTAAGTATAAGGTAGGACAAGCCCTGTGTGGCATGTCCTAATAGTGAATTACAGCCATTTTTGTTTTTTTACTATTGCAAGGCTACCTGTTCTCCATAGGCCAGAATGGGTTGTTAGAATTATTACATTTTATAATCCTAACTGACTCAGAGAAGATGGTAGGAATTCGAGTTTAGTATGCCTGGTCTCAGAATGATAAAATACATCTTTTAGTAAAGTGGGTTTTAACATTCTGCGTTTGCAAATACCACTTTTAGAAAGTAGGTATTTGCTTGCCTAAGCCTGCCTCTGCGAGGTTGTGCATTCCTTTGTCTGGGATTTGTGAGTGACAGGTCTGGAGCTTCCAAGAGACAGGATGAGTCAGCCCAGTGGTGAATAGAGAGATCTGCATCTAGATGGGAAGGAGGAGTTGCACCTGAACCTTGAATAGGGCTGTGCCTGCCTTCCACAATGCTGGCTCCACCTCCTGTGGGGCGTCTGATGTTCCTGCCCTGCACTGTGAAAGGAAAGGAGAAGTCTGGTAAACAGAGTGCTTCAGAGCTGGTTTTGACTAAGCACAGGCCCCTCTCCCCTCAGAGAACAAAGGATTTTGGGGTATAAATATTGGGACCCTGATCCCATGAAATTAGATCACTTTTGGACTACAAGAAGAAACCTTTGCTGAGGAGAGGAACCTGAAGAAACCGAGGAGAGACTATTCCCAAGCTGAAGTGCTGCTTGGGGGATTGGCCTGCAGTGGTTGCCTGACTGCCAAAGTAAGGAGAAGGGAGAGGAGTTGGCCTAACGGCTAGGGCACTCGACCTCGGACCTGGGGACCTGGGTTCAAGTCTCGGTAACGACGCCAAAAACCTCCTGTGATTCTGGGCAAATCACTTAATCTCTCCGTGCCTAAAATGAATGTGTGTCCGTCCTCATGTAACGTAACTGGTGCTATGTAAAGCGCTCTGATACCTGATTCGGTTCGGGTCTAGTTCGCGCTATATAAAACTCTGCAAAAAAAATTTTTTAAAAAGGAGAAAGAATGTTGTGTACTTTACTTTCAACTTGTGAAGGATCTCCAAGGGCTTGGAAGAGAGCTTGCCCCCTGACCGAAGTCTCAGGACCAGTAGACTTCATCAGCATTTGTGGATTGCTGCTGGAAACGCTGTTTCAGTGGCTACAGAGGCAGGGAGCTGTGACCGACTCTCACGACCGGCCCAGTGTCCTGTAGGCACCGCATTGACCAACGCCCACCTCGAACAATGCAAGCTCTAAGCACACCGACTCCGTCCTGATGCCGTCACCGAGCAGTTGCCTGCACCGCGACTGGTGGACACCGCGACGTGCAACGCCTCGCTACACCGACTCGTACTGGTCTGACCGACGCGGTCACCACTGCTGACTTTGAGTCCTGTGAACGCACCGGAATTGGGCACCGCCTCGCACGCTTCGCGACTCACCGCCCGACTCACACCGCTGTCCGGACTGATCGATGCCAGCTCACGAACTCCGGCTCTGTCGCCGCACCGCAAGCTGCAAGCACCGCAGCGAACAATGTCTCGCCCTGCAACGCACGCCTCGGACCCACCGACTCTGTCAACGGGCCGTTGCCGACACCGCATCGAGGGACAACGGGACCTGCAACGCTTCCTTTATGCACCGCGTTGAACACCGGAACCGGCTCACACGTACGTGCTGGCCGCATCAAGTAAAAGGTACTGTGACCGAGTCTGTCGACCTTTGAGTGGGCCCGTATCGACGAAGGTCCACTGGATTTGTTAGACTCTGTGTTATTTCTACAACGCTGTAGCCGGACACAGCTACTGACTCGCACAGAACCTTGATTTAAGCCTTTTCAACCAGAACTCTTGATCTTTAATCGTATTGGGGATTATTTTTGTCGTTTATTGGTCTTGTGGTACCTCTATATAAAATATACGTATTTTTATAACTATACAACCTGTGTGGTGTCCATTTGTAGTGTTGTCACTTGATTACTGTATGTGTTCACAAATGCTTTACACACTGCCTCTGAGATAAGCCTGTCTGCTCGTGCCAAGCTACCAAGGGGGTGAGCAGGGGTTATTCTAGGAGTGTACCCCACTTACTCTGGCTAGAGGAGAGGGTCCCTATTTGTCACAAGTACCTACCTGTGCCAACTAGAGACCCCCAATTCTAACAGTAGTGATAAATCCTACTTCCTGGTGAAGTTGGGTTTCAAATTATTATTTGATAAATGCCACTTTTAGAAGCGTATATTTTTCTGTGCTTATAACTCTTTGTGCTTTGCAGCCTGTCTCCAATACAAGTCTGGGTTGGGTGGCAGCTACACTTTGTGCATTCTCTCCAGACAGACAAAACACAGTAAGGGCTGGATGTGACAGGGGATACATCTGCATTAATCTACAGATGGATTGTATTCCAGGGCGGGGAGAGGTGGTTTACACTTACATTTGAACAGGTTGTGTCCTGCCCTAACAGAAAGGGCTAATTTACCCGCTGCCGATCGTCAGGAGCCAGGGCTGGACTGAAAGCAATTGTTTTGCACTTCTGCCGGACTCTGGCCCCATGTTTGTTAGACACTTTGTGGGACTTGTAACTAGACGCTGCTGGTTCTACATCTGCACAGTGCAAGGAGAACTGCTGTGCTGCCAGGAAGGACCACCATTTTGCTTATTGCTATGCTGTGTTGGCCTGCTGCCTATTGACTGCTGAACTGCAGGAGGGACTGCTACTTTGCAACCTGCCTTTATGTGCTGGCGTGCTGCCTGATACCTGCTTTGGTGCCCTATCAGTGCTTTCCAAGGGAGTGTTGGCTTGCCCCCACTTTTGCGATCTCAGGGCCATCAAAGATTGTGCTTCAGCACCTCTGCCATGGGACTCAGTCTCTTGTCAGTCTGGCAGCAGCATGCTGATTATGGAGCCATGATTGATTGCTCCTTGCTTTACATTCCCCAACCAGCACGTAGTGAGTGTTCCTTACTGCCCCTAAGGTTGCAAGGGTCAGTGTGGGTGGAGCACTTGTGTTGCATCCGGGCATGTGGAGCGCTACGTACCCTGTAAAGAACAGCATGTGGGAATCTCAATTACAGTGGCAGTGGAGTGACATCGATGCGATGAGACGAAGTCACCACAGTGCCTCTCAGCACGGCTGACAAGATCCCAACAACCAAAGGCGGGCCAGACACACAAGGCTCATACTGGCAGGTCCCCACCTCCTGGATCAGCATGTGTGTCAAACTGACAACGCATGTCCTGTTTCCGAGGCCTGCTGACAATTTCTGACATTGCAGATTCCCCCAAGCTTGTCCCGGCTTCTCCAAAGGTACGATGCGTCTACCTGGAGCCGCTCTCCTTTGCAGGCAGTTCTGTCCTGTGAGCCCTGTAATTGGGTGATTGGACATCCGAGGTCCCAGTGGAGCCCACCCACGCTCCTTTGCAAGCGACCCCGGTCTTGACACAAGTTACGTATCTTAGCGGTCCGAAGAGGGCTCCGACTGCCAAGGACTTGGGGGCATTACTTTCCACACCCTGGGTCTAAAGCGGCCTGATCCAAGGTTTTCCTCACCGATCCCTGATAGAGATAATCACTCGCACTAGAACGTTACCGTACGGGCTCTGATAGACTGACAGGTGCTTCTGTCCCTAATGTGATACTTTAACTTGAATACCTTGGAAAATATTTAGGTGTTTCCTGCATTTCAAGTAATATTGAGGAAATGTTGACTTTCTACATCTATTGTCATACTTTAAACCTGCATACCTGCGAAAATAGTTATGTGTTACAGACACGTAAAGTGATATTAGCCTATCTCCAAAAGTATACTTAAAATCTTTGTCGTTTTGATCTTATGATGTTTTATACGCAATATAGAATGCTATTTTTGTATAACCCTGTGTGGAGTCTCTGTTGTGGTGTATTCATTGGGTCACTGTGTGAGTGTGCTGCACAAATGCTTTACACATTGCCTCTGTTGATAAGCCTGCCTGCTCTGCGCGAAGCTACCAGAGGGTGAACACAAGTTATCTTGGTGTGTATCTGACTTGCCTTGACTTGAAGGGTAGGTTCTGCCTGACTGGGTGCATACCGTCGCTAACCATAAACCCCATTTCTAACAATGCAACAATGTTATTGCCATCATGACTAAGCTAGAAACCTCTCCTCCGGTGCTTCTTGGGTAATGGGAACTTTCTAAAACTGAATTAGGTTTCAAGACTTAGGGGCATATTACCAAGATGGGCGATATGTGGTTATCGCCGCTTTAGCGGCCGTTTTCGGCCGCTAAGCGGCGATAATTCTATCGCCCTATTAGCAAGCTGTCGCTAACAGCAGTTACAGACAGCGAGTGGTTTGGGGCCTGCTTTGCATGTCAGTGATATTTATCGCTAATGACATGCAAAGTGGGCATACCCAACCTGTTAGCGACTGAAAGCAGTCGCTAACGTCGCTTTCGCCTATTATCAAGGCAGGCGTAGCGATGGAAATATTCAGGCTAAGCGCGAATATCTCCATAAACTAACGCCTGCTCAGACCAGTTCTTAGCGGTACAAAAGGGGGTGGCGATGGATGGAGCATCTGAACCAATCAAACACTCACACCCAGTAAACAGATCTGGGTTTAATCCATCACCGTTCTTTAGCCCACTCTGCCACCCCAGTTCAGAAATGGCCATATGCAAATGACCAGTTCTTAGCCATTATATCCAATGGGAGTTGGATATTATGGCTAAGTCCTCATTAGCGATAGTGCATAAATATCGCTGGATTACCAGCGATATTCACGCATTTCGCCGCTAACACCTGAAATGTTATCGCATTTGAGATAAACGTTGCTAATAGCAAGTTATCTCTGCGATAAAATCAGGCGAAGCAGGGCGATAGAAAAAACTGTCGCTAAGCCAATTTAGCGATAAATATCGCTAGTTGTTGGTAATATGCCCCTAACTCCCTAAAAGAAGACTTTTTAATTTGTACATCCCTCTGAAACAAACAAAGATATGAACAAAAATATAGATTTTCTTGACGATCAAAGACAAACCAATTACGGGATAGAAATTTAATCTTTCTCTATCAAGGAGGTAGGGAACTACCCCCCCATTTGTGGAAGACATGCAGCACACTCTCCAGTGTCAGCATGCTTTGGTGTGTTCATGATTGGGAAGAACTGGAGCTGTGCACATAACGGCCCTGATGAAGATCCTACACCAGTTATAGAATATTTATCTAATGGTTTCATTCTCCTTACTGTCAGCTGTGTGGAAAACCTTTAACAATCTCATATAGCAAGGCAAAGCCCCTGGAAATGTTCACACGCAGCTGCTTCTGCACCCCAGAGACAGAGGACAGTCTTCTTTCAGGACTCAGAACTGCTCTGCCTTGCCGAAGAGACACAGAGGGAGACTGGACAACTGTGATCTAACTTAGATCATGCCATTGTTAACTCTCCCCTCTGGGTCACACCATGGCTGCTCCAAACACATAGGTCAGAGGTATTATACATACCTCCAATCATGCATGTCACACTGGTGATATGGGTGAAACATGTCATAGTGAAGTCATCACAACTATTCCCTTTCTTTTGGACCCCTTGGGTCATTTCCAGGTCTTATTACTAAACAAAGAACAAACTGCCTCACAAGGATAAATAACTGCGGAATAGCTCTTCAGAAGTAGAAAGTGCCAATAGGCAGCAATCGAGCCTTGTGATTCAAAGAAAGGAAAATATGATTCCAAGTTATTTTATAAAAAAAGATTGTCGTTTATTACAATATTTTTGATTTACATAAATACACAGAATGATATCAAACGAAACCTTGTTCCGATAGTGTACCTAGGGATCACTGGAATGTATGTGGATAAACATCGACAGAATAAACAATAATAATACCTAATAATGAACTCAGAAAAATACTCTAGAAAACGTCTCCACTCACAACCCACAAACATTCATACTGTCAATCAGACTCATCCATCATATTCAAACTGCATTTATACTCTATTTCATCAACTAATCAAACCGCAAGACAATATAAAAACAACAAAACTTTGAGCATAACAAGGAGCCAAGATAAAGTCCCATTTGACATTCAATTGCTTATAAATATTCAATTTCTGTACAGAAAATAAACGTTATATACATATTCTACAGATACCATCTGGGGTTCTGCATCCTCCATTTGGGAGTGGTACTCCCGGAAAACTGTACTGTCAGGCAGCCCCTCCCAGTTCTCCTGACACTGGGGGCAACTCATTCCCAAGAACGCAGTCAGTGGGCATCTGGGAGTTTACTATGACCCTTCTCTGGGTCACCTACCCACCCCACACTAGGGACACCAAGGCCATAAGACAGAAAAAGTCTTACCCAAGGGCTGCAATCACTCTACATACCTGGCTGATGTATTGCGCTGGGGAAATTAGCTCTTCCAAAACCATGGTCCTGCTAGCCCCAGTATACCTCAGAGTACTGTTTGGAATTCCATTCATTCCCACCTGGTGGAAGTGATGGCTCCCACCCTCAGAGATCCCCAACTCCCCCTCATAGTTGATCTCCCAGCTGAGGGACAGCAAGGCATGTTCTATGACCTGCCCCTGGAGTTACTCTCCCCTGAGGCCAAACTGGCCACCCCTGCAGGGTTACCACCAGTGGGTGGTTTCTTTGGAAGACAGAGTTCACCTGCTTGTGTCCTAATTAAGAACAATCAAAGCAGCTGGGTTGGAAATGTGGTGTCTGGGGCCACCGCCCACCGGAACCTCCCTCCCTCTTCTCAGAAGGAACTTGGGAACCCTTTCCTTTCCCCATTACAATGGGATCTATCTGGGCCGCTCTGGACCTCCACCTCACTCTGGTGGGAGCAACCTGAACCACCCAGGTACCTTTCTGGACCCTCTGGTGCTGACCCGCAGGTCCGCCTCCTCAGCAAGCTTCCAGGGGTCAGTAAGCTTACTATCTACTAGGTGTTGGCGCAGCTCTGTAAAACAAATATCAAGAATGTGCTCCTTTCATATTAAGTTGTACAGACCTGAATAATAATCTACTTTGCTGCCCCTCACCCAGCTCTTCAGTGCCTTACCAGCATAGCCTAAGCATCCAACGCCGTTCTGTGTGGATAACTTATGACTGGCCCTGAACCTCTGTCAGTATTTTACAGGTGTAAGCCCAAACTTACTGGTCAAGATGGCCATCATCGCAGTGTAGCATGTCTGGTCCCCCACCTCTAGTGTAAGAAGAGTGTCTATCCCCAAAATGGGCATGTATCTCCATTGTCTACCACCCCAGAACTCCTCTGAGACCTTGTGTACTCTTGGAACCACTTCATGGGGAGAAAATCACTTGTCCACGTCATCCCCCACCACATAGCTAGGCACCATATCCTTGGGTATTCTGACCCTTGACTCATGTAAAGACACTGCAGGTGTGCTGCCACCATTACTGTTGCTGGACCCTGCTTGCAGGACTTTGATATCCAGCTCTCTGAGGTTGAGCTCATGGGGAAGTCTACTCTCCTTCGGAGCCATCCTCCTCTCCTCTAGAGCTCGCTCCTTCTCTAGCTTTAGCTGGGCAAGCTCCAACTTTAACTATCTCTCCTCCCTCCTGTCTGTCATCTCCTCTGGGAATAAGTTCTTGGAGGAAACGCTGCTCCCTGCTCTAGGACCCACTACTTTTGCTGGCAATTTGTTGGACCCCTCTACAGGCAGGGCCAGAGCCACAGCAGGCTCCAGAATCAGCTCATCTTTTTCCTCAGGACTTTCATTCGCCTGATCTAGGTTCTCATTCCCTGCACCTGGGGACTTTGCCCAGGCCCTCATGGCTTTCTGCAGCTCTACCTACCAGGTGAAGCCTCTGTTTGCAACAGTGTAAGACTCTAACCTGGCCAGATCACATTCCAAAAGTTCAGGTGCAGTTTCAGGTGTAGCGTCTCCAGATTGAGGCATAATTTAGCAAGAAAAATCAAAAGGTAAATCAGGGAAAATAAAAAAAAATGGTCTAAGTATAGAGTTCTAGAGAACAATCAGTTGCTATATGGTATTGCACAAACAGAAGTCCTATACTCACTGCTGGTCACCAATGTTAGAAGCTGGGTTTCTGGTTGGCAAAGGTATGCACCCTGTCCTAGTAGGGACCACAGTACTAGTAAGGGAAAGCTAGATACACACTAAAAGATAACCTGCGCTAATCCTCTGGTAGCTTGGCACAGATCAGCCAGGCTTATCTTAAGAGACAATGTGTAGAGTACTTCTGCAAAACACACACACACAGACACACAGAGTAACACAATGAATACATCACAAAAAGACTTCACACAGGTTTATTAAACTCTGTTATTGTATTATAAATAAAACAAGACCAAAACAACAAAAATCCAATGCATAGAAGTTGAGATATTCAGCAATAAATTCAGTAAAGCGCTTAGAAGCAAGTAGCACTAAAAGGGTTACTTTAGGTCACGCTGGACTGGGTCAAAGTCAAAGGGGCATATTTACAAGGAAACTGTCGGAGCGCGGTGTTAAGCCAAAATTGCTAATGCCGCTCCCCGACAGTTTCAAAACGCAGGGATGCGCCTTATTTACAAGAAAGTGGCGCACCCCTGCATTTCCCCTAGAGCTGGAGCTAAATTTAGATGTCTAGCGCCAACGCAGGCACCCTTGCACCATAATATAAGGGTACCTGCATTGCAGGGAATGATTGTTTATTTGCAGGAAGGCGTCCCTTCCTGCACATAAACAATCAATAATGGCAATTTGTAACTTCTATGTGTGCTGCAGAATGCAGCACATATAGAAGTTGCCAAATGTAATTTTTTAATGATTTTTTATGTGCAGGTAGGGACACTTTCCTGCACATGAACATAAATAATGGCAATTTACTGTTTCTAAATGTGCTGCATTCTGCAGCACACATAGAAACAGCACAAACTATGAGAAATTATTAATTTCGCCTCATTGCATCTGTTTAAGAGCAGGGTTTCCCTGACCTTACTTTTGGTGCTGCCCCATATTTATGCCACCCTTGTAAATATATGGCAGCATAAAAAAGCAATGGGTGTTGTGGTGGAACGCTCACAGCAACACCCATTGCCCGCCTCTTTGCCGCAGCGGAGTGCTGCCGTAATGGGCATATTTACAAGGTGGCAATAAGTGACGCCAAGTGGCTTAACGCCACCTTGTAAATAGGGAGCAGGGCTTTGAGCCACGAGAGGGTCATTAATAGTGATGGTCCATTGGTGCAATGCCCTTGTAAATATGCCCCAAAGTGCGGTCCGACCATGATGGAGTGCTCGCCAGCTACAGGACCCACTCAAGACCCGATGAACAAAGTACCTTTTATGGTCACAAACAGCCAGATGCTTCTATCTTCTCCACACAGGGAAGGTGATGCGTCAGTTCAGAAGACAGGTGCTGGAGTCGAGAGGTGTTGAGCAATGCCCCAGATTCTGCCACACAGTTGAGGGGTTGCATCGATCTCACCAAGCAGCAGCAGGGGCGATACGCTGTCCGATGCGTCATCCTCTGGAGGCAAAGCACTGGTTCCAATGCAATGCGCCGATTTTGCTCCAACAACTGGTTCAATTAGTCGGTTCTGTCACAAGCAAACAGGAGATGTGTTGAAATCTGCGTTGCAAGTATCTGGTCCACTTGAAGTGAGCTGGGCACAGCAGCAGGTGTAGAGGATTTGATTCCACTGAGACCCAAGCAACAGGAGGGAAGCCAACAAGCCCTTGGAGATCACCAGAGAATCAAGCTTTCCTTCAGCAGAGTCAGCAGGGCAACACGAGAAAAGTAGGCCTTCCAAGTCTGCTGTCCAAAGATGAGTCCTTTAACAGCAAAGCAGTTCTTCTGACAAAGGTTCAGTTCAAGATCCAAAAGTGTTTGATTTTAGGGGTTCAGAGACCCAGTATTTATAACCAGAAGTGCTTTTGATCAGGGGTTGACTTCAAAGCAGCTCTCTGAACTGCACAGGTTCCTTTTTAGCCCAGTCCTGTCTGCTGGCTATCTATGGAGGGTAAATCAGCCCTTTATGTGGGGACAAGACACTGCCTATTCAAGTGAAGTGTTAGCCCTTCCCTTCCATCCTGCCCAGGCAGGGCCATCCGAATGCAGATGTAGGTACTTAGACACACCTATCCTTCCTGTAGTGAGGCTGTCTGGAGGGAATGCACAAAGTGTAGCTGTCACCCACCCCAGACGTGTATTGGAGACAGGCAGTCAGGCACACAGAGCAGTAAGTGCAGAGAAATGTCCACTTTCTAAAAGTGGCCTTTCAAAAAAGTGATGTTAGATTCATCTTCACCAGTAAGGAATATTTATCATTACCATTCCAAAGATGTGAAATATGAAAAATCTACTCCTCTGTGATCAGTAATTACAGCTTAAATGTGTTAAGCAATTGCCTACGCTAACCTATGAGGGTAGTAGACAGTAGTGAAAAATGAAATATGCTGTTTGTCAGTACCAGGACATGCAAAGCATTAAAGTACATGTACTACCTTTTACTTCCATAGCACCCTGACCTTAGAGCTACCTTGGGTCTATCTTAGGAGTGACTTATATGTAATAAAAAGAGGAGTTTAAGATTTGGCAAGTAGTTTTAAATGCCAAGTCGAAGTGGTAGTAAACTGCATCCACAGACACTGCAGTGGCAGGCCTGAGACAGATTTGAAAGGCTACGTCTGTGGGTGGCTCAATCAGTGCAGGAGCCCACTAGTAGCATTTAACTTACAGGCCCTGGGTATATCGTATAACTATTTAGAAGGGACTTACAAGTAAGTTAAATATGTCAATCAGGTATACACCAATTAAACACATATTTAGGGAAGACGCACATGCACTTTAGCACTGATTAGCAGTGGTAAAGTGCTAAGAGTCCTAAGGCAACAAAATAAGTTAAGCAAAAACAGGAGGAAAGCGAAAGGTTTGGGGTAACCCTTCAGAGAGAGCCATTTTCCAACAGGTCCTAATTCATATTCCTTCCAGATTCAGACTCAAACACAGGCTTGTGCCATGCAGATGTTTGATTGCAGGGGTGCAAATGCGGAATACGGTTCAAAATCTAAAAGGCTTATTTATCAATAAGTTGTATCGCGCTTGGGCCATGCAAAGGTTTGCAAGAGCGATGCAACAACTAGATTTTTCAAGCCATGCAAGTCTACCTTGTGTGGCCCTGAGTGGCTCGACAAGTCTAGAGTAACACAATAGAACTATCTTTATTTTTCCTAATTTTTTCCTCTTTCTTTGCGTGCTGCATTCTGCAGAGTACATAGAAAGAGGAAAATGCCTCAGGGGATTGTTTCTGTGCAGGAAGGTGTCCCTTCCTGCACAAAAACAATTCTGCTTACAATTTAAGCCGCCTTGCATCATGGTGCAAGGGTGCCTGCGTTTGCACTAAGCAGCATATTGTGCGCCAGTGCAAGAAAAAGACAGGCATGTGCTGTATAATGTTAAATACAGCACATTCCTGCCCTTTCTTAATCAACCAGCAACGCTCAGGAGGTGGCTTGCTGAGTTGCACTGAGTGATTTCTTGATAAATGTGCCCTTGAGTAGGTATACATCAAAATTGGGAAATGTGCTATTCTCACAGTATCCCACATTCCAAAGTCCAAAACTCAGAGTGATGCATAAAACACCCATTCACTACTCTAAATATCACACTCTGTGGTTTTAGTATTATTCAGGTGCACAACTTGCTCAAATAACACTCAGGGGCTTATTTACAAGAGGCCTGCACAGGCGGAGCATCACTTTTTTGACGCTGGTGGCGCAGGCCTCTGGGTCATATCTATGTGGAGACGTTAAGCCACCCTTTGTGGCTTTGCATGGCCTCATAGATATGGAGTAAGGCAGGACAGTGCTAATCCCTGCGTTAAGGAGGCGTTCCATGGGCATTGACGTGGGTGTTCCAACGTAACACTCATGGATTTTGATGCTGTCAGAGATCTACAAAATCGTGTAAACCTGGGGCAAAGCCGAAACCTTACACCTCCCCAGAGCAGGTGTAACGAGGAGAAATGTTTTTATTTCTCCTTGTTTTTTCCTCTTTCCATGTGTGCTGCATTCTGCAGCACACAAAGAAGGAGACCAAGCATTTGCAATGAAATAGGTCTCACATTTACGAGTGTTTGAGCTATTGGCATTGTAAATAACAATGCCTTTTATTTATGTGTTGTTTTTAAAACAGATAAATAATAGACATTATCATTTACAACGCCAAAAGCTTAAATTCTCGCAAATGTGATTCCTATTGCTCTTTGAAAAAATAGTGTTCGGAGGCTGTGATTAAAGCCTACCGAGTAACAACACTTGTAACAGGCGGTGTCGCCATGGGAGGTTACAAATTGAGACAAGGAGGTACTTAGCAGAGACTACTGAGCCTATTGACCAATGAACAGCCACAGTTTACAGTGGACAATGATACAAGCCAATGAAAAATATGGGCAGAGAGTGGGCCGAGTTTCAAGTCTCTCCCTGAATCCAGCATTCCTCGCAGAGCAGCGCATACGCTGCCCAGGCGTGACCTGAAAACACCTCCATGGATTGTTTTTGTGCAGGAAGGTGCCCCTTCCTGCACAAAAACAATTCTGCCAGCCATGTATCCTGTCCTACGCCAATTTGTTAAAAAATTGCTATGGTGCTATAAACAGTGAAACAAAGCATAATTGTTGATGCGTTCTTTTAAGATGTCTTCCCACAAAATCTAGTTATATTCGACTGACTTGCAATGTATTGCACTTCATGCAGCTAATGTGAGAAATTAAAAAACAATACTGATTCGTGTTTTTTAACTATAATTCTTTGAGTTAATGGTTCGAAACACGAATACATTTTACCCTGCTCGCAATGGCTAACATTTTACGTATATATTGGTATGAAATGTTAACTATTGTGTAGGTGGTGGAGGAACAGGGAGGGGACTCATCATGAGAAAGTGTGGCGAGATTTAAATAACTTCTTCGACACATTTTACACATGGGGGTCTAGTAGTCTCAAATAACTGGCCTATGGCGCCATCTACCGGACTCGCTTATACCTTGCATTATTCTGCCACTGTCATACGATTTTTGACATGTCCGTATTGCCCTAGGACTTGAGACACTAATTTACAATTCTTTTACTATACCCATGCTTTCTAAATTCATTGGACGGCCTCCTGATACATAAGGGCTTTTGCAAAACCTGCCTTGGCATGTGATAAGGGGCTGGCTCACTTAGGACTGTCTGTATTTTCTTATGATTACAGGCATTGTGGAGTTTTATTTTCAGATACAAAATAGTTGTATCACCATCATGATTTAGGGCAAGTGTGTTTTTTTAGAACAATGGCACTGTGTTATGACATGGTATTTTATTATTTGTGATAAATATGTACTTCTAACTTTGTGTACTATCTTATTATTTAGGTTGTGTCTTTACAATCTTATTTACTTATATATTGGAATTTGTTTAGTGCAACGTACAACCCTGTAGGGTTTCTTGGCGCTAGATATCCTACATTTTAGTGCACAGAGGCCACAAAAAAGGATACTTGATTAAGGCATCCTTAAGAATAACTTGTGAAAAAGTCACGTTTTCTGAAATTTCAGAAGTTTTTGAAGACTTGGTTCAGCAATGGCAGATAATTCTAATGTTTAACGGATGCCACAGAAAAGGTTCTGCTGCCAATTGTCTCGTGGCCCAATTTAGGAACCATTATAATTTATGGTTAGCCTGTCTCAGTGAGCTGCTGGGACAATGCCAATGAAATCTACAGCATGAAGGAGAAACTGAGGACTTATATACTATTTTATGAACCAAGTCCATGGATTTGAATAAAGTCCGTTGCTTCACTGAAGGAAAATGGGTTACTGGTTGAGGGGGTGAACCCCTACTCAAGCAGCAAACACAATTCCTGTCAGGGTGAAACAAGTAAACCCCAAATTAACCTGTGGTTAACCCTTAGATAGCTTGGCACAAAAGCAGTCAGGCTTAATATATAGGAGCATTTTAAAGTAAAAGTAAGTAGAGTAAAATGTAATACATTATTTGACAACAAAACAACAAAAATGCAATTAGCAAAACCAGAGATCTGCAGCTTTAAATATTCAATTAAAACTGTGCTTAGAAGCACAAAGCGCCAACTGTGGTTATCTGGACCAGACAAAATTACAAATTCAAGCCGACTATGATGTAACACATGCTAGATACAAGGGCTGATTTCAGCTTGTTGCACAAAGTATCTTGATTCCTGTTTGCAGAGCTTTGTGAGATCCCGCGTTGAGGATGCGTTGTGCAGCAGCGGTTCAGATGAGCTGCGGGCTGCAATGCCTGGGCCAAGGATGCGGTGCTCAGCGGCAATTCAGAGGAGCTGCGGAGCTACAATGCAAGGTGCTGTGTTCAAGATGCCTCATGCAGTAGTGGTGGGGCAGCAATGTGAGGTTCTGTATCGAGGAGGCGTCGCACAGCAGTGGTTCAGTAGAACTGCAGTGTGGCTGAGAGGAGATGCATCTCGCTGCATCAGTTCTACCCAAAAGACCACAGCTTGACTGTCAAAGCATCTTAAAGCCACTTCTAAGGGGCCAGTACTGGCGTGATACCACTTGGGGCATGAGACTGACAGCAGGCAGAGTCCAGGTGCAGAGTTCAAGGTGGATGGAGCCTTTTCTGTCCCTGAGGCTCTGACGAGGAGGCCAGGCAGCTAGCCAATGGTGTCACTTTTGTAGTCCGGGTGTTACATCTCAGGCATCATGCCTGATTACAAGGCCTTGAAACACATGAGTATAGAGCCCTATTTTTGTTTATTTCCTTGTTTAGGTACTTATAGAATAGCATTTCTATGTGTGGTAGCCAATGCCGTAAATTACCCTCACTTGTGATTCACGGCGCCCTCGTGAGTTATGTGGTTAACTATATATAAGCCACACCTCGGTCATGGATCGGTGCTTGACTTCAACGATTCCTGTTTGTGAATTGGACCACGCCCCTGGTTGTCTATTTTGTTTCCTAACTGCCCATTCATCTATTCCCCGAGTGGTCTAAATGTAGATGTTGTTCGTATTTCCGGTTCCTGATTCCGGTGTGTAGCGTTTGAGTTAGCTGACTCGGTGTAGTGTGGTGATTCCAGGAATTATGATGCTGCAAAGCTTTCTGAGGGTAATTAATTTATTTGCATATAACAGAGGGAGAGCGTCACTACCGCACATAGAGCCCTCCGTGCAAAATGGCCGCCGGCGCTCCCAGGATGCTTTGCGCCGTCACGTGGTGTGGAGCACTAGAGCGCTATACCACATATCTCCCCCCTTTACTAACGCCTCAACAACTTGTACTATAACCCTTACATTGGTGCCAAAGAGGTACTATTCAAGGGCACTGATACCATAACACATTTCTATAATATTGTGACTGGATGGGGAAGAGGGCAAGGGGGGGAGGAGGAGTGCATTCCTACTCAGGAGTTACATATCATATTCTCTGTATCTTTTAGGTAGCTCTACTGCCCTGCCTGTGCGGGTGCGTGTAGTGGGTACTTGTGCCGCATGTGTCTCTCTCGTGTGTGCTCTGGTTTCCCCTGTGCTCTCCTGCTGGTCGCTGTTATGAGCTGCGGGGTTTTGTTGCGTAGTGTCTGCTTCGTGGACCCTGTGGCCTTCTTGTGGACTACATTGTAGTGTGGTCTCGGGACTCGTCTGTCCGTGTGTTTTACTACTTTCGTCTTCATTATCTCTCATTGTGCTGTTTCTCCGTGTGTCTATCTCTGGTCTGTTCTCCTCGTTATCTGACTCCCAACTGGTTGTTCCTGTGCATGCTGTGGAGTCTTCCTTGTTCCATTCTATCACTTTATTGCACTTGGCCATCCTGCTGTGGGACCATATTTTGCCATCACTTAACAAGGCGGATCTCAAGTAGGTTTCTTTGACTTGCAAAGGTTCGCTGAACTTGCTTTTGCCTTTCCTACATAGTTGAGCCAGCTTCACTCAGACCCATTCCCCTTTTTCCAAAGAGACTTTTTTCACGCTGTGCTTTTTGTTGTAGTGGTCCATGTAAACTTTCTGGGCTTTCTCCAAATTGCTACGGACTACAGATGGGGACCACTTACTCATCAGTGTTGGGTTCAGCCACACTTTGTTGTCTCATGTGAATGGGTCCCTGCAACGTAGAACCTTAAACGGACTGTATCCCGTCATTGTGGGAGTGATGCCGTAAGCCAATACCATCTGTCTGATTTCCGTCTCCAAGTTCTATCCTGCGCTGATGGCTGCCTGAACGGACCCCATGATCACACGGTTGAACCTTTCTGCGAGGCTGTTCCCGACCGGGTGGTACACCGGGGTATGTCTGGTCACGATGCCATTCCGTTTTGTGAATGCAGTCCATTTTTCTGATGTGAACTGAGGGCCGTTGTCACATGTGATGGTTTTAGGAATTCCCTCTCTAAAGAATGTAGCTGTGAGGAAAGCTATGATCCTGTCCGTGTCAGCTTTTTCAGACAGCTCCACCACTGGCCACTTGGAGTATCGATCCATTAACACAATGGCATACTTGGGTATGCCCCACAAGTCGAGAATGGGACCCACCACGTCGACTGAGAACTCTTCCCATGGGTTGGTGGGTGTGGTGAACTTCCTCATAGGTGGTCGTAGCATGGATTGTGATTTGTCTGCGTTGCTGCATTGCTCACAGGCCCTCACGTGCCTCTCCACCAGGCTGCCGATTGCAGGCCACCAATAAGAGTGTTTGGCTCGACTCTTTCTTTTCACTATTCCTAAATGACCTTCGTGCAAAATCGTGAGTAGTCGTTCCACTAATTGTTGTGGAGGAATTACCTTGTCTCCTCTTAAGAGGAATATGGCGTTCTCGCTAATGGACAGTTCCTCATGCACTTCCCAGAATTTCCGGAGGTCGGTATCCAAATGCTTCTTCTCGGGCCACCCCTGCGTGACAAACTTTTTCACGCTCTCAAAGTGGGCGTCTGTCTCGTACGCTGACTTCCATTCTTGTGCGCTTATGACCTCTTACTGGTCATTAGTGAATGCTATTGTGTACTTTTCTCACTCCGTGTGTGCCGGCACTCCTTCCATTTCGGCCGATCCTTTGTGATAGTCTGCCACTTTATTTTTGTTACCTGGTAAGTATTCCACGTCATATACAGAGTCCAACAATCTGAGGGTCATTTTGGCAATGCGTGGTGTGGCGCTGGCATGGCCGCTCAATGTAAGAACTTTAACCAGCGGCTTGTGGTCCGTCCGAAGGAGGAACTTTGAACCCCAGAGGAATTGTCTGAATTTTTCCATTGCCCAGACAGCTGCTAGTATCTCCTTCTCTATGACGCTGAACTTCTCCTCATTGGAGGCGAGGGAGCGGAACGCAAAACTGTCAGTGATCACAACACCTTCAGTGGACATTTGCAACATGACGGCTCCCAGACCCTTGTCGTTGGCGTCCGTGGTGAGGATGGAGAGGGCCGATTGGTCGAATCCATGTAGAGGCACAGCATTGCAGTTGTCATTTTTGATTTGTAGGAATTCCTCATTTGAGTCGGCCGACCAGCTGAAGGTATTTTTGTCTTTGAGCAACTGAAACAGGTGGTGTGTCTTGGTGGCAACGTTTTTCACAAATTTTCTGTAGAACTCGGCTAATCCTAGGAGTGAACGAACTTCTTCCTTGTTCTGAGAAGTGGGCGCAGACTCGATGGCCTCGACGTTGGCTCTCTTGGGGGAGATTCCTTTGTCGCATATTTCATGGCCCAAGTATGTGACGGAGTGAAGGCCGAACTTGCATTTTTCCCACTCAGCCGTAAGGCCGTTCTGCGACAGAATCCGTAGTACCGTAGTGAATTTCTCATCATGGTCTTGTTTGGTTTTCCTCATGATCAGGATGTCATCCTGTAAGTATTGCACTCTACTGATGTCTTTGAATAACTTGTGCATAAGTTTCTGAAACACTGCAGCTGCAAACACCAGGCCAATTGGCATCCATCGGAACCTGTAGCACCGAATGGTGTGATGAAAGAAGTTAGTTTCCTACTTGAGGGGTGCAGTGAAATTTGGTGATACGCTGCAGTGAGGTCGATGGTTGAAAACCATTGGATTCCTTTGGTCTGGGCCACCATTTAATTAATTTTGGCCAGCGGGAATTTGTCCACTATGATGTTTTCGTTCAGTTCCCTGAGGTCAATGCAGAGGTGCACATTTCCATTGGGCTTGCTTGCGACCACCAGTTGCGCCAAACTTTCAGCACTCTCAACGGGCTCGATCACACCATTGTCTTCAAGGCGCTGCAGTTCCCTCTGCACTGTCTCCCTGCAATTGAACGGGATGTTCCGCACTTTGTGGCATACTGGTGTGGCCCCTTCCTTGAGGCAGATTCTATGCGTAAATTTGGTGAGCTTGCCTATGGTGCCTCCGATGAGAGATGGAAAGTCTTCTTTCAGTGTTCCTCCATCTGGTGTAGGTGGATTATCTGTCATGAGAACTTGGTTTGTGCCCCCAGGTTTTATTTGGACATCTAATGCTCCTTGGTCTGCCCATCCCAACACGGAGGGTCCCTTTTCCGCCACGTACAGTTTGCCTACTGAGGTCCGTCCCTTGAACTCAAAGCAGAGTGGGCAGAAGCCTACCATGGGGATCTTCTCTCAAGTGAAGGTGACAGGTTGGACGTCCGTGGGGTGTAGGTGAGTGCCTATGGTGCACATGAAGTCACTCTCCCAAATGTTGTGTTGAATGATGGTTTAGGGGGACCCTGAGTCTGCTACCATGGACAACAAACAAGAGGGTTTCTTGGTACTGTAGCAATCAATACCCAGAATCTGGTCATCTATGCATAGAATACTGTCCTCGTCTGCTTCTCCCTCCGCCCCTTCAGTGTCTGAATCCTGCATAACACACTTGACAGAGGTGTTGCTAGGTTTACGTCTACACATTTTCCCGAAATGGCCCATCACCCCACAAAAGGAATATTTAACCCGAAATGCTGGACACCGTCTATCATTGGCTATGTGTACTTGACTGCCACACCTGTAGCAATTTGTTTTGTGGTCACTAGGCGCTTTGTGGGGTCCTACCACTTTCGACATGGGCTTCCTATTGTACCTCGCCCCACCCGGGGCTGGAGGTTTGGCATTGTGGGCTTTGGTGTCGGGCACCTTGGATACCGTGGCCTTGCTGTCACTGTCCTTTTTTGCTGAATCTGCACATCTTTTTGACAGTTCCGCTTTCTTCACCATGGCAATGATCTCGTTGAGGGTGGCATCTCCACTAGCCCACAACTTCTCCTGTATATTTGTGTTGATGGTGTGCATTATTATCTGGTCACGTACTAAATCATTGTGGAGGTGGCTAAATTTGCAAGTGACTGCTAACCGCTTCAGTGCAGCTACGTAATCTTCCACAGACTCAGTGCCCATTTGTTTTCGTTGGAAGAAATGATAGCGGTCTATGGCAGTACAGACCACTGGTTGGTAGTGACTGTCTAAATCTTCCAACGCATGTTGAAATACATCGTCATCGTTGGGGGGTCTCGTCTTTTTGACCATATTCTCATATACCTTAAGACCTTCCAGCCCCAGCAAAAGGATTTTCTTTCTGCGTTTGCTGGAAAATACCTCTTCCCCTTCATCTTCCAGAGCAGACAAGTAGTTCAGGAAATAACACTCCCAGTCTTCCCACTTCATGGCTGGTTCCCCGGTGTCTGCAGGAAAGGGACTGGATTGGTCAGGGAAAATGTCTGCGCACACATGCTGACTGGGTGATGGGGCCGGGGTCCACGGGGTGTGTATCTGCAGATGCAGGGTGGTGGCTAGCCGGATAACTGGACCAAGACCCACCTTGTGCACGTGGCCGTTGATGGTGTGCCCTTCTAATGCCTCTGGTCCTGGGACAGTGTATAATTGGCAGGAGCGCTTCACTGCTGACCCGTTTGCACCTATTGGGTGCTCTGGGGATGGGCAAGGAGGTGAATGTAGCCTGGGGTGAGCCTTGCATACAATCAGCTCCCTGGACTGCACCCCAGGTGTAGCAGCAGTTGCAATTGTGGGACTGCCAGGTGTAGCAACCAGCGGGCATGGAAGGTCCCTGGTGCTGAACTCTTCCCAGAACAGCAGGCAAGCACTCTCTGGCACTTACTGTGGAGGAGCAGGGCTTCAAGGCTTGACTTGCAGGGTTGCAGGGCTCTGGTGTCTCTGTGCATAGCACTCTGCCTGCAGGCTGCCTCCAAACTGTGAGCACACCAAACGCTGTTGGTGGTGCCGCATGAGCTCCTAAACCCTCTGCTTCTGGATCTGGATCGCCGTGCTAAGCGCTGCAGCTCAATTACGAGGGCACGCGGGTCGGCGCTGCTGGGGCGCTATTTGAGCACCAGCCTCGTTGCCAGTTTGTAGTGTGGTGATTCCAGGAATTATGCCGCTGCAAAACTTTCTGAGGGTAACTAATTGCTTTATTTGCATATAACAGAGGGAGAGCGCCGGGGTCACTACCGCACATAGAGCCCGCCGTGTGAAATGGCCGCCGGCGCTCCCAGGATGCTTTGCGCCGTCACGTGGTGTGGAGCACTAGAGCACTACACCACACTCGATAACGTGATTTGTAACTTTCCTCTGTGAGACAGTCTTGACTCACCGTTCTCACCTCTTGCCTACAAAAAACTATTGCCCTTGTTTTCTTGAATCCCATTGGACAATTACCACCATTTTGAAGATGTACAACAGGATTTAGATTTCACTGCCTTAAGGTCAGTGCACTGACGAAGAAGATCTTTCCGGTTATCTGTAGTTATTTCTATTTTGACTAATAGTCAATGGGTTTCCTTTCCCTTCCGATTTTCTTTGCTATTTATTTTTAGAATTTTGCATGGATTATGACCTGCTGGCTTCGTGGAGAAGGAGAAGATGCTTCTCTACTTATAAGAATGACTTCAACTCATTTAATTTATTTTTGACTTGGCCTTGGGAGTTTATGGTGAGTGAGGATTGGACTGTTACACAGAGAACCTTAGACCAAGGAAAAGCTGGCTATTAGTACCAATGAAAGATTAATAATAGGTTTTTCTTTCTTGTTTCACTTATTTTCTTTTAAGAAATCTAACCAGTTGTTATTTGATTGAAAACTATATTTCCAGATTTGATGCATTTCTGTCTTTGAGATACAAGCGGTGTAGTCCTCCTGTTAATTCTCCTCCGATCTCCCGGGGTGGAGTTGCCTGTCACTGTGTGTTTCCTTCTCTGTTCACATACGGGCTTTTCCCCTTGGGAGGTCGTAGGAACATCTTCGCTCCTGCAGATTGCAAGGTTCAGGTCAGTGGTATTTCCTCTGCACGACAACACGTTTCAAGATGCAGGTCCAGTCCTTCTCACTTAGACAGCAGGCCAGCAGAGTAGCAATCCTTCTTGCAGCAGTGCAGTACAGCAGTCCTTCTTCAGAGTCTCCCACATGGCCAGATGTGTACTGAAGAGTTGGGTCTGAGGATCCACTACTAATACCTGGTACCCACTTCGAAGGGGGAGAAGCTTCTATAGCCCTCCCTCTACAGAGGTGTCTTGAATTTCCTACCTCTCGGCCTTGGCCCCATCTTGTCTGGGTACACAAAAGACTAGTGTGAAACCCCTTTTGAGTATTCTGAGGCACAGTCTTTGTGATAGGCAAGTGTAGTAGGCGACAGCTCTGCCCCACAACAAGTCAGAGATGGATCATTCTGCCAACACCTATTACCCCTTTGTCACACTGACTGGGAGAAATACACGAAGACCAACTGCCAGCTACACCTAGTCATGTGACCCAAAATACAGACTACAGGCACCAAATGGTTGGGACAAGAAACTGCCAACTTTCTAATGTGGCATTATTAGAATTGTGACTTAAAATCCAACTTTATCATTAAAGAGGGTGTAAAATTTTAATTCTTAAGACACCAAACTCAGCATTCCTACCTGCTCTCAATTGAAAGTTATCACTTATTGACTGTAATAAGGTAATCTGATGTTATCCTATGGGAAAGGTATGCCTTGCAGCTGTGAAAAACTTTAAAGGTTAAAGCACATATCTAACTTTTTAAATGCACTACACCCTGCCATATGGACTATTCTGGGCCTAACCTAGGGGTAACATATATGTATTAAAAAGGATGGTTCAGGCCTGGCAAAACACTTATTTGCCAAGTCGAAATTGCAGTTTAAAACTGCACACACAGGCTGCAATGGCAGGCCTGAGAAATGTTTTAAAGGGCTACTTAAGTGGGTGACACAATCAATGCTGCAGTCCCACTAGTAGCATTTAATTTACGTTCCCTGGGCACAGATAGTGCCACTTTACTAGGCCTGGGTGATAATTCCGTTCCGCTCACGGAATTTGCAGCATTTGGGTAATTTCGCGTTCTGTGGAGAATGCAGAATTGCCAAAAATTACGCGATCCGCGGCTTCACGGAATTTTATGCCTGTTCACACTTTCAAAATGCGTGTTCGCGAGATATTTCTCCCCGAGCACGCAAACAGCATTCGCAAACAGGAAAAAAGCATCGCGAATGGGCGGAACAAGCGATTCCGCATGTTCGCTGAACTTTTGCGTGTTCGTGGAGATTTTATACCGTTTCACGGAGTTGTGCGTAGCGCGACTACGCAAATTCCGCCCACCGCTACATTTTACTAAGGACCCACAAGTAAATGTGCTTAAATGAGAATAAGTTTGGGTAAGTCATTTGTGCGAATGTTTTGCACAGTTGCAAAGTTAACATTTGTGACACAGGCGTAAAGAAGATTATTTCCTCACTTGGAGAATTTTGAAATAAAATTGATAATGTATTTACCAAGAACGTGTTGGAACAATAGCGAACGTGTTGGAACAATAGCTTGCAAGCCTATGTATTTTGAGTGCAACATTTGATCAAATCATATTTTCCCTTCTTTATTGAGGAAAATGCTATGAACGACAAACCTGTAGCACGTAGATAAATAAATATGACAAAAGCAATAAAAATATTGCACTGGTGTTTTCTACACCTCTTACCACTATTTTCTCAGCTATCATAGTGGCCTCCTAAGTTTCGTCACAACATAAATAAAAGGCTTATCACAAGCTGAGTTCCTTTTGGCTTACAACTAATTGTTCTTATTTGCACCAAATCTTATTTCTTTGCCTTTTTAAACGCTCTATCTCATTATTTTCACGGAGCGAGAGTCAGAGAGGGAGGGAGGAGGGAGAGAGAGAGTGAAAGAGAGAGTAGGAGTCGCCTGGTCCTAAGGAGAACTTACAAGTCGAAAGAATTCCCATTGGCCTGTTAGAGGATTGTGGAGACAATTGTGTCACCAACTTTGTTCTGAATGTCTGTGACTGGATACTTGGAAGGGTTTGGGAAGACACCCTCTTATTCGTCCCCACGGACAGAGAGGTCCATGTCCTCCCCAATGAGATGTACTTGCATGTAGAACTTCTTCCGAAGCTGGAGAGTTTAGGTATTGGAGACAAAGAAGGATGTGCCCACCTTGAAGAGCAAGAGTGGACCATTGGCTTTCGGATATTCTCCAGTGGACTGGACCTGTGGGGAGCCTTTGTGCATCCTGACCTGGAGGATGAGATCAAGAGAAACTTTCCCTGTTTGGAGGGTTTGGGGGTACCAGGGAAGCTCTGAAAGTTAGACAAAGTGCCCAGCTCGCTCGAAATATGTGACCTAGCCAGTAGCCAACAATATTTCACGGATGTAACCCACTCAGAGATTTTGTCTGCAAAGACTGAGACTATCTCAGGATTGAGGAGAGGTAGTATTTGACCCTGTGGAGTCCTGTCTGGCAACAACTTTCAGTCTTGATCCGCTGAAGGTTTTCAAACTCCAGAAATTCTTTTCAGACCCAAATTACAAATGGCCAGGCGGGGGATGTGTTAATTATAGGCCACAATAAATACTAATACCTTAGGTCCCTGAATTTATCAAGACCCATAAATCCCGCTTGTTACACGTTATCTCCATCGAAATGGGTAATTAACATGTCGATTTTGTGGTTTCTACACACAAATCCGCAAGTCCCAGCATTTGTGAGGCGTTGTTTACATGTTCAATTTCAGCGAGCTTGACCTGTGAAAATTTAACTCTGAGCTTGACATGTGAAAATGTAACTCTGTGGGTGCGGCAGTTGGACCTTATTGCATGCAGTGATTACTGGGTGTGGTAACCTTTAACATACTTATAATTGCAATCCTCGTGCAAACAATTCCTCTTGAACAGTTCTCCAGCTGGCCCTTTGTACTTTGTCCAGGCTGGCCCACGGCCAGAGACAGTACATTTAGCATGAGAGGGGCTTAAAAATAGTAAGATAAGCACACATGCATATAGCTGATCATGAGTTATATCAACTTCTACTTATGCAGAATTTGGTGTGCCCCTCAAACATTTGGAATTCACATATCAATGTTAGTCCATGAGGCGCAATAGAGACAGCTGTGCTACACAGCTGCCTGGCAATAAGTGGAGGTGAGCGAAGAGTTGGTGGTTGGTGGTTTGTGCTAGTAAAAGATTTACCTTGAGAATTCTGGAGGCTAAAATCTTCTGAAGTACAAGGCTGTAATCTGTAAGCGATAGGGCTCCACTAGGTTGGAAAGTCCTGTTGCGGAGGAAGGGTGATTCGGGAAAAAGTGCTGCTCATGCTGCAACAATCCAGCATGCGATTCTTCACTGGGGAGCTCAGAGTGGGCAGTCTCAGCTGACTGGGTGGGCCTGAGGGCAATTGGTCAGCCCCTAAATATGGCTTTTATTATGGAAATTGTTTACGTCAGTATATCTGGTATATTGGGATCCAACCACGTTCCCCATTATTTTCTCTACCTTCCCTTCCCCTTGTGCAAGAACCAATAGAAATCAGGATATAGTCTTGTATTCCACTAGTCGGTAGACATTTCTATTTGTTGTTGTTTCTGAATCAGAAGATGAGCTCAGCCGAGAGATACCTGTATCTGTGCAATACCATCAGCATGGTTAGCGCCAAAAGACCTTATAGTGAATGTGCGCTCTATACATTTCCTATAATATAACATCAACATGTGTGCTCATTCTGTCTCTAACAATTGCCATCAGGATTTCCATGGTGTAAGTCGACCACACCTTAGACCACCATAAACCCATCAGGAGAGGGCTGTGGGACTTCCAGAAATGTGCTGTGGTAGGCCTTCCTGTCAGGAGCATGTGGGTGTGGAGTTTACCAGTGTTAGAGTTCAGTGGGTACTCAGGATCCTTCCCGGTTTCCCCAAACAACAACGGTAGGCACTCTAGTTTTAGGTTAATCAACTTTATAGTTTTTATTCGTTTTTCCAAAATTCCTTAATGCTCCACATGACCAAAACGGTGCACAGACATAATATCGACTCCAAAATATCGTTTGGACAGAATATCGAGTTTTAAATATCGTTTGGAGAAAATATCGACAGGACAGAATATCGACAGCCAAAATATCGTTTTTAAGGTAAGTGAAGTAATATCGACTGTAAATAATATCGAAAGTAAAAAATATCGTTTTTTATATAATATGTAATTATTTATAGTGTTTTTATGTTATAATATGTGTGAAAAGTGTCATTTTATGTTATAATTATTTTTAATTAATGATTTTTTTTAAATTATTGTGTAATTTTATTCTGTAGCGGGTTGTGGGTTTATAGGGGAATAGGGTGGGAAGTAATTTAATTATAATTAATTAAATATGTAAATGTATTAATTGGTAGTAATAATTAATTAATTGGTAATTAAATATTATATGTTAATTATTTAAAATGTAATTGGTAATTAATTTAATTTATTAATTGCTAATTATGTAAATTAAAATAATGTATTTCCTGTAGCGGGTTGTGGGTTTATAGGGGAATAGGGTGGGAAGTAATTTAATTATTATTTATTAAATATGTAAATGTATTAATTGGTAGTAATATTTAATTAATTGGTAATTAAATAATATTTGTTAATTAATTAAAATGCAATTGGTAATTAATTTAATTTAATTGATTAATTGCTAATTATGTTAAATTAAAGGGGTATTTTTAGGGTTCAGGGTTAGTTTTTAGTTTTTGGGTAAAGGGGTATTTTTAGGGTTCAGGGTCAGTTTTTAGTTTTTGGGTAAAGGGGTATTTTTAGGGTTCAGGGTCAGTTTTTAGTTTTTGGGTAAAGGGGTATTTTTAGGGTTCAGGGTCAGTTTTTAGTTTTTGGGTAAAGGGGTATTTTAAGGGTTCAGGGTCAGTTTTTAGTTTTTGGGTAAAGGGGTATTTTTAGAGTTCAGGGTCAGTTTTTAGTTTTTGGGTAAAGGGGTATTTTTAGGGTTCAGGTTCAGTTTTTAGTTTTTGGGTAAAGGGGTATTTTTAGGGTTCAGGGTCAGTTTTTAGTTTTTGGGTAAAGGGGTATTTTTAGGGTTCAGGGTCAGTTTTTAGTTTTTGGGTAAAGGGGTATTTTTAGGGTTCAGGTTCAGTTTTGGGTTTTTGGGTAAAGGGTTTTTTTAGGGTTCAGGGTCAGTTTTGGGGTACAGGGGTACAGGGGTACAGTGTAAAAATAAAGTAAAATTAAATTTACATTAATTTAATTTAATGAAATTAAATTAAATTAAATGATATTTAAATAATTTTAAATAATTTAAATAAAAAAAAATGATTATATACTTACCAATACTTACGTTGTAATGGTAGTGCGTTGTAAAAGTTGCGTTGTAACGTCATATATCCACTGTTGCACTCTTTGCAGTGGGAATAGTAATTTTTACTCTTTTGTATTTGTACGTTAATAATATTGGCTATTATTTAATTAAATTTTGTTACTATATATATATATGTTTTAAGAAATATGATTACAAAAATAATATTTTTTTACTTTCATTAATTATTTAATTATTAAAAGTTATTTTAAGTATTGTTAATTATATTTTAGTAATTAATTTTTTATATTAATGTAATTAAACATTGTTTTTATTAAAGTCGATATTTTTTACAACTATATTTTTGTTAACGATATTTTGTACTCAATATTTTTGTACTTACCTGTTTGTACATACAAACTCGATATTTTGGTTGTAGATATTTTCTCGTCGATATTTTGGGTAGTCGATATTTTGGTAGTCGATATTATTTCAGTGATCCGACCAAAACATGTCATAATTTTCCTCTCTCTCCAGCAGTTGTCTTTAGAGCAAAACTTTGCATGCAATTCCAGTGGTATAAGGTAACATCTCAGCAGTATTTTATAACTAGTCTCTTTGCCTGGACTACCCACAAAGCTTTATCTACCCTGGAAGGTGTATTCACCCAGGACTTCTCTAGGATTTTATATTCCTAATTCTGTTTTCCATGTAGAGATGTATGTTGGTTTGGTTGTTTGGGGTAAGTTGTTTAATGATCTCTACAGTACTGAAATGCCCTTATTCGTGAGGTGTGATTCAATTGCTGTGACGTCTCTGGTGACTCCGCTTTCCCTCTCCCTCCATGTTGCCCTGCGCATTATCTGAGCATTACCCTATGAAATGATTGTGCTGGAGCGGCCACAGTTGTTGACATGATAACATCGATCTAGGTTGTCCTCTATCAAAGACATCCCCCAGAGCTGCTTCCAGACTGAGTAGCCAGTACCTGAATCCTCTGTCCCGTGGTCCTGGTAAGTAGTCTGAGTTGTAAAGTATTGGAGTCAGGAGTGACGGGTACATCAGGGCTTCCCCTCTTCCAACTACTGAGTACCATTACTGTAATGTGGTAATAGTGGAATAGGGTAACAAGTCTAACCATCTAGTTCTGGTGGCAACCAGGGTAAAGTGTGCACGGGAATTGCTGATTATCTTCCTTCTATTTAGACCCTGAGTTTCTGATTTTGAGGAGTTGTAAGATCTATTCGAACATTGGAATATTGGCAGCTCCATTGAAGACAATTGAGTGCTCCCTGCTTCTACGGCCGGTAAAGGCCCGCAGAGCAACATTCGATTGTTTTTCAAAGGCCTCTTGGAGCTTGAGGGGATTTAAATCCCCTCGCACTTCAAGAAGCCTTTATTTTATTTGTTAGAACATTCTGCCCTCTAGTGGCAGAATGTTCTAATAGCCTCATAGCCCTTCGTAGCCGGGCTATACTGGCTATAAAAGTCTTGCTCCCTTGTTAAAGTCCTTCCCCTTCGGCTCGGGCCTTTAAAGCGGGAGCGGCCCTTTAATAGCCGGTATAGCCCACTACTGTGGGCTATAAGGCTATAGTAATGGTCTGAGTAGCCTGGATATAGCACTCCCCGCATTGGAAAGCCAGTCTTCCATCATATATGGCCGACCGCATTGATTTTTTGGAGACACTAGCTAGGAGCTTTCTTGGCCTAGATAAACACAAGTAATTTATCCTGAATACCACTGAAACTGCCACTGGCAACATCAGGGGACGTGTTTGTGGTAGGCAGAGTAGGCGTAGGAGGAGGTTCATTTTTATTGCTGATATACGACAAAACCAGGAAATCGCAAGTTTAGCCCCACAATCTAAATCCTTGAAGAGTGTGTTTAACACCGGTGGGAGACTGGCCTCATACAATCGCACTACGTCTGAGCTAAATGTTTGCTCCTACATATTCCAATTGCCCAGATGAGAAGCTGAAGCTATTGGTTACCATTGCAGCCATGCAGTTGGGACACACGGCTGGAACTGCCACATAATCAGATTTTAAATAGTTGATTTAATAACTCAAAACCTGGAAAAAGCAGCAAACTCCTGGGCGAGGTTCAGTAATTTCTGTGGTGGGTCACCTACGAAGCTAATTCTATTATCAGCAATCAATGCCAGTTTGTGCATAGTAGTACTTACTTCTACTCCCCAGATTTCTGAATCGCTTTTGAGATTTTGTATTATGAGTCCCATTATAAGAGCAACTCAAGATGAGGACATGGGACATCCCTGTCTCATAAAACTAGACAGAATGATTGGGGGATCACTGTACTATTCATTTTGATTTTTGTGGCTGTGTTTATGAAGATCGCTACTATATCATTTCTGATTTTGGGGCCCAGTTTTGTCTGTGTGCTATCTAGTGCTCCAGTGCGTAAATGTTAGATTAACTCTGTCAAACGCGTTCTCTGCATCTAGTGACAGAAGGATCATTTGATAATCCTTTGCGTTGGCCCTTCCCTAAGGTCTAGTATAAGGCAAACATTGTCAATAGCCCCTCTGTTTTTAATGAAACCTGGCCATGCATGGCCCGCACATGCCAAGGATACCCGCGATATGTAAATGATGGTCTGAAATATGCCAGTTGTTACCATCACTATGAACACAGATGCTAATTGCTTATTGCCAGAAGGGATGTGCTGGTATTTCATTGCCCACTTGATAAAGCCACTTATGTCCTTACAGTTGTTGATCCCGCCCAGTGCACTGTGGTCGTCTCCGCTGTTAATCAGGCACTTGGTGGTGACCACTGAACTCTTGCCTGATGTGGTCACTTGTTAGTATCTTGGATAGTATTCTTAGAATAAACATAGCTCTCAAGGTTTGAGACCTCTGCTCTAAGAATTCCTAGTTGGTGAAAAAATGAACTTCAGGTGCAGCATTTATGCCTTACACAAAGAAGTCTGCGACTAATTGCACTTATGTGGAAGGACCAGACTCCGCTAATTAGAGAAGACACAACCACTGAGCCAGAGCTCCGCCGGTCTGTAGCTCACCCGGCAGGCCAGTTTGAAGTTCATCTAGCAGAGTAGGAATCAGAAGTAGCAGCAAAGATGTCACTGATGTAGTGCTGTAACAGTCTAGTCTACGCACGCACACGCACCCCTACATCCGCAGGCCAGGCGTGGCCTGCGGGACTAAATAAAAGGAGGACGGGCGCTCGTGCACGTCACTTCCGAGCATGACACGGTGTGCGCCTGAGTCACTCCTATGCTGCGCGACCTGCCCCTGCGCAATCAACCAGGCCTCAACCCGGCCTCATTAAGGCTCAGAGCGCGCCCCACCACATTGGCGACGAGCGGAGGGGGCCCAACCCTCGCCCGTGCACCGGAGGTCCGACGGAGCTGTCTGCTCCCTTCCGCGGTGCCTACCGCGTGTCTCCTGGCTGCGGGGCCTGCCTCCGAGGGGCCGGCCCGCCCTTCCCTGCTATCCTTGCCTGAGCCCAGGTGTTCTTCCCTCTGCTGCACTGAAGGGAAGGGGAGACGCCGCCGCTGCTGCGTTCGGCTGCCCGGTGGTGCGACTGCTTGCTGATTGTCTCGCTTCCTGCGTGATCCGCGGCCGGCGCCGCACCCTGCTGTGTCTCACGCATCTCGCGTGAGCCGAAAAAAAATAAAATAAATAAAAGTAAAAGGAGGGAACAAGTAAACGCCCTGCAATCACTCACGCACCACGCGTGGGCTGCGTGTTCGACCACAGGCAGGCGGAGAGGGCTCTGCCGCGCTCCGAAAGGACAGTCTGTCGAAAGGCCAGCGGGCGGAAAGATACCCCGGAGGGGACCATAACCCCCACATCACTAGCAGCCTGCTGAACTCGCGGCGGGACCGAGGTAAGCCGCACAGCTGCCACGTGGTGTCGCAGCGTGGCGAAAAGGAGAAATCGCAGGCAAAGACACGCGCCATCTCGACTAGTGAGGGGGCAATAAAGACTCCTGGTACCCGTGTTCCTCCCGCACAGACACCTTCACCATGGGGGACGGTGATCCACCAGCACACGTCATCAACATTCCTTTTCAGCACGCCGCTGCGGGGGTACTACCACCATTCAGTGAGGCGATAGACCCGTCCACGGCCTCGCCGCGGTGGAAGATCTGGCTCGAGAGGCTGGAGAATTACTTCGTGGTCACGAGGGAAAAGAACAATGCGGTGAAGAGGTCACTGTTACTTCACTACGCAGGGGATGAGATCTTTAGACTGTTCAAACATCTTCCTAATACGGGAGCAGCAGACAGTTATGACGCGGCTGTTGCCGCCCTCAACGGCCATTTTGATCCCCAGTTGAATGTGGACTTTGAAGTGTTCAAATTGGGGCAAGCACGTCAGCGAGAGGGTGAGTCGATGGATCAATTTCACACCCGCGTCAGAGAGCTAGCCAGCTCCACTGATGAGGATCAACCGAGAGCCATAAGGAGACAGATTATTCAGGGGTGTCGAGACAAGACACTGAGAGGACTAATCCTACGCAAACCAGGGATCTCACTGGAAGATATCCTTATCTTGGCCAGATCTCACGAACTCTCGAACGTCAGAGCCACGGCTATGGAACAGGCCCTACACAAAGCCCCAGCCAACACTGAAACCGTCAAGGTGGAACGTGCAGATGCCATGCGGCCCCGATCACGTGTACCGCCACAAAAAGGATACCGGAGAGATCTGCCCCAAGCCCGTTGTGGATACTGCGGTCATGAGCCCCACGCGGCTAAAGACTGCCCGGCCCAGGGGCAATCATGTGTGAGCTGTGGAATCCCAAACCACTTCGCATCGGTCTGCCGCAGGAAGAACCAATCCAAGAGTTCCAAGAAGTCATGGACGCCAACCAAGGCTGTTCGTCAACTGTCACTGACCGACCCACCCCTGGTGAAGGCAGAAAAACACCTACCCACGGTGTACGACAACTCGGATTCAGAAGATGCAGAGGCATATGTCATTTCATTCGCACGGGAGCTCAAGCGACGACGACGGCCGCAACCAACTTGCATTGTCCAGATGGGAACAAATGAGGTGAAGGCAGTTATTGATACGTGTGCCACCGTCAATGTCATGGGATTGCAACAATTCGGCCCGAAGTATTGCCGTCCAAGACAAGGATCTTCGCCTACGGAGCGGACACACCACTACCTCTCAAAGGAAAAATCATAATACCCATCCAGGCTGATGAGTCAGAAATAATGACGACGGACCACATAATCGACCGAGAAGCTGACACCTTGCTAAGCAGTCACACAGCGGAGGACTTAAAGCTGATAGCATTTGCCAATCGCATCAGAGCGCACCAAGTGGATGAGTTATTGGAACGATTCCCTGAGCTGTTCAGAGGCCTAGGATGCATAAAATGCAAACCCGTCAAACTCCACATTGACAAGTCTGTCACTCCAACGGCGTTACGCCACCGCCGGATACCATTTCACCTTCGCCCGCTTGTGGAAAAGGAACTTGAGAAACTAGAGGGCCTAGGCGTCATAGAAAAAGTCACGGGACCCACCCCGTGGGTTTCACCCATGGTCATTGTGGAGAAACCTAAGCAGCCGGGTGAAATTCGACTGTGTATCGACATGCGGCTACCAAATACAGCCATCCGGAGGGAGAGACATCTGACCCCCACCATGGACGACATTGTGGCAGATGTGAATGGGTCAAAGTGGTTTTCGAAAATCGACCTCAACGCTGGATACCATCAATTGCCACTAGCAGAGGAAAGCAGATTCATTACCACCTTCAGCACCCATCTTGGCCTCCGACGCTACAAGCGCCTAAACTTTGGCATCTCTTCAGCGGCAGAGGTGTTCCAGAACACAATTAGAGAACTATTGTCTGGATTGCCGGGGGTAATAAATGTCAGCGACGACATTTTGATACATTCTGCCACCGCGTCAGAGCACCACAAGCACCTTCGGGATGTCCTGAAGAGACTGAGCACCTATGGAGCGACGCTCCACAGAGACAAATGTCAGTTTTTTCAACCCTCTATTGAGTTCTTTGGTTATGTCTTCAACCAGGAGGGAATTCAGATCGACCCGAGAAAGTCCAAATCCATAAAGGACGCTCCAGCGCCTAAATCCCCTACGGAAGTGAGGAGTTTCCTCGGGATGGCCACCTACTGTGGCCGATTCATTCCGGGTCTAGCCACTCGAAGCGAACCGCTGCGAGCACTGACCAAAACGGATGCCACGTGGCAGTGGGGCCAGAAAGAAAATGAAGCATTCCAGGGAATCAAAGATGCCCTTCTGGAGAAGGCTACGCTATCTTACTTTGACCCCGCGAAACGCACTGAGGTGATCGTCGATGCCAGTCCGGTTGACCTTGGCGCCGTCCTGACCCAAGAACATGAACCCGGACAATGGACAGCCTTAGCGTTCGCCAGCAAGGCCCTGACCCCAACTGAGACCAGATACGCCCAAATCGAGAGGGAGGCTCTCGCTATGAAGTGGGCCTGCAGCCACTTTCATTTGTATCTACAAGGACACTCTTTTGTCATGGTCACTGACCACCAGCCCCTGGTGCCCCTTTTCAAAGGAACTGCCCGCACCCACCACCTCGCATTGAACGATGGGTGATCCAGCTTCAACCGTACGAGATGGAGGTGGCATATCGTCCAGGGGCTAAAAATCCCGCTGATTACTTGTCGCGTCACCCCTCACCGCAGGAGCCCGAACCAGTGGATGATGACTGCGAGGAGTACGCCCATTGGGTAGCCCTTGCCTCGTGTCCCCAATGCATGACAATAGAGGAGATCAAGGAAGCAGCCGCTGATGACTGTGTCTACATGAGGTCGCTTCAGGCTATTCGAGACGGTTCATGGGCCGACTTCCTACGCCCGCCAAACTCCTGGACCGCAGAAGACAAGGAGGCACTCACGAAGATCTGGCGTGTTCGACATGAGCTAAGTGCCACGGAAGAAGGGGTAGTGTTGAGAGGATCACGACTCGTGGTACCGCAGAGCCTGAGACACCGGGCCACGCAACTTGCCCACGGTGGCCACCAAGGCGCTACGAAAATGAAGGCGCGTATGAGGGAGAAGGTGTGGTTCCCCGAGCTGGAAACCATGGTGGAGGAATACGTGAAGAACTGCATGTCCTGCCAGTTGACAAGCGATCCTGAGAGACCTGCTCCAATAATCACGGAAGAAGCCTGCACAACTCCATGGACCAAAGTCAGCATAGATTTTGGAAGCTTCCCGGGGGAAGGACACACGCTGGTGGCCATCGATTCTTACTCCAAATACCCGCTGGTAGAGAGAATTACCTCCACGGCATTCACCCACGTAGGGCCAGCACTAGAAAAGATATTTTCAATGTTTGGATATCCAGCAGAGATGCGGAGCGATAATGGACCGCCGTTCCAGGGGGCTGAGTTTGCCACATTCCTTGAGACCCGGGGCATTCTACATCGACGCATCACACCTCAATGGACCCAGGCCAATGGGGACGTGGAGAGGTTTATGCGGACCCTCAACAAGGTGTTCCGGATAGCGGTGGTAGAACAATCCGACCCTGAACAGAGACTGCACGAATTCCTACGGGAATACCGGGGAACCCCTCACTGCACCACACAGAAGAGCCCATGGGCCCTCATGTTCCAAGGGCAACGCAGAGACCTTCTTCCCACTGTCCCGGGGGGAGCGCCGGGCACGACCGACACAAATGACACACAGAAACGGAGACGGCAAAACAACCAGCGAGCTAGCCGACGCCGGAGAGCCACGCCAAGACACCTAAGCCAAGGGGCCCGTGTGCTTATCCGGAATAGACGTCCTGGGGGAAAGTTCCAAACTCGCTATGAGCCGGGTACCTGGACCATAACATCCACAAAAGGCACTATGATCACTGCAAGAAAGGGTGAAGAGGAAGTGTCGAGGAACACCTCTTGGTTCAAAGTGATATCCCCCGCGCCGGGACAACATCCGGAAACCACGGAAGAAAACAGTGAACCGCCTGTAGCGGGGATGAAAGCAACTCACCAGCATGGGGGCAGGTGGAGAGATCCGAGCTGGAGTGTGTATCCCCCACAGCGTCGAATACTATCAGAGACAGTCCTCAAAGTATGGAAGGTGGCCGGGGCAGCTCAGAGCGCGCCCCACCACAACTTCAACACTCTACAAATTACCTGAAGTTCAAAGAAACAGACTCCTTTCTTGCAAGCTCAATTCATGACCAATCCGGCTCTTCCCAGAACACAAGGAAACGGAGCCCACAGGAGCCCTCTGGATGCAGAAGCCGAAGAAGGATGTCTGAAGCACTGGATGATGAAGAGCACCGGACAAATAAAACAAAGAGATTCCACCCTGAAAGTGACCATTACTTCATTCTCTCATCAACCCCTTTCAAGAGTCTACCCCTAACAGATGGGCCGGCTGGTTCCCTGACACAAAGCATCACACACTACAGGCCGCTTATTTTCCTGAGCTATAGCATTAGGTGCCTATGCACTAGTGCAGTAGCACTCTTTATGCACTTCTGCATATGTCTTTTCATAAGTGGGTGATCCAAGCAGGAGCCTAGAGCAGAAAGACCAAAAAAATGTAAGTACCGAAAAGTTAGAAGGAAACAAGTCATGCCAGTCACAGCAGTGGCGTGGTGAGCAGCTGGCCTTGCCTGGGCCCTGCAGATCAATGCAGCCACAGCACCCAGTCCCATTGTAGCTCGGGCTCCTGTGAGCACGAGAGGGCGGAGGGGTGTTCTGACGTAGAATCTGACGTTGTAGCGTGTGAGTAATGGTGCTTGCGCTGGAAGGGTGATGGTGCTGTACAGGCCAAGACAAAGTGCATGCTGACAATATAAGGTGTTTGACATATCAGAGAAATGTGGAGTCTGGCAAGGCAGTGGGGCTTTACACACCAGAAATATGTGTAGAGGCATAGGAATGAGGCTTCACGATTCTGGCTTGACTATGCCACTTTACATATGGAGTTATATTGATTCAGACACGACAGCAGAACATTATACATGAGGCAAGCTGGATTTCGGGACAACAGTACTAAGTACATATCTCCACAGTTTGGGTGATGGCTGCATTATTTAACATACAGGAGCAATGTGACAACTACCACTACAATGTAACCTTTTCATATGGGGGTGGTGTAGACACTGGCATAATGTCACTCACTGCAACCTAATGGTTACCACCCATCTCTTAGAATTGTGCCTGTGTAATAAGTAACATGCAGCAATCAATAGCACACCGAGCTGCCTCCTGTCACAGTTACTGGCAATGGCCCTCAGCATCAGTAATCACACTTCTTGGCCTGGTGTTGAGCAGCATTTATGGTAGACCAGCATTTCTAGCTTCATGTTGTTAGCAGAACAAAATCAGTTTGGACAGGTACAAAAAAATAACAGCAGTAAGCATTATATAATTTGAAGGTATTTAAAACTGGTGGTGTTCTTCTTGTTATTGACTTCTGTATGGGTATTCCTGAGTGAGGCACAGTCTATTATGCTGGTGGTGCATTTTCAGTGGCCCAAATGTTCTTGCTTAGCTTCCAGTTTTTTTATTCCTGGCATGCACGTATTTCGTAGGTGCATCATTTTGGGGAAATACTGCTCAACATAATTAGAAGTGTGGCAGATCCTAAGGGCCTGATTATGACTTTGGCAGTGGGGGTGACCCACCACCACTGCACCCCACACCGCCAAGAGTTGCTGCCGCCCGCATGCCAGATTTCAAGTAATTTTGTGATCTGGCAGGAGGATGGCGTGGCTGTTCCTCTGGTGTTGCCTCTTTCAAAGGCGGTGGTGCCTTTGAAAAAGGCACTGCAATGGGAATACCACACAGATTCCTGCATGGCATTGACTTTAAAGTCCATGCCGTATCGGAACTGGGGCACATGCACGCAGGAGGGCACATTCACTAGCTATCCTTCAGAACTGTGTGTGAATCCAATGGCTATTACCCAATGTATGTGCTTGTGCTCTCCACCTTAACATGGTAAAACTGGCCAATCAATGACAGGCACATTTGCGTTACTTATAAATCCCTATTATAGGGTACCCACGTCCTGAAATGATATGCTGCTAGTGGTCTGCAACACTCATTGGCCACCCTCTAAAGTACCCCTTTAAAACATGTTTCAGGCCTGCTACGGCAGCCTGTACTCCTTTTTAGGTGTTACCTGCACATCGTTTGCGCTGTGCTTGTGAAATATATTATATAATATATTTTAAAAGGGACTTACATCCCGCCTTTACTTCTTCTACTCTTCTTATTGGTCCTTGTGCTTGTCACTTTACTTTTCCTTACTTCTTCTACTCTTCTTATTGGGCCTTGTGCTTGTCACTTTACTTTTCCTTATTTCTATCGGTTCTAGGTGTTCTAGGTGTGTTTCTCTTATCAAGTTCCCATCACCAAAATACTGTGTTCATCCGCTTTTGGTGGGTGGAACTTCTTTCATTCCATTTTGTTTGCTCCACATTTTCATTTAGGTTTACCTAATTTCTCATTGCCTGCATGCATTTAAAGCGTGTTTTAAATCTGTCCCTGCCTGCACGAGCATGCTGGTCATGTGCATGTTTTTCACAGTGCCCGCTCCGCCATGTGAATGAAGTCCCTTTTATTCATGTGCTCACGAGCCAGCCTCGTATTTCCTGGAAGGCGTTGAAAATTGAGCAATCCAGCATGTGGCATAGTTGCTTCCCTTTAAGGAAGTTTCCACTTTGGATCTGCAGCCCCACTGGTCATCAACACTCCTGTTCTCCCATCGGTATTCACTGTTGCACTGCTGCCGGTGGTTCTTGCCGCACAGCATAGCTTGCAGCTTCATGTTGATTGGCGTTAGACATTTCTCATTTAGTGCAGCACTGTCATGCTTTCTACTTGTGTTCACAAGTCTCACTGCACATTTTATACTTGGTGTAATGCTGTTGTTATTCCTTTTTCATCATGGTGCCATACTTTCTTTTTTTTCAAGTTTGAGTTTATTAAAGAATAACAAAACAAAAAAAAGGGAGAACAGCATTATAATGATGTAACAAAACCTATTTAACATAAAGATGCGTAAATAAAGTAGAAATATATAATGACATAGTTATCACGCTGTATACAAAAGAATAAAATGTATCATATAAAGCAATGAGGAAAAAGGGAAAGGAAGATAAAGCAAAATGCAATTATTGTAGGACAATTGAAGATAACAGGAATACTATGTAAAGTATTTAGCATTGTAAGCATGACAATAAATGAGAGTGAAAAACAGAATAATAAACATTCAATAGAAAATGACTAACTAATCATCTGAAAGTGAGGAGGCAAAGAGAGAAATTAAGGTGGTTTCCATACATCATCTGATCCATTTTTAGAAGCAACATTTAAAGAGGCAGTTAGAGATAAATAAGTAGTCAAAGGGAGCCATAGAAGATCCCTTTTAATTCTTAGAGATATGGGGGAGACATAATTAGTAACTAGTCGATGATGAAAACAGACTGCAATCCACCAGGAACTGAAAGTGAAATGTTCACCTTGTTTCCAATTAGAGAATATTATATGAAATGAGATAGCTAACAATAAATCTAAAAGCTTTAAACTCAGTGGTGATTGAGACCATTGGGAGGATAGAATACCTAGGAAGATGTGCGTGAAAGAAAAAGGGATCTGAATTTTAAAATAATTCTGGCCAGGCTAGTTTCCAAAATTGATGAATTGGAGGACATTCAAACAGCAAATGTTTTAAGCAGTAGGGTAAGGGCAGGACCAACAAGTAGAGGGTATTTCTGATGACAAAGATGCTAAAGACATTGGGGAAAATAATACTTGATGATAAATAAAAAAAGTTTTGTGTGGTAGTTGCAGCCAGAGAAGTTTTATGAATTGTAGACCATATTCTATCCCAGTAGTAATTGGCCACTCCTGTGAAAAATCCTTTTTCCATGCCAACTCAACCTTTGTTTTGTGTCTGTCTGGGGGAAGTTGCAAAGATTTGTATATAGTGGATGCTGAGTGGGAATTGTCTAATATTGAGAATAAGTTTTTGTACAAAATAGGAGGATCATTAGTACTAGGTAGATTTTTGAGATATTGGATGAGAGAAGGATAAAGGAGATTATATTGCAATCTAGAGGACGAAGGTAGGGAAAATTAAAATTGGAGATCAGAAAAAGTAAGGGGTTGGTTATCAGATATAAGCTGGGATATTCAACTTAAACCTCTAGAATGCCAAGATTTCCAGTATATAGTTCAATTACGAATCCGTAATGATTTATTATGTCAAATAGGTTGTTGATGAAGGGAACTATTACAGGGATATGATGAAGATAGTATAGGGACCAAACGTTTACGGGAATGGGAAATGATAAGAGAGCACAAAAAATCAGTGTTGGAAGTGAAGGTTAAGATTTCTGAAAGTCGAATGGAGCAATAGAAAAATTCTCCATTATGAACCAAAGAAGGGGATATAAAGGAAGATCTGTAGATATCCATCGAGCTTGTTTTAATGAGAAAGCGGAATGATATGTTTTAAAGTCAGGAAATCTAAGACCTCCATTAGGTCTGTCCTTCTTTAAAGAGAACAAGGCTATATAAGAAGGTTTACCCTTCCATAAGAATTTTATTAAAGTAGAATCAGTTTTCTTAAAATAATACTCAGGAATATGGATAGGAATCATGGAAAGGATATATAATAGGAGAAAGCATCATCTTAATTGAGTCTAGACGACCTTATCAATATAGAAAGAGGCGATGCCAGCGAGTAATAGTGTAGTTAAATTTTTTAATAACATAATCAAAGTTTAGCTTTAATGTTTCAGATAATAAAGAGGTGAACCATAAACCCAGTATTTGATTTTAAGTAGTGGTCAAGAGAACCCGGAATGCTCAAAAAGATGTTTTTGACACAAAACATTTACAGGCTAATTTTCGTATTTTTAAGCGTTAAGAGATAACCAGAGATTTTAGAGAAGAAGGTTACCTGTTGAAGAAAAAGAGTAAGAGAGGATTCAGGATTAAACCAATATAAAAGAATGTCATCAGCGTAAACTGACATTTTAACCTGATGAGGACCAAAATAAAATCCAGTAATACGATCATCCTGTCTAATTTTAGTTTAATGGTTGCAAACCTATAACAAATACAAATAGAGACAAGGGACTTCCTTGTCATACTCCCCTACGCAGTGAAAAGTAGTCAGAAGTCATACAGTTGACAAATATTGAAGCTTGGGGATCTGAGTATAATAAAGAAATGAAAGCAATTAATTTAGAAGGAAAACCAGCCCATTTTAAAGCATGAAACATAAAATTCCAACCAATTCAATCAAATTCTTTCTCAGTGTCTAAGGTAATCGCGGCAATAGGATGGTCCAAGGTAGAAGCTTTGCTTAAAACATTAAAAAGGACTAATGAGTTGTCAGATGCAGGTCTCCCCTTAAATAAACATGATTGATCAGGGCAAATGAGGTCGTGTAGAATAGGATCAATACGAAGTGCCAGAATCTTTGCAAAGATCTTATAATCTGTGTTGACCAAAGAAAGAGGCCGATAGTTCTTAAAAAGAGAATGGTCCTCTTGAAACGTGACCCGAGAAGAGCCATTGTCAGAAAAAGATTGAAATAGAAGTAAAAGATTTGGCAAAAGCATTTTCGCAAAGTGATTATAAAATTCAATGGTAAAGCGATATGGGCCGGGTGCTTTCGCACAATGCAACACCGAAACAGCGTGGGGAATGTCTGCTAAAGAAATATCAGTTTCCAAAGGTCCAAAATCAATGTGACTCAATGGAGGAAAAGGAATTGATTGAAAATAGCAAAGATCGGACTTTTCTGGTGGTGCTTCAGGAGTGTATAAATCCTTATATAATGAGACAAATTTGTTCAAAATATCTTTATCTTTGAAGCTAGCAGTACCGGCAGGACCGTGCAGAGATTCTATTTTTTTTCTTTCTTTTCTCACTTTTAAATAGTTAGCCAGTAACTTTCCCATTTTGTTTTGGCCTTCATAGTAGCGAGAACTACTTTTTAATAAGTAATTAGAGGCAGCATCAGTAGATAGTCTATTCAAGGTAAGTTTAGCGTCAATAAAATTCTTCAAAGAGGACTTATTATTTGAATGAAAATATGTATATTCTAATTGTTTGATTTATTAAGTAGTTGAGAGGATTGGGCTTCCATGGATTTTTTCTTTTGTGGAACAAAATTTATGATAAAACCTCTGGCAGCAGCCTTAAAGGAATCCCACGCCATAACAAAAGGAGAAAACGAGGTATTGTTGATAGTAAAGAACTCAGAGGCAAAGGAGTTGAATTTTTGACAAAAAATAGAATCAAGGCGTAGGGAATTATTAAAACGACATCTTCCTAGGTGAGGAGAAAGGGGATAAGATCAATATCTACAAGTACAGGGGCATGATCTGAGATTAAGTTAGAACCAGTTTCAGATTGAATGGCATGTTGGGTCAGGGACTTACTCAGGAAAAGATAATCAATACAGAATTGTAAATGGTGTGAGGTCAAATAAAAACTGTGGGCCATATGTATCAAGCTAAATTGCGATCACAAACGCTGAAATTCGCAGAATTTCAGCGTTTGTGATCGCAATTTAGCAGTGTGCAATCACACAAAAACCCACTAGAAAAATAAGGAATAGCAAAATTTGCGATTCCCTATTTTGCAAATGCATTTAAGGAATCGCAAACTGCGATTCCTCAAATATAATGTAAGAAGCACAAAAAAGTGTGATTTGGCCTTCAGTAATCGCAAATTACCACCAACTTCAAGTTGGAGGTAATTGCCGGTTTTCTTAAGAAAATAACTTTTTTGATTATTTAAAAGTGCCATATGTCGCACATTATGTGCCAAAAATGTGCACACATGCATATTTCAGGGATGCAACAGGGTGTCCTCTTGGCACCCTTGCAACCTTGAAATTGCATTCTCAATTTGCGATTCTCTAATTGCTAATCGCAAATTGAGAATGTCTTCCCATTCATTCTTATGGGCCTCCTAACCCATAGGAATGAATGAGAGGGAATCCCTTTTTTGCGAATCTCAATTTGCGATTCGCAAATAAGGAATATGTAGGATTCACAACATTTTTAGCAAATCCTACATACATTGCATTTTGCGATTCTCTAATTGGGATTCGCAAAAAATTGCAATTAGAGATTTGCTAAATTTGTTTTTGATACATATGGCCTTATATTCTCTACAGTCAGGGTGGCAGAGTCTCCAAATGTCCACCAATGCTTTGCGACATATTGTGGATGTAAATTGTGAATGCATTTTATTGGGAAGAAACGTAATTTTAGATGTCTATCTAAAATCGATCAACGACTTGATTACAATCACCACCAAATATAATATAGTCATCATCAAATGTAAGTAATTTGCCAGATACATTAGTCCAAAAAACGTTATCGAACAAAGTAGGGGCATATACATTACAAATAACTAAAGGAATCTTATCTATAAGAAGTTTAACAATAACTCAACGACCTTCAGTATCAGCTTCTTGTTGAACAATGGAAACATGTATTTTTTTGTGACATAAAATCAAAACTCAGTTTTTCTTACTCATTGCTGGAGAGTTAAACACATGTCCCACCCAACATCTCTTCAGCTTTGAAGCTTCATCTTCAGTAATATGAGATTCTTGGAGAAAAGCAATATCAGTTTTTAACTTAGCTAGGTGAGATAGCACCAGTTGCCTTTTAATAGGATTGTTCAATCCTTTAATATTCCATGTTGCGACGCGAATGTAACTTAATAAGAAAAGTATGAACAAGCATTATGCTTACCAGAACAGGAAATAAAATTGATTGAGAAATATATAGGGAAGGAAGGCAAAAGAGATAGGGCAATTGTTTTAGAAAAGAGGACATGGCAAGAAAAGAGATAAATAAATAAAGTAAAAAAGAGAAAGAAAACTTAACAAAGGAACCATGTAAGGGAAAACAAAAAGAGAAAGGAGAAGATAGAGAACAAAGAGACAGTACAAGTCATATAAAAGACAACTGAAAAACATACCCACAGATACAAAACAAATGGGGAGTGACTACACCAGAAGATGACGACGACAGCAGCGAATTCCACTGAACTCCTGAGGGACCACAGTCAAAAACTTCAACGTAACAGGGAAATCAGATAGGTAACGTAATTGTAGGAATAAAACACCTGTATATGAAAGAAAAATGAGTAATGAAAAAGTAATAACATTGGGGAGAGAGATATAAGAGAAATATATAGAACAAAAAACAGTACTAGAGCATTACAAAAATATAAGTGAAACAACACTCAATGTGTAACCACGACAAGAAAACAACTACACAACATGAGGCAAATATACTAATTATGCAGGTTTTGAGGTATCCATGACATCAGCTCCATTATGACGAAGGAATTCTTGTAGCGCCGCTGGATCTTCAAATGTTGTAGTGTTCTCTTTATATGGAACCTTGACGAGACAAGGATGAAGAAGTCCATATCTGGCGTTGAGGACGTAGATCAAGAAACTTCTTTCGACGGTCTGCCGTAATTTTAGCTACATCATGAGAAAGAAATAGACGGTGACCTTCCTAAAAATTAGTTTTTGGGACTTGACAGTAGACAGGACTCGTAGAAGTGTATTTCAGAAAAAGCATGATGAGAAAATGTGGTTTCACAGAAATTGTAGGACCAATTCTATGAGCCCTTTGAATGTTAAGAGAAGAAGTAGCACGTAAGTAGAAATGTTCAGGCAAAAATGACTGAAAAAAAGACAGTTGGGTTGGAACCTTCAATATTTTTAGGGAGACCATAAAGTCTAAGATTGTCCCTGTTAGGGGTGAAGGAATCTTAATTTTATCCTTTCACCTCCATCCTTCACGTTTTTAATCTAGCCAGATGATCCTGGAATAAATTGGCAGTGGGTTCACATCTGAGCTCGTTTTCATACTCTCTGGCTGCACTTTGTCTTCAGTGATCTCAATTTGGTATATTTGTTTGTATTATCTTCCTCTCCCTGTTGCTCCACCCTAGGTATTGGTCTGCACAGGGGTGTCTGTAGCATGCTCTATGATGAAGCATGTCACAATTTTGTGAGTGGGGCAGTTTTTCCACAACTGACACATGCCTTTGTTTCTTTGCACACACTTTCTTTTTACTTCCCCCTTCCCTACTCCTTTTTGTGTGATTCAGTTGCATATGATGAAGCCAAAACAAATATCTCTTTCCTCTCTAACCTAATTCACATGGAAATAATTGCCATATTCTAGGTACCTCTCTGCTTGACATAGACATGCAACTACTCGTTTTGCAGGAACACACATCAACACCACCCTCCTACTTGACCCCCCGCGCCACGACCAACGTTAACTCCACAGCCAAAGAACTTAACCGCAGGATCCCCTGCTGTGTCGACAAGCTCTCACCCCTCCGCCACCCCGCCAAACAACGCCCCCTGAAGGCCGCCTGGTTCCCCACAGAACTACAAGAAGCCAGGCACTCCTGCAGACTCCTCGAGGAAGCCTGGCGAGACCGGAAAACCACGGAAGCCTTGAACAACCACAGGAGCATCCTGAAGGAATACCACCAGCGCATAAGAGACGTCAAACGCACCTTCATCAGGAACCAAATCCACACCAATGCAACCAACGCCAAAGAACTGTTCAGCATCATACAGCATTTAGCTAAATCCCCCAGGAAATCCACGGACGTCACACCTTCCCAGGAACTTTGCAATAAGCTCAGCTCCTACTTCCATCTGAAGATCAAGGCCCCCTACGACAACTTCAGTAAACAGCCGCCGGACCACACCCCCCCCCACGGCTGCTGTCAAACCAACCGTCATGACCTGGAACACAGCCTCATTCGAACACATCACAGCAACCACGAAAAAACCTACTCGGGAGCCCTCAGGGACCCCTGCCCACCGCATATCTACCACAGGGCCACTGCTGCCATCGCACCCAAACTAGGGCGGACCAACAACGCTTCTTTGCAGCACCTTCCCAGATGACTGGAAGCGGGTAGAGGTGAAACCCCTCCTCAAGAAACCGACGGCCGACCCTACCAACCTGAAAAACTACCGGCCCATCTCTCCCCTCCGCTTCGCTGCCAAAGTCATGAAAGACTTGTGAACGCACAGCTGACCGCCTTCATGAAAGAGAACTCCATCCTAGAAGCCTCCAAAGTCGGGATTCCGCAGCAACCACAGCACCGAGATCGCCCTCCTTGCCTCCACTGATGACATTTGCATGCTACTCAACCAGGCACACACTGCGGCCCTCATCCTACTAGACCTCTCTGCAGCCTTCGACACCGTCTCACACCGCACTCTAGCAGTGAGACTTCACAACGCTGGGATACAAGGAACCACCCTCAACTGGATCAATCAATCAATCAATCAATCAATCAATCATGCCATTTGTATAGAGCACTACTCACCCGGGAGGGTCTCAAGGCGCTTGGGGGGAGGGGTATGCTACTGCTCGAACAGCCAGGTCTTGAGTTGTTTCCTGAAGGCGAGATGGTCCTGGGTCAGCCGAAGGTGGATGGGGAGGGAGTTCCAAGTCTTGGCAGCCAGGTAAGAGAAGGATCTTCCTCCGGCGGTGGCTCTTCGGATGCGTGGTATGGCTGCGAGGGCGAGGCTGGTGGACCATAGCTGGCGGGTGGGCGTGTAGAAGGTCAGGCGGTCGTTGAGGTACTTGGGGCCCAGGTCGTGGAGAGACTTGTGTGCGTGGGTGAGGAGCCAGAACGTGATCCTCTTGTCGACGGGGAGCCAGTGCAGGTTCCTCAGGTGGCTGGAGATGTGGCTGCGTCGGGGGACATCCAGGATGAGTCGGGCGGAGGCGTTCTGGATGCGCTGGAGTCTTTTCTGTAGCTTGGCTGTGGTTCCGGCGTAGAGGGCGTTTCCGTAGTCCAGTCGGCTGGTGACGAGTGCCTGGGTGACAGGCTTCCTGGTCTCGGTCGGGATCCAGCGGAAGATCTTGCGAAGCATACGCAGGGTGTTGAAGCACGATGAGGAGACGGCGTTGACTTGTCTGGTCATCGAGAGGGAGGGGTCCAGGATGAAGCCCAGGTTGCGTGCGTGGTCGGTTGGCTTGGGTGCGGTGCCCAGGGCTGGGGGCCACCAGGAGTCGTCCCAGGCGGAGGGCGAAGATCCCAGGATGAGGACTTCCGTCTTGTCCGAGTTCAGTTTCAGGCAGCTGTCCTTCATCCACTCGGCGACGTCTTTCATCCCTTCGTGTAGGCAGGTTCTGGCGGTGTCGGGGTCTCTGGTGAGGGAGAGGATCAGCTGGGTGTCATCGGCGTAAGAGATGATGTTGAGGTTGTGCTGGCATGCGATGGCTGCGAGAGGTTTAATGTAGATGTTGAAGAGGGTGGGGCTGAGTGAAGATCCTTTCTCTCCGGCAGAACCCAGAGGATCAGACTGCCCCCTTCCTGTCCGAACCCACAGAGATCAACTGCGGAGTACCCCAAGGATCATCCTTCAGCCCCACGTTTTTCAACATCTACATACCCCCCCTCGCCACCATTGTCAAACAGCAAGGGCTCAGCATAGTAGCCAACGCCGACGACACCCAGCTCATCCTTTCCCTCACGAAGAACCCCGAAGACACCAGACTCTGCTTCCAGGAAGGAATGAAGGACGTTGCAGCCTGGATGAAGGATAGCTGCCTGAAGCTCAACTCAGAGAAGACGGAGGTCCTCATCCTTGGAACCTCCACCTCCGCCTGGAACAACACCTGGTGGCCCTCCATCCTCGGGAGCCCACCCACCCCTACAGACCACGCACGGAACCTCTGCATCATCCTTGACTCTTCCCTCATCCCTCACCATGACCCGCCAGATCAACTCCATCACCTCCACCAGTTTCAACTGCCTTTGCACCCTCCGCAAGACCTTCAAATGGATTCCCCACAAATGCAGGAGGACTGTCAGCCAGGTGCTCATTACCAGCAGAATGGACTACAGCAACGCCCACTACGCCAGAATCAACAGAACTCCTCTACACAAGCTCCAAACCATCCAGAACACTGCAGCCAGACTCGTCCTCGGGACACCACGACACAATCACATGACCCAACACCTGCAAGACCTCCACTGGCTCCCCGTCGAGAAGAGAGTCACCTTCAAACTGCTCACCCATGCCTACAGATCCCTCCACAACATCGGACCCAAATACCTCATCGAGAGAGTCTCCTTCAACATACCCAAGAGGAACCTCTGCTCCGCCGACCTCGACCTGACGGAGACCCCCACATCCACAGAAGCAGAGCGGGCGGAAGAGCCTTCTCCTACATCACAGCCAAGATCCGGAACGAGCTCCCAGTGAACATCAGATGCTCCCCAACCCTGCACGCATTCAGGAAGAACCTCAAGACCTGGCTTTTCGACTGAATCTGGAGATGCACCCCACGCCCCCCACGCCAAGAGACCCTCACGGGTGAGTAGCGCACTTTAGAAACCCCTGATTGATTGATTGACACGTCCACCTGTCTTGCGATTATAGCTCCTACCGTCTCAAACGACCGCCTATGTTTTTCCATGCCGATACGCCCAAACCAAATGCTGGTCGATAAACCACCCTTCAAATAAGGCTCAGTTAAATGACGTATTGACATATACTCCCCCATCATTAACTCGAACGCTGATCTAACCACACCATGACCTGATAAAAGTGGCGCCCATCTTACAATGGGGAACATGACTCCCAATCTCCCAGTTGTGATTGGTTCTATTACAGAATGAAAAACACTTTACTTTATCTAGGAAGACGGTAGGTTACTCTAATTGAAAAATTATCTTCCAATAAAATTATTTTGCAAATGTTTTTTTAACATGTATTCGAATCCAGACATAACTAGGACCTCACCAAGACTGGCTCAATCCCGCATCCCTCCTGACATTGTCTCATCGACACCCAACGACTACAAGAGAGCACGCCAGGACCGTATCAACAAACACAGAGGCAGAATCACCATTATCCACAAAGAAAACATCTACTGCACCACCACAGTAGACAATACCCCCGATCATGGAACACCTCATTTTTAAACTCCAAACTGATGGCAAAACCACCAGGAGCACCCTCAACTACAGATTTTCAGGACTATGCCCCCGCTTCTGCAATGCTATTCCGGACTTCATAACCCCACTTGCCATAGATTCGAAGAACTACATATTCCTTGGAGTCCTCAATTTCCACCTCAACGTCACTAATACTGCCAACCTCCTTGAAAGCATGGACAGTATTCGCTTCAAAGTATATAAATTCCCTTGAGAAAAGATTAAACAGAGGTTGCTATACCAAACCTTACAACGTCATAATAACATACAACAAAACATAGATAAAGTTAAAAATTCAATTATTTTGAATAAATTTAAAAAGAAAACAATTATAGGGTTATCTAATCTAAATCCCTAGTCTTAAAATACAATAAAAACGATACATCCAATTGCGGCCTGCACAATGAGAAATTGACAGAACAAGTACAACATAAAATTATTGAATACAGATTGTATAACCTGGCTCCGTTTCGATTGCACCGGAATTATATCGCTATCACTTCAGCAATTCAAGATTAGGTGTTGGAGACTTGGATTATACCAGTTATTGCGTCGACGCGTTTCGGTGGGTTTTCCTTATAGTAACCACCTTTATCAAGACAAATGATATCTGTCACAAGTAGGGGATGTATAAAATTGCCCCTAGATATCCAATGGTAAACGCTCCTTATGGTTGCGAAGATTTCCTACGCCAATAGTGGACCTCAGCTGGGGACTTGATAGTGCCCTATTACCAGCGATCTGTTTCACTATGTACAACCTTGGTCGTTATCCTTCATGTGATTATTCCAAATTGGGTTCGTAAATGTTTAATACCACTTTTTTTGATAATTAGTTTCTAGACCAAAGGTGACATAGGCGGCATGCTTGCAGTCCCTGTGATATGCAGTACTGTAGGAGATTAGATCTTTATCGCGTTTGTCTCTTCCTTGGCCTTTGTAAGAAAAAGCAGTTACCTGATTAATGATGGGTGATTCCTGTTGTCGCTATAGGCTTCTTAAATTGCCTTTAAGTCGACTACCTGAATCGCAGTACAGAGATGCGTTGTCTGTGGGGGTCCGCGTAACAGTATTCGCTTCACCCAACTAGTCACCAAACACACTCACTGACTCACTGCTTGACCCAATTTTCAAGGCCAGCGACAGTGTCAAAACAGTGATGTCACTGAGCTCACCTGGAAAGACCACGCCATCGTCAACTTCATCATCACAAGACCCCACGGCACCACCACAAATCCTTCTAGTACCTGCCACGATAACTGGAACAAAGTGTCAGAGAGAAAGTGGACTGATGGCCTCAACAGCTCCCAACCTGACATTGCTGCCACCTAGAACATTCTATCAAGAACTTCTCCACCTAGATCACCACCTGCACTGACAGAGTCACCCCACAAGCCCACCAAACTCAAAAGTTCCACTGAACATGCCAGTTGGTACACCATGGAACTAAGAACCCCAAAATGCAACTGCAAGCAATGAGAGAGGAAATGGCACACAGCCATCAACCACTACCACCAGCTCTGAAGGAGACAAAAAAGAATGCCCTGGAGGACCATATCAAAGCCAGCTTAAACCACAGCAAAGTACTCTTCAACATAGTCAGAGAGTTCTCCAACCCCTCGGCTACTGAAAACATCATCACCCCTTTCCAGGAGCTGTGCAACACCCTGGCAGACTACTTCCATGACAAGATCTCCACCATCTATAAAAACATACGAACCCCAAACCACCCCCTCCAACCTCTTCAGCCAACTCGTTCCCACAGATGCAATCCTCAACCACCTACTCACCTATTGGGACCATCTCACCACACTGAATTTCACAGCTATCATAAACTCTGTCCTCTCAGGAACCCCAAAGAACCCCTGTCCCCACCACATCTTCAACCTTGGGATCAAGATGACCAGCAGAGAGCTCACTAACATTTTCAATGCATCCATCGCCATGATCACCTTCCCCGAAGAAGGGAAACACGCAGAAGTCAAACCCGCTCTTAAGAAACTGTCTGTTAACCCCAGCAAACTCAAGAACTACTGTCCCATCTTTCAGCTTCCATTTCCCTGAGAAGTCCTTGAAAATGCTGTCAACTGTCAATTCATAGAACACCTGGAGAACAACAACCTTCTGGACACAACCCAATCCGGATTCCACATCAACCACAGCACCAAAACCGCCCTGATCACTGCCCCTGACGGCATCAGATCCCTCCTTGACTAGGAAGAAATGGCAGCCCTGATCCGCCTCAACCTCTCAGCAGTGTTTGACACCATTCCAAGCACACCCTAGTCAAAAGACTTCATCACATCGGAATCCAAGGAAACACCCTCAAATGGATCACCTCCTTCCACACCAGAGGAATACAGAGAATCTGCCTACCATTGTTCACCTCGGAACCCAAGAACATCATCAGCGGCGTCCCTCAAACCCACACTGTTCAACACATACATGACCCTCTTGGCCAACATCGTCAGAGCCCATGGACTAAACATCCTATCCTACGCTGATGACACCCAGCTCATACTCTCGCTTTCAGAAGACCCCACTACCATGAGGACCAACTTCTACGGGTGTATGACAAGTGTCGCCAAAGGGATGAAAAACAACTGTCTGAAACTCAAATAGACAAAACAGAACTGCTGATCTTTGGTAACAACACCTCCCCATGGGTTGACCCCTAGTGACCCTCCCAACTAGGACCCTCACCCACTCCAACAGCAAACTCACCATGAGAAGCCTGATCAATGCAGTTTCATCCACCTGCTCCCTCACTCTTCGCATGCACCGAAAAATCTTCATGTGACTCCCCGTCAATACTTGACAAACTTACTCAAACCCAGCAAACACAAGGTGATGATGGACGGAGCGCTGAAACTAAACTCAAACCCCAGTCACCAGCAGCCTGGATTATGACAACGCACTCTATGCAGGAATCACCACTCACAGGGGTGGCTGCTTTCTTTGGGCAGAGGGGCTGCGCCCCCTGCACCCAATTTTCATTGTTTATGTGTCATTCACATTGGGAATTAAATAATCATGTTAAATGCTGTCTATTGTGATTATTTAATTATCAGTGTGGATGGTTCACAAAGCAGGAACAAAACGATATCTGTCATACAGCCAACTCCCTGTGTTGGAGACTTGGAGTCATACTGTGACGCTCACGTTATGTGAGCGTCAGGCAGCCAGGTTGACACTTTTACTGACACATGCGCTAGTGGGTATTTACCAGACATTGTGTAGGCCTAAAGGCTTTAATCCCTGCAGCCCTGGCCTACCCTTATCTGGGGTGGCAGAGTGAGCTAAATAACAGTGATGGATTAAACCCAGATCAGTTGACTGGGGTGAGTGTTTGTATTGTCAACGCTCCGTCCATCATCCCCTTTGGTTTTTCTTTTTTCGCCCTAAGTTGGCAGGGTATGCTCAGACGTGAGTCCCTTGCTCACTTTGCCACTGGATTCAAGCAAGCCCGGCTGAAGACGGCTGTAATGCCAGAAACCGGTCCTGGGAAGCTTGTTTCCGGTTCAGGGAAGGCATGGCTTGGCAGTTCGGGCTGGACTGTTCCCATGAGGCACAGGGTCAGGCTGATTTGCATATGGCCATGTCTGAACTGGGGTGGCGGAGTGAGCTAAAGAACGGTGATGGATTAAACCCAGATCAGTTGACTGGGGTGAGTGTTTGTATTGTCAACGCTCCGTCCATCATCCCCTTTGGTTTTTCTACCCTTATCTGGGGACTTTGGTTTCCACTCCTCAATGACACTAATAGCATCACTTTTTGCCAAAGCCACAGGCGGCATGAGCATCAGCTCGGGGCAGGCTGCATAGCAGTTATTAATGGCTCCCTATCCCACCCTTTTCCAAGTCGTCCTAGGGTGGGGTATGTAAGCATCATCGACTCCACCCCACCCTATGATGAGAAAAGGGTGGGGTTACCTTACTCTCCTAGACCCCAAAAGCCCTCCTCCCAGTCATCATCACCCACTACTGCTGAAGAATTTGTTTCCTACGTGTTGCATAAAAAGACAACCTTGAAACGTAGTTTTCGTCCATCATGCATCTCCTCTGGCAGTAGGAGTAAGAGTTTAAACAAGCAGTTTAGCTCAAACTCTCGCAAATGCGAGACCTATTGCATTGCAAATGACAATGCCTTTTAGTTATGTGTTTTGTAATCCAGCAAGCTTACGAGAAGCAAGGCTGACAGTAAAAGAGTCGCAGTTAGTGCCAGCCTTGCTTCTAGTAAGCAACTACTATAAGCACAAAGCGCGTATTTACGCACTGTTTGCAGGATTTCAAAACAAATAAATAAAAGACATTGTCATTTACAATGCCAATAGCTTAAACACTCGCAAATGCGAGACCTATTGCATTACAACATGCCTTACAATTCAGTGGTTAACTAGGGCAAAGCCTTTCTAAAAGACAACTGCCTTTCTTAAAGGTGAGGAAGGCTGCCTTTTGCCTACAAGCAGCTTACCGTGGCTAGGTTGTCCGTAGCAAAACCAAAAGCAACATACTGCTGCTGTGGTGCTTTAGTCCTCCTAGAGGAAGGTACTGGCTCAAAAACTGTTTGCTTGCCCTTAATAAAGACACATGCATTTTTCCCATTTTAAACAAAAATGCCTGGGGCTAGTCCTGCTTACACTACTGCCGCTTTGGTGAGAGAATATTGCATAATGGCCAGAGCTGTCGACATGGGAACTGAGGAACCAGACTGAGTGCAAATCACTTAATTTCCCTAGAATTATGCGACATAGACAACTCGGGTGGCAGTGTTTTAGTGACTGTAGATCTGTTTGAGTGTGAACCATTTTTTTATTTAAATTTGCAAATTACGAGGAAGATGACAAGATTATATGGCATGTGCGGAAATTCGATAATGACACAGAAAAGACCACAGCCACAGAACAGCATCATTCCAGTGGCCCTGCATTTAAACCATCATTACCTAATAAATTAGTCTATACTTCACTTGCTACACTGTTAAGTGACATGAGCCATACACATGGCAAAATTCTGCTATACAAACGCACTTAACATACATACACTAATTCAGGGTATTCTTCTCAAAAGAAATTTGAGGTTCACATCTCAATTCGCTCCATAAGCACCTCTCTCTGATAGCGGTTGCTACAAAAGACCTGATTCAACAGTACTTATTGAGTCGACCTTGGACGGATGAAAGTCTACAATGACCCTGCTGAGAGAGTCAAACTTCTAACCTTCAAATTACACGCAGATCTCTGCAACAGGCACACACACCCACGGAGCAAATCTGGTGATTACCTCCTGCACACTGATGGCGCCTGGTCCTAGGCCGGTACTGTGACGCAAGGTCACAGGCTGAGAGAGATCATCAGGGGTGCACAGAGAGCAGGTAAAGTAATCCCCGTAGCCCTGAGTGTATGTGCGCTAGTGTCTGTGTGGGCCTGTATTTGTTCTGCTGACTTCAAAGAGAACGCTTTCCGCTATGCGTGCATGTTTATCAGTTACAACACAAACGCGGTGGAAGAAGGGGAAACTCTCAACCTGGCACAGCTTAGCGGTGACAAGGCTGGCTTTCCATGACTTTCAAATATGGTGAATACCCCATTACAATAACATAGCTTTATGCAGTTATGAAGTATCGCTCCTTCCGAAGTGGTATTTTGACTGAAAGTTGTGTTTTCTCCTACTTCGCTCCACAAGCCTGGAGCACAAACAGCCACTGCACAACAGCGCCACCTCCTCGGTTCTTGAATTCAAAAAGAAACTGAAGACTTAGCTCTTCACCTATCCCGGCCCATGTAGCTCATTGCTACGCGTCTGGACACCCCTCCTGGTGAGCCGCGCGCTAGATTATTATTATTATTATTAGGGTTTTGTAGAGCGCATAGTAACCCGTAAGCATCCCAGCGCTGAGACCAAGACAGTCAAGAGGGTGAGTTAACGGAAAGAAAAGGCAGGAGGGGGATCAGGGGAAGAGGTGTGTTTTCAGAAGTTTCCTGAAACGGAGGTGATCAGATTCCATCCTTAGTTTACGGGGGAGGGTGTTCCATAGGCTGGCCGTGTTCACAGAGAATCGTCGTCCGCCTGTACGGGCCTTTTTCACTCTGTGAACTGTGATGAGGTGCTCATGGTCCGAGCGGAGGGATCTTGTGGCCTTGTAGGGCATGATAAAGTTTTTGAGGATGGGAGGGCCTTTATCCTGTAAGAGTTTATGGGCCAGACAGAGAGCCTTGAATTTAACTCTGTCTCTCACTGGCAGCCAGTGAAGGTGTTTCAAAGCTGGTTTGGCCGATGATCTGGCCGGGGTGTAGGTAAGAATCCGGGCCGCGGCGTTCTGAATTCTCTGTAATTTATTGTATGTGGCTTCGGGGGCTCCCAGATAGATGGCATTGCTGTAATCCAGCCTAGATAGAATAAGGCCTTGGATGAGCAATTTCCTGGAGATGGGGGGGAGCAAGGGGAGGATTTTCCTGACTGATCTAAGGAGCCCAAAACAAATCCCAGCAGTTTTTTTAGCTTGGGTTTTGAAGGACAGGTCTTTCTCTAGCCAGATTCCCAGGCTCTTGATCTCGGTTTTGGGGACCGGGGGTTCACCCAGACAGGAGGGCCAGATGTTCGGGGGAAGGGAGAGCCCTTTTTGACCAAGAAGCAAAATTTCTGTCTTGGACCCGTTGAGTTTCAACGCTGAGTTGTTCATCCACCCCTGGATTTTGGAAAGGCAGCTGTGGAGATTAGATGGTTCCTGGTTGGATAGGGTCACCACCAGCTGGGTGTCGTCAGCGTAGCTGATGATTTTCACTCCAAACGGGGTGACCACCTCCTACAGTGGGGACATGTAGACATTGAATAATGTCGGGCTTAGCGAAGAGCCCTGTGGCACTCCGCACTGGAGGGGAACTGCAGGGGAGTGGATGTTGTTCTCCCAGACCTGGAAGGAACGGTGGTTTATGAATGACGCGAACCAGGCCAGGGCAGTGCCCTCCACCCCGATGTCTCTGAGCCGTTGGATTAACACCCGGTGGTTAACAGTGTCGAAGGCCGCACTGAGGTCCAGGAGGATCACTGCCACTGATCCTCCTGCGTCCAAAATGCATCTGGTCTCCTCCACTGCAGCCAGGAGGGCGGTGTCCGTGCCCTGACCTGGGCGAAATCCAGTCTGCGAGCTCCTGAGTAAGTTGTTCGACTCCAAAAACTGGGAGAGCTTTTTGTTCACTATTTTCTCAGTGATTTTACTAATTCCAGGGAGGAGGGAAATTGGCCTGTAGTTGGCCAAGTCCAGCGGGTCTAGTAGGGTTTTTTTTAGAAGGGCCTTGACAACAGCCGCTTTCCAACTGTCGGGGACCTTTCCCTGAAGTAATGAAGAATTAATGAGGTCCGTTAGAGGGGGGACAATAGTGGGAGCCACTTTTTTGAGGATGCGTATAGGCACCGGATCACTGGGGGAACCACTTTTTATTGTGGCGAGCATTGCCGAAACCTCTTCAATAGTAACCGGGCCGAGGGTGTCTAGGTGGATGGCGGAGATATCCAGGGGAGGACTAGCAGTTCGGTCAGGTTTGGGGCCATCCTCATCGTAGATACTGTGATCGACTGGGGGTAGGGTGGCGAGAATTTTCTGGATTTTCTCGTCAAAGTACTTTGCCAATTTGTGGCATTTATCCCCAGAGGAGTTGGAAGCTGGGGGTTTCTCTGGAGGATCCGGGACTTTAAGAAGTTCTTTACGGATAATAAAGGTTTCTCTGGCAGAGCAGGAGGAGTTTTTTATTCTTTCCTCATAGAATTGGCTTTTGGTGTTACGTAGGGCGAGTTTGTAGGTTCTTATGGAGGCGCGAAAGGCGTCTTTTTTGGTTGTAGATTTGTCCTTCCTCCAGGCGCGCTCTGACCTTTTACATTCCTTCCGTAGTGCGTTAAGCTCCGGGGTGTACCAAAGGGCCGTGTTCACTCTTTTGGTTCGTTTCACGGAACTTGTTTTGGGAAGGAGACTGTCCAGTGATTGAGTGAGCCAGGAGTTAAACCCCATATCAGCAGTGGCTGGGTCTAAAGCCGGGGGGGAAGAGATTCCATGAGCCTGGAGGCCCATTCTTCAGTCGAGAGTTTGTGCCAACGTCTATCGGTGACCCGGGATTTGGGCAGTTGGGGTAACGGGACATCAAGGTGCCAGTCGATAGGAATCAAAAAGTGGTCTGTCCAAGGCAGTGGGAGGGGAGTGCCGGTTTTAACATGGTGGATGTTAGAAAAGATGGGGTCCAGAAGGTGCCCTTTGTCGTGGGTGGCCTCTGAGTTCACTAATCGAAAATCGAAAGAGGTGAGATCAAGGAGAAGTTCACAGGCAGTTATGTCCTTGGGGTCTAGAAAATGGAGATTGAGGTCTCCTAGGATTAAAAAGTTAGGAGATGTCGTTGCCATAAGGGTAACAGTGTCAACGAGAGCGCTCGAAAACTTGGCTGGGGCTCCTGGTGGGCGATATATCAGAAGACCAGAGAGGGAGATTGCAGGTGAGATCTGCAAAGCGAAATGGCAGCTTTCGCAGTCATCGATATTGCCATTATCTGTTCCACAGACGAAGTGCTCTCTGTATATTATTGCCAGGCCACCTCCTCTGCCGAGGGGTCTGTTCAGAGAGTGGATTTGGTAGCCGGGTGGAAGGGCATTAACGATATCCGAGTCGGTGTTGGGGGTGAGCCAAATTTCCATAAGAAACAGAATATCGATGGCGAGGTCTTGGATAAGGAGGTTTATCTCATGGGAGTGTTTAGGGAGGGACCTACAGTTAAGAAGACCGAGTTGAAGGGCGTGGCATTCTGCGTCAGTAAGGGCCGGGTTACAGAGGTCGCAGTTAATAAAGGGTTTTCCTCCTGTATAGGTGTAGTTACAATTAATGTTTTTTAGAGGGTTGAGTGCGAGGAGCCTGGCTTGGGTGTAAGTGAGTCAGCTCTTAGGAGAATTGGGAATAGTGACTGGTCCTGGGGCCGGCCGGGCCCGGACGGGCCCAGACGGGGTTGCCTTAGGCGCGCCTTCGGTGCGCAAATGGCGCACCCGCTGCGCCCGTCCGCTGCGTGTCCGTGGAAAACACATATTTTTATAGACAAATACGTATAACAAATAAGAGCACATGATTGTAACCCAACTCATAGGTATCCGGTTTATATACACCTCAGAAGGGTTTGAGTGAATTAGAACCTGTGTAATTTACATTACTCTCACATTTCTGCAATACATGTATTAGTCGGATCACTGACTAAATATCGAGGGACAAAATATAGACTACCCAAAATATAGATTCCAAAATATCGACAAACAAAATATCGAATTCCTATCTCCAAACAGGTAAGTACCAAAATATCGACCCCAAAATATCGTTTATATATATATACATTATAAAAATATCGTATTTCTTAAAATTAATGTAAAATGTAAACTAAATTAAAAATAAATAGCTAAAATATACTTAAAAATACTTAAATGACCTTAAAAGTATTAAATAACTAATTTAACTTATATAAAAAAAATACAATCATAAAACATATATATATATTAACATAATATTAATAAAAAATACACAATATTATTACCGTAGGATAGCGGAGGTGTAAAAATTACTATTCCCACTCCTGGAAGTGCAACAGTAGGGAAAGCGTTGGATAGCTTAGGGGTAAAAATTACTATTCCCACTCCAGAGAGTGCAATAGTAGGGAAAGCGTTGGATAGCGTAGGAGTAAAAATTACTATTCCCTCTCCAGAGAGTGCAACAGTAGGGAAAGCGTTGGATAGCGTAGGGGTAAAAATTACTATTCCCAATCCAGAGAGTGCAACAGTAGGGAAAGCGTTGGATAGCGTAGGGGTAAAAATTACTATTCCCACTCCAGAGAGTGCAACAGTAGGGAAAGCGTTGGATAGCGTAGGGGTAAAAATTACTATTCCTACTCCAGAGAGTGCAACAGTAGGGAAAGCGTTGGATAGCATAGGGGTAAATTTTACTCTTCCCACTCTAGTGAAAATAAATTAATATAACTCACATAATCATCAATTAATCAATTAATACAAATTAATTATCAATTAAGAATTAATTAATTACCAATTAAAAATTAATTAACAATTTATTCAAAATAAATACCAATTAATTAATTAACATTTATTTAGCGATTTATAGAGCGCCTGGTGACCCGGAGGCATCCCCGCGCTGTGAAATTATTGGAGACCGGAGGGAATGGGGAGGGGTACTATTTGGGGAAAAGGAAAGTTTTCAGTCTTTTACGGAAGAGGGGGTAACAGGATTCCAGACGCAGGCTGCGGGGGAGTGAGTTCCATCCTGAGGACGCTTTTGCCGAAAAGCGTCGACCACCGGTGCGTACCTTCCTGAATCTAGGGACAGTGGCCAAGCGTTCGTTGTCCGAGCGCAGGAGTCTGGGGGCTTTGTAAGGGGTGACCATATCTTTCAGGACAGCGGGGCCAACACCGTTGATGACTTTATGGGCAGTGCACAGAGCCTTGAATTCTACCCTCTGACGCACAGGAAGCCAGTGTAGGGCCTTGAGGGCAGGTCTGGCCGAGGCTCTGGGGGGGAGGCACATAATGAGCCGCGCCGCCGCATTTTGGGTGCGTTGGAGTTTAGCCAAGGTGGATTCAGGGGCCCCGAGGTAAACGGCGTTGCTGTAGTCAAGCCGGGCAAGAATGAGACCTTGAACCAGTAGTTTCCTTGATAAGGGAGGAAGAAGTGGAAGGATCTTGCGGATGGATCGCATGAGCCCAAAACAGATTCCTGCTGTTTTGGCTGCCTGGGTCTTCATGGTCAACTCAGGTTCCAGCCAGACTCCCAGTGTCTTGATTTCCCTTTTCGGGGTTGGCACCTCACCGAAAACGTCTGGCCAGACCGAAAGGGGGATGGTTGTCCATTTCTTGCCCATGAGCATGATTTCAGTTTTCGCTCCGTTGAGCTTCAGAGAGGACTCGCTCATCCAGTTGTAAATGTCCTGGAGGCAGTTCAATAGGTTATCTGGGTGTTTGTCAAGGTGAGATAGTGAGACGACCAATTGCGTGTCGTCCGCATAGCTCACTATTTTTATCCCATAAGGGGCAACGACATCCTCAAGGGGGGCCATGTAAACATTAAACAGGGTGGGACTAAGCGAAGACCCCTGGGGGACTCTGCTTAAGAGTGGAAGAGGGGCAGAGTGTGAGTTGCCGTCCCAAACCTGAAATGAGCGGCCTGATAGAAATGAGTCTATCCAAGCGAGCGCAGTACCCGCGATTCCTGCCCTGGCCAGCCGATGGAGAAGGACACGGTGGTCTACCGTGTCAAAGGCTGCACTGAGGTCCAGGAGGATCACCGCCACTGACCCTCCTGAATCCAGAATGCACCTTGCCTCCTCGATGACAGTGAGGAGTGCGGTGTCCGTGCCATGGCCGGGGCGGAATCCAGTTTGGGACCGACGCAGGAGATTGTTGACTTCGAGGTACTGAGAAAGTTGCACATTAACCAATTTCTCAGCCATCTTGCTAATGCATGGGAGAAGCGAGATCGGTCTGTAGTTGGCCATGTCCGCGGGGACCAGTTGAGGTTTTTTGAGAAGAGCCTTGACAACAGCTCTCTTCCAGTTCGAAGGAACAGAGCCTTGCGAAAGAGAGATGTTGATTAGTTCCATGATAGTGGGAGCTATGCTAGGGGACACAGTTTTTAAGAATCTCACAGGGGCCGGGTCAAGAGGAGAGCCGCTTTTCATCTTGGCCAGTGTTGAAACTACTTCGTCCAGAGATATTGCTCTAAATGTGGACAGCTGGGGATGTAACAATCTCTCTGCTTTTTTGCACTCTTTGCGGAGAGATCTGAGTTCAGGGCTGTACCAAGGGGCAGAGCCAATTTTCCTGTTTTTCTCCTCACGAGTTTTTATAGGGAGGATGGAGTCGAGGGAGGTGGAAATCCACTCCCTGAACTGTTTGTCGGTAGTGGCCGGGTCATCTGGAAGACTAGGGGTTGTTGAGTTTAGGGCTCTGGTCCAGTCCTCCGCCGAGAGTCTGGCCCATGCCCTGTCCCTGGTATAAGTGGCTGGTTTTTGGGGTTTCCTGAATGATCCTGGTAAGTGGATAGTGACCAAGAAGTGGTCCGTCCACGGGAGGGGGAGGGACTCTTTGGTTTGTTGGGAAAGGAAGTTAGTAAACACTGGGTCTAGCAAATGTCCCTTATTGTGTGTGGCTCCGGAGTTGATAAGAAGGAGGCCGTAGGCCGCCAGGTCATTAATCAAGTCGGATGCCCCTGTGTCTAGAGGGTCGTCGAAGTGAATGTTTAAGTCTCCCAGAATAGAGAAATTGGAGGTGAGATGGGCCAAGGATGATATGGATTCAAGGAGAGCGACCGCAAAAGGGCCAAAATGGCCAGGGGGACGATATACCAATAGGCCGGACAAGGTACTTGTCGGGGCTAGCTGGATGGTAAAAAGGCAGCTTTCGGAGTCCAGGATTTGGGCATCGCTAGATCTACAAGATAAGTGATCCCGGAAGATGATGGCTAGTCCACCTCCTCTGCCGGTGGGGCGTGGTTGAGACTGGATAAGGAAGCCCGGGGGTAGGGCCATGACTACATCCGAATCCGAGTGGTCGGTGATCCACGTTTCTGTAAGGAACAGTATATCCAGGTCGTGGTCTACTATGAGATGATTAATGAGCATGGAATGCATAGGTAGAGACCTGCAGTTTAATGTGGCTAGTTTAAGGCCCGGGGGGGGGGTACTGGAAGTTTGGGGAGTTGTAACTGGACTGGGTTGCAGATGATGCAGCTAGTAAAGGGTCCGTCTAGATCGTGTACATAGTTGCAAGTGCTGTCATTAGCGGGTCTGAGACTAAGAAGGTCTCGACGGGAATAGCTTACCCTTGTGGGAGCTGGATCCGGCATAGGTTCTGGCCCTAAGCCCGGTCGAGCGTGGATGGGCGCAGACGGCCTTGCCTTAGGCGCGCCTTCGGCGCGCAAACGGCGCGCCCGCTGCGCTCGTCCGCTGCGCTTGCGTAGAAGGCACATTTAAGGAAAGAGACGGTGGGCGTGGCCTCGCGTTCGCTGCGATGGCGGCCCTGAAAACTTGCCCACGGAGCAGCGCTTGATCCGCTGGTAGTGGGAAGCCTGGGAGGATGCTAGAACCAGAGGAGTGCTCTGGGAAAGGTGTGAGTTTTTTTAAAAGGTTCCAAACACAAAAAAATACAATTTTAAAAACGAGTGCAAACAAAGCCTCCGGCTTCCGCCTCAGAGGTAATCAATTCAACTGAATGCGCTTTCAATCAGCGCTATTCATAGGTTGCCGAGGTGGGCGTGGCCTAACGGTGGGCGTGGCCTCGCGTTCGCTGCGATGGCGGCCCTGAAAACTTGCCCACGGAGCAGCGCTTGATCCGCTGGTAGTGGGAAGCCTGGGAGGATGCTAGAACCAGAGGAGTGCTCTGGGAAAGGTGTGAGTTTTTTTTTAAAAGGTTCCAAACACAAAAAAATACAATTTTAAAAACGAGTGCAAACAAAGCCTCCGGCTTCCGCCTCAGAGGTAACCAATTCAACATATTTAATTAATTATAATTAAATTACTTCCCACCCTATTCCCCTATAATCCCACAACCCGCTACAGAAAATACATTAATTTAATTCACATAATTATCAATTAATCAATTAATAAAAAATATTTATCAAGAATTAATTAATTACCAATTAAAAATTAATTAACAATTTATTCAAAATAAATACCAATTAATTAGTTAACATATTTAATTAATTATAATTAAATTACTTCCCACCCTATTCCCCTATAAACCCACAACCCGCTACAGAATTAAATTACACAATAATTAAATAACATAAAATGAATTACTTAAAATATAGTAAAACATCGATATTTTTAATAAACTATATTATTTACTTCGATATTTTGACTGTCTATAGTTTTTTAAATCGATATTACTTTACTTACCTTCAAAACGATATTTTTGATGTCTATATTCTGTCCATTCGATATTTTGTCCATTCTATATTTTGGACTCGATATTTTGGTTTGTCTATATTTTGGATTCGATATTTTGACCATTTACCGTATTAGTCCACTGAACTATCTCACAGACACAAGACAAACCAGACGGCCAGGACAGATGTATTACGCCTCTTCTGGGCTGCTAAATTTAAAGTGACGTCACCTAGTTCAATTTAGGTCTATGCTCAGTTGCCCGTATGCACTGGTGTCCTCTCAAATTACAACGTATGGCATGTCGGCCTCAGAAGCTGCAAGTCTGTAGCCATAACAATATATTCATATTCTAGATTTCTATGGAACAGTTCCATACATTCTTTGCGGAGCAGGGCATTTCCTGCCATGCCCTCCTCTCAATGTGGTATGCACACATGCCTGCTGCACCCGGAATCGTGGGCACAACTAGAGATCTGCGATTCCATGGCAAGAGGCAGGCGGGGGCCTGTCAGCTGTCTAGCAGCTGCATCACATGGATTCCGTCAGAGCTGTTAAATCCATGGTGGGCTCCCAGCACGCTCGGCACTGGAGGGGGCGGGGGGGTTGTGCCTAAGAGTAGGAAGGGGTTTGCAAAATTACAAAGATTTTTTGCAACCTTAAAGTAATGGTTGGAAAGTCTATGACAAGGATGTGAAACTCGCGGAAAGCTACGCGAGGTGGGCTTTTACATGAACACTGGAGCTATATTTTTCTTACAAGAGCACAGTGCCCATCTTAGATAGAAAACTGCTCCGGACTGGCAATGGGTGAATTTGTACAGGAAGAAAAGCCTACATCAAAGAAAACAAGGCGCGAGGGGCGGGTGGTGGAGTGTGAAACACCAAGGAAAGTGGCTGTGCATATTAAACGCATGCGCGAACCAGGCACCATGGCAAAAAAACAACGAAGTAGTCCCTACATTAATACCGCCCTGCAGTGTAAGTTAACTGTAATTGGTCGATGCTGCTTCCTCCAGAAACTGAAGAAAATGGAATTGACGTATCGGACCACTAGCCAACAATGAGCGAGATAAGAAGAGCAATGCAAGATTTCACCAATGGCAAGCGACAAACCAAATTGAAACTCAATGGGTGGAGTTTTCACTAGTAATACTGATTTCTAGATGCCTTGGAGAGCAGCGCATGCGCTGCCTACGCGAGACCTAAAAAATGTGTTCTGCCAGCTCGGGGGAGATCAGATTGTGTATGCCGTGGCAAATGGCTTGCAGCCTAAAATTGTGGTTTGCTCAAAGCTGGCACCTCCACCCCTTTAAAATGCGAACAACAAATACAAATAATTTGGCAGGACGTAGACACGGGAGCTGGTGATGAATGGCTAACTGTGTTTGATGAGGTTGAAAGGGGTGGCAATCATGATATATGAGCTCAGGACAGGCTGTAAACTGTAGGAAAGTAAATTTTGTATTTTAATTTTTTTCAACTCGACTATAGAACGACTACTAAAAATAGAACGTTAATTATCGTAGTTGCACAGAAATGAATGGCAGTAATTGTGTCATGTGTATATGTTACAGCAATATCTAAAGTCCTAAGGCCTGATTCACAAATGTAATCTGAGACAAAATTTTCAATTTACAACTTTTGGTATTCGCAGAAGGCACTTACGATTTCCTAATGAGGAATCCTAACTTTACTTCTCCTAAATTCCCTTTGTGAATACCGAAAGTCGTAAAGTTAGGATTTTGTCTCAAAATGACTTTTGTGAATCAGGCCCAGGAGTTGTAAGTGCCTTCTTTGGATACCAAAAGTCTTAAATTTTTAATTTTGTCTCCGATTACTTTTGTGAATCAGGTCCTTAGATTTGTTTTTCGCATTGAATAGCTGAGAATCTGTGAGGTCATTAATACTGTGTTAGTTTGAGCATAGAGTGAACTGCAAGTGAGGTATACTGATTTAGTTAAGATAACAATTGCTTAATAAACTTTCATGCCTTCTCAAACTTGCTTTAAAATGCACCATTTGCCTTCTCTTTTTTTCGAAATGTTCTGGAGAGTCCTCCCTCCCCCCGAACCTCCCCTTATGACATCAGGCTTACTTGCTTTGCTAGCAACATAGCACTCATCTCCAACCGTTATGCCCCATCATTTTGAAATGTCACCAGCTGCCACCGACCACTCACCTTCAGAAGAGACTGCACACCATACACAACTCAGAGGCTAGACTCATACTGGACCTCCCCAAATGGAACCACATCACCCTTCACCTCAAGAACTCCACTGGCTCCCCATGCAGAACAGATGCCAATTCAATTTACTGATCCACTCCTACAAAGCCCTACACAACCAACAACCAACATACATCAACCACCGCCTGAACTTCCACCAACCCTCCAGGCACCTGCATTCTGCCTCCCTCTCCTTCGCACACACCTCAAGCAACAGTGGAGAACGCTCCTTTCCCTACCTCGCTTCTGAATTCTGGAAGGACCTCCCCCTTCACCTCCAGATCTTTACCTCTCTCCTAGAATTCTGGAAAGGACTCAAGACCTGGCTGTTCAACTGAACCCAACCAAAGCATCAAATCCCTCAGCACATGGATATCCTTATGGGTGATTAGCCACGCTTTATAAATACTGATGGACCCATGCTCTTTCGCAGTCAGCTTGAACTTTTGATTTCGACCTGGTCCAACGTGAGAAGATAACCACGATTGGTGCTTTCTGCTTCTTGGTGCCATTTTGGTGTCATTTTGTTCATTAAAATGTATTATGTTTTTCCAAATTGGGTTGGGATTTTTCCTCCATTGTGTTTTTAGTTATTACTGTTTGAGTACTGCATAGATACTTTACACATGCCTCAAAGTTTAGACTGACTGCTTTTGTGCCAAGCTACCAGAGGGTTAAGCAAAGGTTTACTAAGTGACTTTTGTGGTTCACCATTACAAGGACTGTGTTTATTATTTGAGTGGGCCTCTCACTCCTCTCAACTAATAACCCAGCTCTTTAGACCCATGTTTTATTTGTTTGGAAGAACTTCCGCAAACCCATTGAAGAGGGTCACGAGCCTTTGCTTGCTTCACTTGCAAGGCGGGATGTGGAGCTTGTTTGAACATGTTTGACAGGCCTGGCTTTGGCTCCTACTCGCGATGTGATGAATAAGGGCCAGTCAATCACAAATCTGGGTTTCCCGATCCACATTTTTAGAACGCAAAAGCACTCCCTGTTGTATATATTATGTAAAGAAGATGAAAGCCTAGTCTCTCAGAAATTAAGGGATCTTAGGAAAGCGTTAGTAAAATGTCATTGGAAGCATGTTTGGCAGGAATCTGAAAATGTGTCTTTGTTTTCTTCCAGATAAGGCACCTGACCAGACCCTGCATTTGATAATATTTGGTGTGTCTGGAGCTGTTCTTGTTTCTTTTGTGATTCTAATTTTATTCATCTGCAGAAGTAAGTACTAGCACATCTATGTTGGGATATGCTATCCATTTGTAACTAAACCACCCCGAACATTAATGGCTGTCCAGGTGGGACACTCCTAGGAACGTGGGTTGTTGTGTGCTGCAACTTGCAAAGGTCGCATTTTGGCCTTTTCTAAATGAGGGGGCGGGGTGAACAGAAAGAGGATTCCAGAGTGTCAAACCTTGAGGACTTGTGTGGAGAAGGTCTAACCTCCTCAACCCATGTATTCGGATTTGGAGGGCAAAGTGGCCCCTGGGAGTAGAAATCGCTTTCTGCTCAATAAGCAAATTTTTTAATATAAATATGAAGAGGTCCACCCATTCCAACATGGAAAGTCCATATGCAGGACTTTAAGCGTTGTGCTAGCATAGACCGGAAGCGTCTTACAAAGCAGTAAGATGTTGATATTTATTAAGGATCTTCTGAAGCTGTTTTAGTGACAACCAGGCAGTCCTAGTTGAAGTTTATTATTCAGCCATCATTGGTCAGATCAAGGTAAGATGGCTGTGGAAGATTCTGCGCAGGGGTATTAGTTGAAAATATGTATCTCTTGTAACAGCCGTGATCTGTGGATCAGGCGCTGTTATTAGGATAATAAACAACGTTTCACAAAGACCTTTTGAGGAGGTAACTGTCTGGCTGTAGTGCTTAATTTGTGGCAGTTGTTGCAGGTGGTGGGCTCCAGCACTCACTTTTGGCGACCGGGACTTACATTTCATCGTCAAACTTTGATGTGGAGAAAGAGAGGGATAAGGTAAGAGGACGATAAAGATACGAAAACAGTGACAAAGAGAGAACCACAGACATGACAAAAGAGCCAGTAAAAGTGGGATAAGTTGGTAAGAATTGTAGGCTGGTGGAAGAAAGAAGCATGAAGTGGCCTTTTAAGACTAAGACTTACTGTTCAACAAGTCTGGCATTTGGCAGCACCAGCAATTGACTCCTAATAGAGAATATTTGGGCTTCTGCACCTATTTTTTGCAAATTAAACTCTGGATGTCTGCCAAAAGTAGAAGCAAGATGGGTGGGGATGTGAGAAGCGGTCTTAAGCATGTGGCTGGTATGGAAAGAAAGATGCCTTCAGGCAAGGAAGTACATTGCCTACTTAGTATGTATTTGTTGTTTGTATGTGTCACTCTGAGTATTTGTGGGAGTATCTTTACTAAGGCAGTACTGATGAACATTACCCTACACCCTGTACATATATTTGTGTTGCTATACAGTATGGTCAATAGCAGAATGGCCTTGGTGGTGGTGAAGCCAGCCGGACAGTGTACATACTAATAATTCTCCTTCACTTGTCTTTCAGGTAAATTGCAATGTTGCCTTCCAGAAAATAAGAGGTAGGTGGATTCATTCGAAAGTGCCAATTTCTAAATTCTGCTAGGAGTGGAGGGGAAGCAATATGATAAAGTAGTTGGCCCAAGTAATGTTGCAGAAAGTGGCATCAGAGGAAGTGACATCACCGTATGCATCATTACATTATATGTGGCTGTGTGAGGAAGTAACTGAATACATGGCAGTGGGAATGTGTGCCCCCCCCCCCCACTCCAAAAAGGCCATGGCACCACCTCTTCAACTCTCTCCAGAGGCCTAGAAGGAACAGGGAGACCTGGAAAAGAGGAGAAAGAGCAGAGGGGAAGCTAAAAATGTGTGCAGGATAGTTCGCAGTCACCAAGTTCTATAGTTACATGTAGCTTGGAGGTTTGGTGACTGTTAGTCAGATAATGTTTTTGATGTTACCCAATTCATCGTTTTTTTAATTAAGGGTTAATCTTTGCTAATTGTTAACACCTTCTATGGAAGTTCCTTAAAGAAGACGACAGGTACCTCAGATTAATAAACTGAAGTAATACTGTCTGCTGTTACAGCTGAGCCTCTTTACACTCTCCAGTTTTAGCAACAACAAAATGTTAAAATATGTTGGTAATCATGTTTTAACATGTTGTGCCCCTCTCTTGTTCCTTCATTTCACTGTCGCAATTTACGTTTCTTACGATTAAGTCAATGGAAGGTTGTACAAAACGCAGGCAGAGATGTACAATCATACATGTACTCACTGCCGTTTACACATGTTCCTGAGCCGAGCACCAAAGTGGGGATGTGCACGATTGCATTTGTCAGGTCGGTTTCTTGGAAGGATGCAGGGGCGAGGTGAGGGTTCTGCAGGTGGCAGTCAACTGCTGGGAGGAGGATGGAAGGCCAAGGATATAGATGGTTGCGTGGGCATGGACCAGTGAGCAGGTCTCTCAGAGGCATGAGGCAGCAGGCAGCTCTCTCAGAGGCATGAGGCAGCAGGCAGCTCTCTCAGAAGCATGACGCAGCAGGCAGCTCTTTCAGGGCCATGAGCGAGCAAGCAGCTCTTTCAGCTGCATAGACCTGTGAGCAGATATTTCAGATGCAGGGATGACAGATCAGCTCGTTTAGGGTCACGGAGCAGCCAGCGAGTCGTTCGAGGTTATTGACCAGTGCGCAACTCTTTCCGGGACGGGGTACAGCAAGCAGCTCTTTCAGGAGTATGTACCATATAGCAATTCTTTCAGATGCATGGGCCTGTAAGCAGATATTTCAGAAGCAAGGACAACAGAGCTGCTTGTTTCGAGGCACGGACCAGCAAGCACCTCCTTCAGGGGCACGACCAGCAAGTGGTATCTTCAGGGGTATGGGTTAGTAAGCAAGTCTTTCAGAGGGATGGGTCAGTAGGCTTCATTTTCAGAGATATGATTAGCAAACAGCTCCTTAATGAGCAGTGACCAGCTTTTTCTGGAACATGGACCAGTTAGTTGTAGTTAAGGGGTATGTTCAAAACAGCTTGTTTCGAGGACGTAGCTTGGCAAACCGACATGGCGGACATGGGCTGAGAGCGCTCCGGCCAGCCCAGCTAATTATCCTTCATAATCCTGTCTCTCCGCTGTCGTCCAGTAGCGCACAGATACCCCATTATTGGCAGACGCTAGCGGCCTCCCCATTAGAGGGAGTTTTGGGCCTTGGGGGTGGCGCTGACAACAAGAGTGTGCTGATGGGGGCTCGCGGCTCGGGCCTATAGAAGAGGTGGCCTCGAGTGACGCAGGGGGAGTTGTGTTGTAACGCATTACCTCACCCTCTCGTGCCTCCAGCGCGAGACGTTGACATCCCTGCTCTCCTGTGCGAGAGTGTCCATTGTTCCCTCTCCCTTCCCATTGGTCCCCCAACATTCCATGAACATCCTTCCCTCTCCCTCTCCCAACTGTCAGATGTCTTTATCGTTGCCTTACCCACGAACCGCACCGGTGTGGGGCTGTTGTAATAAACTTTATAATTACCCACGGATTTACTTCGTTATTACAAGTTGCCTGGATCCCTGGCCGACTGGTGGTGGCACTGCCGCAGCAGCGGAGACATCAGCCAGCGGGCCGAGATTTCACCAGAAACGGCGAATGCCCCTGGACTGACGGCCTCTGCGGCGGATTCCCGTTGGAGCTGCGCTGCAACTCGGCGGCCATTTCTGCGACTGAGGCTGATTTCCTGTGAGGGCGGTAAGGGCGGGGCGTGCCATACGCTATTGGCCCCCTTGGCCTGGTGATGGGCCAGGGCGCCTGAACACGGCTCTGCAGGAGTGGGGGCCAGCTGGTGCTGAGCGAGGGGATCGAGGCCTGCGGATTTTGGGGCCTTCTTCCTCCTTCTCCCTCCCCCTCTACACTCATCTGGGGTGTTTCGGGGCCACAAGGGAGTGCGAGGCAGTGGCACGGCGGAGGCCGACTGACCGGGGAGGGGAGCACACTCCACCGGAGGTTTGGTTGGGCCTGAAGAGCTGGCAGTGGTGCAGATCTCCACCCCCCTCCCATCCTTGCCTCTCAGTGGATGCGACTCGATGGCCGGTCGGGCCGAGTTGGGGGTCACAACTGGGCCCAGAGTGTCTTCGCTGCCCCCACCCTTGATGAGGAGGAGGTGCAGGGGGATATTCAGTGCGCTGTCCCCCCGGGGCAACTCCCGCATCGGCGGTGGGGTCGGACCGCTCGGGAGCCCTCCAGTGAGACAGACTCTGGGGTGCAGCCCACCTATTGTGATGAGCTCTGCAGCTGCTCTGGGGCTCCCTCCACATCTTTGTCCTCCCCTTGGGTGAGGAGTTCAGTGGTCTTGTCGGGCCATAGGGAGGGGTGTCCATTGGCATAGCTGCACGGTGTGTGGACTAACTCGAGGGCCATTGCATGGGACTTCTGATGTGGCCTGTTCTCCTGTGAGTTACGTACACTGGGGGCCATTCAGTGCTTGTGGTCCATTGTTGGGGCCTCTTGCTGTGGTCCAGGGTCATAAAGCTCCCGTTTGATTTTGGGGGTGCGCGGGGACCTATTGGTGGTGGCCAATATTGAACGAACTGTGTGCCAGCCCTCCTTCTAATCTATTTGCCGACGGCCACCGGCTTCCGTTTGGCGGTCAAGTCGGGCCATGGGAGTCCGGTGAGGGAGTCCCCCTCTTCATTGCCCACCCCCTTCTCTCGGCTCAGTATTTGGACTAATTGCCACCTGGTTAGACAGCTCTGGGAACAATCCGGGGCCTGCCGTGACGCCAGATAAGGGTGAAAGTGGATCATCTAAACAGGGTCCCAAAGATAAATTCACGGGCCCGGGAGCCGCCGTGGAGTCCACTGGTGGACCGCATGGTGCCATGCCGGATAATGCTGGCTGGAACCCAAAGGAGATAGGTCTATGAAAACGTGGTTAAGGCTAGACCCTTATTAAGCATACAACATGAAAATTGCCTCAACCACTCTTACTTGAACGAAAAAACGTTTTCAGGTTAGAAAAATATTTATTACATCCCAACCAGGCATGCTTATTCAATGCCAATTATTTTTAAATTTTAGAAATATATTTTAACATCAATAGACAGAAATAAGGACTGTACATTCAATTTATATACAAATGGTTTGATACACATAGAAACAAAACAGTGTCAAAATGATATTTAAACATCCAACATCCTACAAAAAAATTAATACGTAACAGAAAACAAATATCACATACATATAGAATCAATGAATGAAAAAATCAAAAGAACGGGGAATAGAGAACAACTGAATGACTCAAAATTGATAATATCTGAACTGGCCAAGCCTAATATTGTTTATTGATAATGCTCTATTCCACCAAAGCTGCCGACGCGTTTCGAGACCAGGACAAGTGTCCCTGGGCTCTCATCAGGGCTTTTATTCTTTGTGTCAGGCTGACGCATTTCGAGACCAGGACAAGGGTCCCTAGGCTCTCATCAGGGCTTTTATTCTTTGTGTCTGAAAGATGCAACGAAAAAAGCGTTTCACCATTTTGTTGAAATTAAAGCCTCAACTTGCATTCACTAGTAGTATGTACATAAGGAGAGTCTACATACCAGGCTCTTTTTCTAGGAAGGAGAAGGCTTGTGTGACTTGTAGTCAGGAGAAAGGGGGGGACCAAGGGAATCAATCGTTTTCAATGGGCAGACAATTCAATCTGAAAAATCAGGGCATGATTTATTAAGATAAACTGAGCGTTTGTATTGGTGCCATATCAATATATAAATCGACTTCGTCGACTGCATAGCTCTCACCAAGCACTAACCTTGTATGTGCCGCCAAACGGCGAGATGGCTTGTAAAATATGACCATCCGTATGTTTTCCTGCCAGAAATAAAGTGAGCGCGTATAAATCGATTTGGAAAAAAACAGAAAGGACAGGGCTATGCCGTTCTCTACATATTTAAAGGGCGCTGTGATGTAACAGCAAGAGCCTACATTATGCAGGCTTCGCTAATCTTACATTAAAAATGGTCCAAACACTTGTGTTCCTGTCAAGTAAAAGGAACACTTGTAAATGATTCAAATACAAATAAGTTCTTGTGCTCAGAGGAATGACCCTGGGATTAAAAAGTTACCTTCTCCAAAAGTGCTTCTGCAGCAACCGGGTTCCTCGAGGTATGATTCAAAATGGCCGGCTTGTTTGTGGGCTGGATTTATATGAATGGGGCCCAAGTGCATTATGGGTCTAGTAGTTTCAACAAATCGAAATTCAAAAAAATCGAAATTTAACAAATAGACTGAGTGTGGAAGGCCACGTTTTGCTAAAGTATGATGTGGGCGCTACATTATTTAAAAGGTTAATTTCAAGGTGAGAGCATATGCTTAATGGATTACAAGGAATATGCATTCTAATGCAGTTCCCTTTAAGAACAACCTGTTGACAAACTGTGTGAATAAATCAATGCTGGTGGAGTATCATGGTCCTCATAGACTCCATGGAAGTTATGTTTGTACAGAAAATAGAAGAATCAGGCCCACTGGCCAAGCCTGGCAAGTCAAGCCTGACATAAAAGTCACTCACGAAAAAACTTTTAATTCTCACAGCCGCGCTATGTCCAAGAGATTGTTAAGCCCGGTTTGTGCACTGTTAAATTTCAAAATCAGGTATACTTCCTTTTGAAGCAGAATTCGTTCGACATCAAGGCATTGATTTGTAGATTTTACTATGTGTAAGACGGACCACTTGAAGTCATGCTCATCGTGACCCTTATCCACAAAGTGCTCTACCATTAGAGCTGACATCACTTTTTTCTTGATTCTGGACCGGTGCTGACTGATCCTGTGGTTGATCTGTTGGCTAGTCTTGCCAATGTACATTTTCGAACAAGGACACAGTATCATGTAGACCACATTTTTGGTCCTACAATTAGAAAAATCTGTGTGTGACCATCTGACTCCTTGGTGTGTGAATTCCTTGCCTTCGATGGTCTTGGGGCAGGCTACACGGTTGCCACACTTGTGGTGGCCCTCAATTGACCTGAAGGATTCTTTTTCCCCCTCCTGAGGTGGAAGCCGGGAGGTCTCTCCTCTCCACTCTGTGCATTTTTACTTTTCGTGCATTTTAAACGTTGCATTTTGTGGCTTGATTTAATAAGCTTTTGTTACTCTGTCCTGAGACTTCCTTTGCGCTCTGTGACCTCTCCCCCCCTCCCTTCGCCACCAGACCGCTCTCGGCCGAGCATTGACGCCGAGGATTGGTTTCTGACTTTGGTGGCCATATTGGGTGTGGGCTGGGCGGGGACGCGCTCTAGTGGCGCATAAAAGGGGCTTAGAGAGCCCGGCGATCTAATTGACTGAAGGATTCTTTCTTCCCCTCCTGAGGCGGAAGCCGGGAGGTCTCTCCTCTCCACTCTGTGCATTTTTACTTTTCGTGCATTTTAAACGTTGCATTTTGTGGCTTGATTTAATAAGCTTTTGTTACTCTGTCCTGAGACTTCCTTTGCGCTCTGTGACCTCTCCCCCCCTCCCTTCGCCACCAGACCGCTCTCGGCCGAGCATTGACGCCGAGGGTTGGTTTCTGACTTTGGCGGCCATATTGGGTGTGGGCTGGGCGGGGACGCGCTCTAGTGGCGCTTAAAAGCGAACGGTCATGCCTCCGCGCAGCGGACGCGTACAGCGGACGCGCCGGACCTGCGCCGGAGTCGTGCCAGAGGCCTGCCCGTCTGCGCCCTTCCGCGCACAACCGGGCACTAGGGCCTATCCCTCTGTTTGTCGATTGACATACTCCTCGGGCGAGTTACACCTGTTACATACTAGTACTCTCACATTACCCTCAACTACCTTAGCTAAGTTAAAAGAGTCTAGTATATTGTCCTCTGATAGGAGTACCACGGGGCGTCACCCCAGCTTGAGGTTAACTTGCCTGAACACTAGATCACTACAAAAACACCACCTTGAAATTTTTACTCTCCTTCAGGATAATGAAATCGACATTTTAACCCTCACAGAAACATGGCTGGGCGATAACTCTCTACCTGATATTACTGCCTCTCTACCTAATGACTATGATGCAATTTGGCATAATCGCGCCGACAATGCCCGTGGGGGTGGGGTAGCCATTATTTTCAAAAAACATCTGACAGCTACTAAACTAATGGCCAAAACTGGATTTAGCGGACAAACTCGGGGTGAAGATTACACTGAGAAACATCTGCTTGGTCATCCTTACAGTTTACCGTCCACCAAAATCCGCTGTAATGTTTAATGACCTATTGACCCCAATTATTTCAGACATTTGTACATGTTATCAAAAGGTCCTAATAACTGGAGACTTTAATGTCCATTGGGACAAATTATGTAAAGAGGGAGCAACGCGACTGTTGGAAAATACTATGACCCCACTTGGACTTAAACAATTAGTGGAGGCACCTACCCATATCAAAGGTCACACTCTGGATCTTATTTGGACCTCTGACCCGGCTGTAGTGCTAACAGATATTACACCCTGCATATGGTCAGATCACTACATGATAAATTGTGACATTCCTGTAGATGGCCTTCCGCCTCAACCTCCACCACTTAAATCCAAAAAAGTTAGACAATGGAAGAAAATTGATTCTGAAACTTTGTCGGACACTCTTCTTAATAACTTACAGTTCCATGATATACCTATCTTATGCAAAATCTTAGTCAGGCCATCGATCAAATAGTACCTGAAAGAAATCAAAAGATAAATAGAACGGTAAAGGGAGCTCCATGGTTCAATTCCTCCCTGAGGGAACACAAAATTAAATTACGTCTGTTAGAGAGACGTTGGAGGAAATCAAACGATTCCGTTGATAAAGATCATTATAAAGCGTTTCTTAAGCTATATAAAAGCTAGATTCAGTCAACTAAAGCGGAGTACTATGAAGCCCGAATTACAGACGCGGACAATGTTCAAAAAGAAATCTTTAAGATCTTATCAGAGTTGAGTAAGATAGTAGAAAGATCAGAATCTCCTATTGATTGTAACACCTTTCACAACTACTTCCTCGACAAAGTACAAACTATTTTGACTGATATTAAGAACACCTCCAGTAATCACCCCTCTCTTCCACATCCCCGACCTCCTCCGCCAATACATACCATCTCTAAGTTTCCCCCGACTCCACGGTCTTAGGACAGCTCATGAATAGAACAAAATCCGGTTCTCCTGCAGATCCTTGTCCTCCCAGTATTTTTCGTATGGCGCTTCCTGCCTTTGGTAGTCACTTTGTCTCCCTACTAAATAAATCATTAGACTCCGGCCAGCTTCCATCTAGTTTTAAAGAAGCTCGAGTCAGGCCCTTAATAAAGAAGCCGGGGGCTGATCCCATCAACCTAAAAAATTATAGGCCTATATCTCAGCTTCCTTTCTTGTCCAGGATTTTGGAACAACATGTTCTGATGTCCCTGTCATCTTTTTTGGAGTCACACCATCTTCTCCACGAACGCCAAGCAGGTTTTCGGGCGCATCACAGCACCGAATTGGTGATGCTTTCGGTGCTTGATGAGCTAAGAGGTATGGCTGACAGTAAAAAAACGAGTGCCCTGATATTATTAGATCTGTCAGCGGCATTCGATACTGTCAGCCATACCCTGCTCTTGGACAGATTGGCTGCGGTTGGGATACAAGATGTAGCCTACAAATGGCTTAAATCCTTTCTCTCTGGAAGATCTCAAATGATTCAATTGGAGGACCGCATATCAAATCTGGGTACCCTGAAGTGTGGAGTCCCCCAGGGAGTTGCCCTGTCCCCACTCCTTTTTAATCTTTACTTGCAGCCTCTAATTGACTCTTTAGTTAGCATGGGCTGTAAAACCTTTAACTATGCGGATGATACTCAGTTGTTATTTAGCATCGAGAACACTGCATCCGCACAGACCCATGCTCAAAAAATACTTAGTCGTACAGTAAATTTGATGACAGCAAATTCGCTGAAGATTAATCCTGAAAAAACGGAGGTCCTGGTGGTTTCATCTGAAGCATCCCCTTGGGGTGATTTGTTTTGGCCGCAAGACCTTGGCCCGACCCCCAAACCCTGCTCCAACCTTAAAAAGTCTTGGCATTAAGATCGACCATGAGCTGTCAATGGTCAGCCAGATCTCCTCAGCGGTTGGGACTTGTACTAACTTAATCAGACAGTTACGCAAGTTAATCCCCTTGCTTGCCCCCTCTACGCTCCGGACAATTGTCTCAGCTACAATCATTTCGAGACTAGACTACGGGAATGCCCTGTATTTGGGTCTCCCCAAAACTCTGATAAATAGACTGCAAGTAGTCCTGAACGATGCAGCTAGGCTGATCTTTCGGCTACCTAGACGCACTCATGCATCGCCGCTGTTATGTAAGCTACATTGGCTCCCCATAAAACAACGGGTGGAGTTCAAGAGTTTGTGCATTGCCCATAAGGCTATTTATGGCCAAGCACCGGCTTACATTAAAGAACGCATTGGAGTCTATAGACCGACAGGATCATTAAGGTCTTCTAACACTCAATTGCTGTCCTGTCCTCGCTATAAAAGGTGGCAGATCTTTCTCGGCGGTTGCCCCACAAGTTTGGAACAAACTTCCTGAATCCCTTCGCAAAGAATCCAACTTGCTGCAGTTTAGGAAATCTTTAAAAACACTTCTGTTTAGAGAAGCTTTAAGCATTACTTAGTGGTATAGCTTCATGTATCTGTTCCTTTGTTAGCTTAGCTTCTTCTGTCAAAAGCGCCTTGAGACCTGTAGGTGATTTGGCGTTATATAAGCTGTAGTTAACAATAACAATAACAATAACAATTAATAAATCATGCCCTGATTTTTCAGATTGAATTGTCTGCCCATTGGAAACGATTGATTCCCTTGGTCCCCCCTTTCCCCTGACTACAAGTCCCACAACAAACAACTACAAACTTAGGGGTCTAGATAAGGATTCAATCGTAATCCTCTGTTCGTTAACGCCCTATCAATAGTACAAGGGTACGAACACAATAATAATACTACCAAACCAGATCACAAGATGTGAAGAACCAGTAACGTGAATCACCCCTGGTGTAGGATTCCCATCAACAGTCTTGTAATGATCAATATTATCATTTGGAAGTCCTTATCGGGTATTGTGTCTCTAGATCATTGAGACCGGCATACCCCGATAACCAGATGCGGGGTAGCGACCCACAATCACTTGGTACTACCACATAGTGTTGATGTGATGGGAAGTGCAGTGTAAGCAAAAAAAGTAAGTGGTGATCTTAAAAAAGGATAGGGAACTCAACCCAGAAAACTTTAATAATTGTTGGCCCCTTCCTTAATAAAAAACAGAACAGTATAATATCGTCATCGCAGTCCAAACAAATAGCTGCGAGGAGACCAACATGTTTCAGCCACTAAGGGATAACTCCTTCGGCTTTCGTCAGGGTCTCTGTTCTAAAGTAATACTACTGCATTGATTGTGAATAAAGTGTGAAAAAATAAGACAAAAACACACAAGTGAAAACCAGTAAAGGATATAATGTTCCTTCGACTGTGTCACATCCCCTCTTCGGAACCTGGTTGAATATTTACTGTTTAGGGAGGACAAACATACAGGAAAATCACAATCCGCTACACTGGTCTGTAGGAAACATATTAAATAGTTTCACAAGAAATGTAAATGCTTGCTTACTCACCCAGAGTGTCCGGGGAGTGGACCTCACCTCTTCCTGGACCTGGCTCAGGATATATGAGACCCCGCTCTACAATAACAAAACCAACTGCGTAAAATACAAAGACCAGAAACCCAGACAAGATACTGCTCTGGCGATGTATAAATCTACGTAGTCCACGGTGTTCTGTACATGGAGCTAATTAACACCCATCAAAAGGTTCACACACAACCTCTATCCACCTCCCTGTCAACTATAGGCTAAACAGAACCTGCTCTATGCACAGCTTCTTATATACCACCTATGTCTGGCACTATGCACACCTCTAATATTAGGCTAGCAACACAGGTAATCATACCTGTCCGTCGGTATCTCCGGCTGTGACTGAGTCAGGGGGAGGCACAGTCACCTGTGAGTTCTGGCTACTTGACTGTTAAGCTTAGCATCACACAGCCAATCGCTATCTGCGGGGGCGTGGCTGGCCCGGTCGACATCACCCCACAGATCGCTACCATATCTGCACATTTATCTCCACCAGCCGCTTACCTACTTGGTAATACTCGCTGGTGGTGTTAGGAGCTGGTAATTCCCCACTCTTGGCAATGCCCTGTCTCCCAAGCAGCCCCAGCCGCGCGCGCGTATTCTCGCGTGTAATGCCGGTCTCGAACTACCGAATGACGTCACGTCATTCATAATTGTAGTTCTATCTACGGAAAGTACTTCCGCATTGCTGCTGGAGCGAGGCAGGGCGCGGTCTCATGCCACAAACCACATTCAAAACAGACATGCCTGATCACAATCCCACTCTCACGAGGAGTAGGGACTTGCAAACTCGGCCGTTTTCGCAAGTGCCAGCTTTCACACTCATCCATGGCCGCCTGCAAAGCCCGTCCTTCGGTATTGGCGGTCAAGAACTACAGGATGACGTCATGTCATTGGTCAATGTAGTTTTTTAAGTTCTATAAGTATTTTCTGACCGAACAGACTTACGCACAAATAATAAGTCCACAGCAAGACGCAATTGCTATCAACCATCGTCACATGTGTTTTTGGATATAACAGTATAACAAGTGCCATGTGAGCGTGGCAAAACGCACTCGCTGTCAGACGGTGCACCGCTGGGTCAAGCATTGGTATTAGCGCGTATATGGGCATAAAGCCAGTCTGCAAAGGGGTTGACAGAGAGTATTAGTAAAATAGCGGCCCCCTATCCTATTAAGGGTTCTTTAGGGGTACAGTCGCTACAAACAGCTACCCTGAGAATACTGCTACCCAAAAATCCTGAGTAAGTCAACAAACTACCCTACCATGCGCTGGCGAAGGATAAGACCGGTGAAGAGCATCAAACCCCCAAACAGAATATGTATGAAAGAATCGATAAATAGTGGATTATGCTCAAAAGAAGAATCATGTTATGTACAAAGACAGATCCTAATGTTCCTGGTCAGCGGTATGTCCAACCCATAACCCTGGATAAATGCATGGGTGGAAAAAACAGGTGCTCAGGACAAGGCGAACCACGGAATGTCATCGTTCAGCCCTTGTCTGTCTGTCCCCAACTTGAACACCCATTTTTGTTCCCGAATGAAAAGATATCTGGACACATCACTCACATGTGGTGGAATGTGTGGTTTCTCAAGAACATGCCATTTAAAGTCTGTCTCGGCATGATTACATGTGATAAAGTGCTTGGTAAGTTTAGAGATGTCTTTCTTACAGCGGAAAGTACTTTTGTGTTCCTGCATCCTCACACGCACCTTTCTCGTGGTCATGCCCACGTATCTTTCATTGCACGTGCAAGTAATCAGGTAGATCAAGTGGGTGCTGTTGCAGTTTGTAAACTGCCGCAGCTCCCAAGGCTTATCCGTCCCAATGTCCACGCTCGTGATTTTAGTTGTTAAAGGGCAAATGGAACAGCCCCCGCAGGGATGGTGCCCTACCACCGGCGGGAGATCCCATAGTGTGCCTAGCTCTCTCCTGGGTATGGCTTTAGGTCGTGTGTGTACCAAACGGTCCCTCAGGTTGGTTGAGCGTTTAAAGGAAAAAAGCGGAAAGGGAATCTTTTCTTTGCCACTGTTCAAAATTCTCCAGTGCTTTCTAATCACTTTTTGAACATAGTTCGATTTAGTGTTAAACGTGCTCACTAAAGTCAGACGATCCAGTGGTGGTTTGTCTGTACGTGGTTCCAACAGCGCATCACGATGATTGTTAGCTGCTCGTTTAAATGAACGTTGGACCAATTTCTTAGGGTAGTGTCTCTCTCGCAACTGTTTAGAAAGCTCCTCTGCATGGCGTTTAAAAGTTTCTGGGGTAGAACAGTTACGATGGACTCGAAGAAACTGTCCAAAGGGCAGATTATCCCTCAGAGATTTGGGATGTTGGCTTTCATATAGGAGCAATGAATTCCTTGCCATTGGCTTTTTGTACAATTCACTCTCCAAACCCCTCGAGGTGCTGTAGATCGAGAGATCCAAGAAGGGGAGTCTGTCTTTGCTCATTTCTATCGTGAACCGGAGGTAGTTGTTCTTGCTGTTAAGCCATTGATGGAACTGTACGACTGATTCACTCGTCCCTCTCCACACCATCAGAATGTCATCAATATATCTTTTCCACCAAATAATGGATGGAAAAAATGGGTTGGTGGGATGTAGTACAGTGGACTGCTCAAATTGATGGACATATAGATTCGCCAGCGAGGGGGCAAAAATACTGCCCATGCTGGTCCCAGAGACTTGATGGTAAATCTGGTCCTCAAACATAAAGAAGTTTTCTTTCATGGCTATGGTAGCCAAAGCCATAATGAACGGTACTGGAGTAATCGAGTCCAATTCCGATTCCCCCAGGATGGACCTGATGGTATCCAGGGTCGCATCCTGGGGAATGGAGGTATACAGGGACTCAACGTCCAGAGAGACAAGATAGTCTGTCTCTCGGTCAAATGCAATCTCGGGGATCACTCGTAGGACATCCGCAGTGTCCTTAAGAAAAGTAGGCATCTTGCTGACCAAAGGTTTAAGAAAGTAGTCAGCAAACGCTGAGAGCGGTTCCAATAACGAGCCCTGGCCTGAAATTATGGGCCTCCCTGGAGGTGGTCTCTGTGGCTTGTGCACCTTAGGCAAGGTGTAGAAATAAGGCATGATGGGATGCTTAGCCTGCAGGAATGATGCCTCCGCGGGGGTGATCCAGCCTTCTGCTAAGGCTTCTTCAACCAGGATTTTAATCTCACTTGTCAGTCTAGGAGTCGGGTCAGTAGTCAATAGACGATAGGCATCGGTGTTGCTCAACTGACGGAGACACTCTGCCCTATAGGTGTCTACATCTTGGACCACAATGGAGCCCCCTTTATCGGCGGGCTTCACAATTATGGTGCCGTCTTGAGTCAATGTTTTCAGACCCTGTCTCTCGCCAGTGGTGAGATTATTGTACCGTGATCTCGAACTGTACTGTATGAGATCTAGATCATTTTTCACGGCTAGTTCGAAAGTGAGGACTTGAGACGGTATGGCATGTGAGGGAGGTGAAAAAGTAGATTTATTCCTCAAGCCTGTGTTAGTATCCTTCTCTTCCTCTGATTCCTCAGAGTTTTTGTTCTTGAAGAAATAGTGGAGCCTCAGTTTGCGGAAGAACTGTGCTAATTCAATTTGTAAGACAAATGGATCGCCCTCATCAGTAGTCACAAAGCCTAAGCCCTTATTCAGCACAGCTTCCTCTGTGTCGGTTAAAGATTTAGAACTGAGATTGACCACCAAGCTCTGTTTGGGTTCAATTATTATTCTTGAGCTGTCCTTCTCGTATGGCTCCGAGTTCCTGCGTGGGGGCCTGTTGTGTCCTCCCATTGGACCTGAGGTTGTCCCTGTGCCGGTCTTCTTTTGCCCCGTGACCGTCTGGGGCCACGCGCTAAAAAAGGCTGGCTATTAAAGTTTTGGAAACCTGGAAAAGGGCCCATCGGTGGCGCAAAATTACCTGGATAGCCCCAGGGTCCTGGAGGCCACCACGATTGGCCGGGCATATTGTACTGGCCCCTGAAGTTCTGTGATCTTCCTCCTCTGCCCCGGTTATAACTGGTATTGGCAGGTTGATTGCTGCCCTCTGAATCACTTCCTGTCTCTGAACTTGATCCTGAGTAGTTGGATCCATACGCTCTCCCTTTCTTATTGAAATCAGGGGATAATACTTAGGCTCGGTCGGTAAACATCCCTCTAGCCCTGCAATAGATTGTGTTTTTTAATACAAGTCCCACAAGCCTTCTCCTTCCTAGAAAAAGAGCCTGGTATGTAGACTCCCCTTATGTACATACTACTAGTGAATGCATTTTTAAAGTTGAGGCTTTCATTTCAACAAAATGGTGAAACGCTTTTTTCTTTGCATCTTTCAGACACAAAGAATAAAAGCCCTGAAGAGAGCCCAGGGACACTTGTCCTGGTCTCGAAACGCGTCAGCCTGACACAAAGAATAAAAGCCCTGATGAGAGCCCAGGGACACTTGTCATGGTCTCGAAACGCGTCGGCAGCTTTGGTGGAATAGAGCATTATCAATAAACAATATTAGGCTTGGCCAGTTCAGATATTATCAATTTTGAGTCATTCAGTTGTTCTCTATTCCCCATTCTTTTGATTTTTTCATTCATTGATTCTATATGTATGTGATATTTGTTTTCCGTTATGTATTAATATTTTTGTAGGATGTTGGATGTTTAAATATCATTTTGACACTGTTTTGTTTCTATGTGTATCAAACCATTTGTATATAAATTGAATGGACAGTCCTTATTTCTGTCTATTGATGTTAAAACATATTTCTAAAATTTAAAAATAATTGGCATTGAATAAGCATGCCTGGTTGGGATGTAATAAATATTTTTCTAACCTGAAAACGTTTTTTCATTCAAGTAAGAGTGGTTGAGGCAATTTTCATGTTGTATGCCGGATAATGCAGCACTTATGGCTGCCATCACACAGTCCAGAGACATGCTGAAAGCAAAGATAGGGGAGGTCGGCTCTGACGTTATGCTGTTGAGGCAGGATCTGTGGATCTCAATCTCCCGTATTACTGAGGCCGAGACTCGCATCTCGGGAGTGGAGGACGATCTCACCACACTGAAGAAACGGGTGGCGACCTTAGAGACCACTCAGCGGTGCCTAGCGATGAGAGTGGAGGGTGCGGAGGGGAGGGCATGACGCAATAACCTCCGCTCTGTTGGATTTCCGGAAGGCTGCGAAGGGGGCAACATGAAACAGTTCCTCACACAATGGCTGGAGAGTTGGCTTCCGCCGGACTCCCTGTCCCGTTGCTTCATGATCGAGTGCACCCATCAAGCGCTCATGCAGAAACCTCCGCCTGGGGCCCGCCCAAGACCAGTAATTGCGAAGCTTTTGAACTATCACGACCGCGATGCTATCCTGAAGCAGGCACGGACCAAGGAACCCCTACAGTATGACAATGCTCACATCCTCATTTTCCCTGATTACACAAGGCTAGTTCAGCAGCAGCGGCAGTTGTTCTTGGCGGCCAAGGCCCGATTGCGAGATCCTAAACTCCCTTATGCTTTATTTTACCCTGCACGCTTGCGAGTGGTCTACCATTCCCGCACCCACTTTTTTGACTCGCCGGAAGAGGTATTTAAATGGATTGATGAGAAGGTAAGGGTGCGGGCACATACACCACTTGGAAGGCAGTCTGATTCCTCATCGTTGGGGGCGCCTCAGTGGACGCCTCCGCTGAACCAGAAAAGTTTCCAACAATCACGCTCCAGGCGCCGCTCTAGATCCTGTGACGCACCATCTCCAACTGGTTCGCCCTCGGGCCAGCAGACTCCTGCGCCTTGATCGACACGCCAGCGTAGGGGTGGTAGTGAAGCAGTCCATATTGTTCAGTTCGGAGAAGCTTAACTATGGGCCAGGTTCAAGTAGTGGACCTGGGCTAACAGAGAGAGTGCTGACGAAAGATGGGTTGTGAGTTGGGGATCCATTGGTTGGGGTTTGACGGGTCCTCCCGTTAGGGGGCTCGGGTTGTTCCCACCGCGACAGATGCTTCTTCGTTTTTTAAGTATGGGGTGGGGGGGTTTGTTGGGGGGGTAGTTAGGTTTGAGGACTGCACTTCATCACACAGACAGTAGATGTATATTTTCCCACTTGCCCGCTTCCCCATTCTGGCGTTGGCGGACACAGAGCTACATGGCAGGCTCTCCCCGTAGGGAGTGTGGATCCCTGGATTCCCTCCGTCTTCTCAGCTAGAATGTGCAGGGTGCCCTCAATAAGATTAAACGTGGGGCCATTCTTCAGTACACTAAGCGGGCGGGGCGGATGTCCTCATGCTACAAGATGCACACCTCATGGGGACAAAGACGCTTTGCTTCCAGCGATACGGGTACCATCAGGTGTTTCACTCTGGCTTTGTGAGGCAGTCACGTGGGGTGGCTGAATTGATCCATCGTAGGGTTCCCTATGTACACGTTAAGCAATGGACAGACTCCCAGGGGTGATACATATTCCTGCAGGGCACGGTTGATGGGGAGTCCCTAGTACTGGGCAGTGTATACGCCCCTCCTCCCCTACAATGAACCCTAGTGGAGCGCCGAGGGAGAAGGGTGTTTATGAAAGTAGTGGTACCACAAAATTATGTTCCTTCGTGACGGGACTCGACTGGAGAGATGCTTGGCGCCATCTGCATCGGGAAGATAGGGAGTTTACATACCCCTCTGCAGTTCATGACTCATACTCCAGACTTTATTACATTTTTGTCCCTCGCATGCATGTGGGCAGGGTGGAGGCGGTGGAGAGTTTGCCGAGAGGCTTGTCGGACCATTCTTCAGTAGCCCGGAACATACAGATGGGGCCGGGGAGGCAGCCGTTTTGTTGGAATCTGTCGGTGTGGCACCTGCAAAATGGTGAATTTAGGGAACATATGTGCAACGCTTTTTATGAATATCTGCGAGTAAGTGTCGGGTCAGTTACTGGGGCTGATTTGGTGTGGGAGGCGATGAAGCCTGCCTTGAGGGGAACGGATATATCTTGGTGCGTGGTGGCGAGCAGGGCACGTGGGGAGGCGCTGCGTCAGGCGGAGGTGGACGTCGACGATCTTGAGCGTCATGGCCTAGCTGCCGGAGGCGGTCAGGCCAGGCGACAATTGCTGTTTGCCCAACAAAACTACGCCGCGCTCCTGCTGGACGAGGCCCGGCAGGTATGGCTGGCGACATGCAGTAGAGTGTACCAATGGGGGGACAAAGCCGGTAAGATGCTCCACTGACTCTGCCAGGGGGTGTATCATTCACAGACCCTCCCGGGCATCCTGGGCACAGCGGGTGAGCCTCTCACGGATCCATTGGCCCTGGCAGAGAGTTTTGCTTCATATTATGCACACTTATACGCCCCTAAGGAATGTCTGTCAGCAGACATGGTCGATCGATTCTTGGCCAACCTCCCGCCCAGGGCCCTAACAGATGCAGTGAGAGAAGAGCTGGAGCTCCCGCTGACAGATGAGGAGCTGGGAGCTGCATTAGGGGAACTCAATCCTGGGAAGGCCCCAGGGCCCAATGGGTTTCCTAGCAAATTTTTCAAGCGATATTTTCTGCAGTTGGGTCCACTTTATCGAGCGGGGGTGGAGGAGGCACGGGATCGTGGCTCTCTTCCTCCGGATTGGAGGCATGCGGAGGTGGTCGTGTTCCACAAGCCCGGTTGGCCACTGGATCAACATGCATTGTATAGACCCATTTCCCTTTTGAAGTAGAGGCCAAAATCTTGTCAAAAGCCCTGGCAAATCATCCGGTTCCTCATATTGCAACACTGGTTCACCCGGATCATGCGGGCTTTATGCCTCAGAGGGCGATCAGACACAATATCAGATGAGCAAATATTGCAGTGGCAGACTTTCAAAGACTGGGTGCACCAGCGGCATTGCTGCTTGCAGACATGGATAGGGCATTTAAATCCCTTAGCTGGGTATACCTCTTTGCACTAATACGCCGGTTGAATTTTGGCCCACGGTTCATATCCTATCTGACCCTCCTATATACATAAATCACTACGTCGGTGCGGGTGGCGGGAGCAGTCTCTTTCATGTTTTCTATAGGTCAGGGAACGAGACAGGGTTGCCCCCTATCCCCGTATCTTTTTGCACTCGCTATGGAGCCACTGGCCGCGTGGGTGCGGATGGACACGCAGGTTCAGGGCTTTGAATGGGCTCAGGGGTTGTCGAATACGATTGCACTGTACACGGATGATGTCCTCTTCTTCCTTACAAACGTGGGTAGAACGGGGCCACGGCTTCTGCACATGATGCAGATCTTTGGGGAAACCTCTAGATTGTATATGAACCTCTGCAAATCTGCGCTGTGGGTGCTTGGAGGTCCGGGAGTGCTGGGCGCCTGGGCATCGTCGGTTCAGCTGGCGACAGGAGGACTGAAATATCTGGGGGTGTTTATAACACATCTGCCCGCGGTCGCCTGGGACCGTAATCTAGTACTGGTCTGGGAGCGAATGCGCAAAGATATTAAGACCTGGTCCCGTATACCACTGACTATCTATGGCAGATCAGCCATATTATAGGATGATCGAGCTTCCTCGTTTTCTTTATCAGTTGCAGAACCACCCATATCCGATTCCCCCCGTTGGTTCCGACAGGTAAACGCAGCCCTTGGGCAGTTCCTGTGGGAGGGGGGGCAAGGTGGGTGTAGCCTTGCGGACGTGCTTTTTATCTACTTATTGTGGGGGATTGGCGACGTCGGATATCCTGTCATATTATCAAGCATCTCATCCACTTGTACTAAATGAATGGTTGTATGGCAATCTGGAGGACCAGGCATATGCGGTGGAATGGCGGCTTATGAGACATCATTCACTACATACAATAGTATACTCTGCTCCGCTTCGGGAATCATTATCTTTGGCAACAAAAGTCGTGTTCCAGATCTGGAGGCAGGCATTGCGTAGAATGGGGTGGTGGAATAAGCTTACACAGGAGACTACCCTTTGGGAGAATGGACGCTTGCCGCAACAGGCTGCCTTGCAGGGATTTAGAAAGTGGGATAATATATGGATATCGGTCCTGGGGGATGTCATGAGGGGCCCAGTGCTGAAATCATTTCGGGACCTTCCGACGGAATTCCATATGCCACAGTCCCAGTTCTTCAGGTATCTCCAATTCCGGCACGCTCTTTTACCCAGCTTGGTAGGATTGGAGTCGGAAGCTGAGTTCAGCTCCTTGGAGGCAAAGGTTTTTATGGGAGAACTTCAGGATCGTAAGATATCCAGGATATATCAAACACTGGTTATCCACTGCTCCTCCACGCTACAGAAACTCCGGGAGGATTGGGAGGGGGATTTGGGACCCCTGGAGGAGTAGGACTAGGTGGAGGCCCTAGCTGCTCCACGTGGGGTGGCCATTGCAGTGCGCCTGCACCTGGTCCAGTTTAAATACCTGCATAGGGTTTACTACACACGAATGTGGCTGTGGAGGGTGGGCTTGGTTGCCTCCCCTGTGTACCTCAGATGCAACAGGAAGGATGGTACGTTGATGCACATGGTCTGGTAGTGTCTCTCCCTAGAAAATTTTTGGAGGGGGTCTACACTTGCTTGTCGGAAGTTTTGGGATGGGACCATCCCTGTTTGCCGAAATTCGCTCTATTGCATGTCCTAGAGGGGATAGGTGGCAACGTGTACAAACGTTATTTATTATTGTTGGGTCTCACATTAGCAAAAAGGGACATAGCAAGGGCGTGGAAGGCTCCAAGGCCGCCTGCGGTGGCTGCGTGGAAAAATGGCATGGACTTTTGTATGGGCTTGGAGAAACCTATTTTCATTGCCAGTGGGTGCCCTCTGAAATATTACAAAATATGGAAAAGGTGGGCAGACTATCGGGGACTGCTCCTAATAATAATAATAATTATAATCCACATTTGTAAAGCGCGAACAATCACCCGTGAGGGTCTCTAGGTGCTGGGGGCCGTCGGGAACATTAAGCCAGCTATTGCCCAGAGTCACATGGTGCTTTTGCTAATCCGCCGCTGCCACCGGGGATTGAAACGTGATCCCCAGATTCCGGAGTCAGTCGCCCTGGCTGCGGCACCACACCGCTCCTAGAACCGGCGCATGTAGTTCGGGACCCTTGACCATAGACTCTGGGCTTGTTGATGGGGCTCCCGGGAGCGGGGTGGGTGGTGGAATCCGAGAGGGTAGTTTATGTGTAAAATTCAAATGGATCGGTGCGGTACAATCGGGGGGGGAGGGGGTTCGATTTTTATTGTATTACCTATGTGGAGAAGTGTGGCTCAGGGGTTAGAGGCGGCAGACCCGGAAGCTGAGATCGGTCCTGGACCAGGGTTCAATTCCCCGCCTCGGCGGGTCTTGGGCTAAAAATTCCACGGACTCGATAATTCTCGCCCCGGTGCCTCCTCGACTCACGGGTTCACACTCTGCGACTCTGGGCAATAGCTTGCTTAATCTCCACAACGGCCCCTCACGGCGGGATGCCTGACTTTCACCTTGTGGACACCCTGCCGGGGTTTCTCACAGGGGAATACCAGGACGGGTTCCCTAAGCAAGCGCCAGGATGCCCTTTGGGTGACAGGTTTGCGCTATATAAGTACACCTACATCATGGTTTTGTTTGGGTATTGATTTACAAATGTCAAAGTCAATATTTCATGCTTTGATTGTGCAGACGTCTGTGGGTTACAGGGCCCTGTTATACATGTGCCACTTGACAAATAAATTTTTTTTTTTTTTTAACTGCTTGTTTCGGTGTGTAGCACAGGAGAAGCATACCTTAGGCAAGCATAACTTCAGTTTAATGATGAATGGATGGATATCCTACATCCCTGCTTAACTCACTGCTTATGCCTGACCCGTTGTTGTCTTTGATCCTGACTGATAATTCGCAGAGTGGGATTATTTCAATCTTTTTGAGACTTTTTGACCCATTCTGAGCAAATACGTTTTCAGGTTACCTCAAGCTATTTTAGTCGACCTTTCTTTGATCTACGTTCCCACATTTTATATAAAAGATATATAACATTGAAGTCAGAAGAGCCCATACCAGTGTGAACAAAAAGTGGTTGGGGGCATTCTACCTCCTCTCCCAGCACTCAGTTTACCCCAATGCATCATGGTAAATGCAGTGCAAGATAACACTTACTTCAGTGACAGTCTTCAATTTTTCTCCCTTGTCGGTGCAGTACATGCTGTGTATTTCTAGACACGTGTTTCAGGATAATTGTCCTTCTTCAGTAGGGAGCAACAAGCCATTCTTGGGGTGCTGGAAATGCTGCCCAACGTCTTCTCGGGCCTCTGTGCCACTCACTGCACACAGGTGCATCATCCAGAGCTCGGCAGCTCATTAGCTCAAGGCAGCCTTTTCAAACAAAATGAGGGTTGGCGCACGTGGCCCCCCAGCACTCTGTTCTTTGGGCTGCATTTCCAGCACCCCCAAAAACGATGTGTTGTTCTCTACTGAATAAAGTCAGCAATCCTGAAACAAGTGGTCAATGTTTTTTTGTGGTCGTGTTTTTTTGTCGATGCTGCTGTAGAGCATCTGCAAAAAAAAGTAAAGAAAAAAGACGTGATTATGCAACAGGCGCATGAAGCTTACGTGTCGTCATGCGGCTGCATCTTTCACTTGATAAGGTATGAACATGCATGTGCCTACCGAATGATGCGGGCTCCATTGTATTTTCTTTTTTTATTTACCGATGCAAGATTGTGGAAGTCATTTGGAGAAGTAGGTAAAAAAATCACTTGCACGAAAATGCATCTACGAAAGTAAAGCGACCTGGCAGCAGGTGGGAGCTCTCCAAAAACCACTAAAAACAGTATTGTTAGGACAGCAAGGGGTGGGAGAGCATCAACGGAGCAGGTGGGGGAATGCAATAGCAGAGGGGTGGGGGCCAAAGAGCGAACGTTAGGTAACGAGCCAAACGAGGGGATAACATTTCAAATAAAACAGGGTGGCCGAGAAGGCAGAAGCACAGAGCAAGTGGGGATGGAGAGGCATAAGGAATCGAACGGGAAAACAAGCAGATAAGGAGGGGGGAGAGAGGGAAACATAGAGCACAGGTATTTGGGGAGAGACAGCGCACAAGGGAGAGAGCCGGAAAACACATGCAGTCTCATGAAGTGTACATTTTTGGTATAGCCCACAATAAGCTTTGGTCTACCAGACAAATCAAATGAATCAGGCCTTCTGTATCTCCAAGACAGCCTCCCCCCACCCTCTGCACAGCTTAGAAGCAAGCTGTATATAAATTCGGATTTAAGATATTGTGACTATCCCACGCAAAATACTTGCTGTTTACTCAAGCTGAAGAATGCACACAAAGTTTACTTAAAGACATTAGAAGCACGCCGACATTCTGGCACACAAACCAAACAGGAAATATCTCTCTATTAACACAGCTCGAATCTTGGTAAGCACTTTAGGATTTGTGCAGAAAATGGTATATTACAGATGCGAGGGATACAGCCCAGTGGCTGCGCAAAGAAGGAAGAGTGGGTCTGTTTACCCCGAATTCAATTACCTTAATCTCTGCGGGGGTATGTTACAATAGGTCACTTTTGAAACACGGACTGCACCGGCCGGCCATGTGGTTTGGGGTGTGCTTAGGTGGCCAGGAAGGTTCAGGTCATCTCTGGCAGGGTGGGCTACCTACTTTACATTCTTCGTCAACAGGTTAACGCTGTCAACTGGACACCTGTGCTCATTTTATACAATTGCGCAACCATAACGAAGCAAAAAGCACTGGTGGATTACTTGCTGGACACTGACTTCGTGGGATCTGGGTGTTATGACCCACACTGTCATGAGAAGCGCAAGATGTCAGAAGGAGGGGGCAGCTGCTTGCAAGTGGGTGGTTACTGAGCCTGGAGTGCTTGGTGAACCTACAGTGCTGTGTCTTTTCTTACCGAATGGTCCACCTGCTTGTGGGCTGCCGAGACACTGACAGGTTTCTTCATGAGAGTGAATGTTCACCTGATCCCAGACTGCTAGGCAAATTCTGTGGGTTCTCTCTCAGCTGTGGGAAGGGTGATCAAAAAGACCCCCATTTTGTAAAGTCCTGAATGAGCCACATCACTTGGCAAGGACATGTTACCGAGTGCAGACCATCTGTCTGTATTGCCCTACTGACACCCCCGGTTCAAGTGTCAAGATGCCCTGTTTCTGCTGATTTCCTAATCCTACATTTAATATATCATCAAATACGCATTCTTTGATGTTCTCTATATTATCCTTTGCCCTCAAATGCAGTTCTAATGTACCCATCCACTACAGATTTTGCTTTCTCAACCCTTTTATTCTTTTATTAGTTTATCTTGTTATTATAATATAGCACTTTAGTCAGCAATTGGTGTCACCATGGTACGGTTCCTTTTACTAACGTAAACAGAAGAAATGTGCCATCCATCCATGATTCACGAGTTGAGTCACCCACTCAGACAACCACCACCTCTCTATCCACTCACCCATTCAACCATCTAAAGCCCACCCATGACATTTAACTACCCTAACTATAACTTCTCTAATCAACTAGCCATCTCACCACTCACTCATGGTCTGTCACCCATCTATCTTACCAGCCATGCAATAGCCTACTGGAACAGGTATTCCGTCCGTCTTTCGGTCTGTCCGTCCATCCATCCATCCATCCACTAACTCTGTCAGTCAATTATGAGCAAACTATTCAAATTAGAACTTCTATATGGAACAAAACAGCTGACTACTTGTCTTCCACTCTCCCAACCGAAAAGACTTTAGGTTCCAACTAACAGCAAGTTATCACAGAGATATAACCTGTGACACAATAACGGACAGTAAATGAGAACTTCTATTGACTTAAACACAACAGTAGTTCCCACTCTGTGTCTTTTCTCTATCTGTGTAGTTCAAAGTTCTTTATTTCCGGCCCTGTTGTATCTTTGACTCAGTAGCAAATAGTTCAGCAAGGAGGTAGCATCTGGTTGAAGTGTGTTTGTTGTTCCTGGGTGCTTGCTCTAGGTGATTGAGGTTGCTGGAACACTGTGTGTTCATGTGTTTCAGTTTTAAAATAAGTTTATTTAGAACATAATAAGGCATAGGGATAGGGAATAGTACTTTACAATAAATAATCCATAAATTATACATAACTTAGTAATACAAGTCATCTATAACGGAGAAAAATTAAGTAAGGTCAAATAAAACCAAAAATGGTTGGTAGTACAATCATAAGCAAACAAATGCAAAATATATAAGTTACATACAAATTGAATTATCAAGCAATATATTTAATTTTGTTAAATGGAGATAGAAGGAAAGTCAGGAGGTTGAAGGATTTCCCGTTGAGCAGCAGCCACGGCCGGTAGTAGGTGTAACTGCAGGGCGGTGACGTGGGTAGGGGGCGGGGCAGGGTGGGGGGTAGTAATATATGGATTATGGACTTTAACAGGTAAGTAAACATATAAATAAATAAAACGAATTTCGTTGCGTGCACTGCATCACATTTGGTGATGCAGTGCACACAAGGAAATTCGTTTTATTTATTTATATGTTTACTTACCTGTTAAAGTCCGTAAACCATAGATTACTACCCCCACCCTGCCCTGCCCCCTACCCACGTCACCGCCCTGCAGTTACACCTACTACCGGCCGCGGCTGTTGAGCAGGTGTGCATGCAGAGGAGTGATGTGCACTATCGTCTAAGAACTGTGTAACGGGCACCACAAGATCTGACGTTTCAGAGCTAAAGACATGTATGTATGTATGTATAGGATTTATAAAGCACAGGAATTACCCCCCGGAGCGGTATCTCCGCCCTATCATAACAGGAAAGCCAGAGGAACATGTGCAGATAGAAATTAAACTCTGAATAATGCCGTTTTCAGGAGTTTCCTAAAGCGTAAAAGATTGGAGCATTTACGCAGGTCCACAGGTAGGGTGTTCCAAAATTTCAAGGCAAGATTGACAACAGTTTTTCCGCCTGAACCACATTGGAGAGACATAACTTGTGTCCAGTCCATGATTATAGCAAACTACATTCAACCAAGCTTGAAATGATAACTTAGTAGAATCCTTCCAATTCTTGGTGATCTGTTGAAAGGCTGCAGGTAACAATAAAGGAGATTGGGGCCCAAGCTTCAGATATACTACCTAAAAAGATAGTAGGAATAGAAAAAGCGACGGCAGTATGAAAAATGTAATTAACCTGAGCCCAGATCTGTGACCAAAAGCACATCAGAGAAGGGCATGTAAAAAGTAAATGTTTTAAATCCGCTTGTTGCAAAGAGCATGTCCAACAAGTGTCCGCTGTAGCTGGGTGTATTGCATGCCAAAGAGTAGGAGTCAATAAATGTCTGTTATATATAAAGAAAAGGGACTGCGTGGTATTTGCTGCCCTAGATGATTTTATTTCAAATTTTTGCCCAGAAAGGGATTGATCAATCAACTTTAAAGTTAGACTCCCAGGCCAGCTCCACCTTTGTTGTGGCTCTGTTAGAGTTGAAGGGAAAAATGGGAATAAATAGTAGACGCTCCTGGGGAAGAGTGCAACAGAGTGAACCAGAGGTTTATCAGTAGATAATGCTGAAGATAAGGAAAGTCGACTTTGTTCATAAGTAGTACAAAGGGCACCATGCAATACTTTGTATTTGTTCTCAAATATTAAGGGCAAATTAAATTGATGAGAGGCTTGGGAAAATGATAAGTATCATGCTCAAAAAGTTGGTGCACCCAGATTAAACCCTTGTGTCTCCAGGATTTGCAGTAAATGGATTTATTATTAACAGGTATAACTTTGTTGTGCCAAATGGTAGAACTAAGAAAAGAATGAATATATGTGGGCTTGCTATGAAGAGTGGAATCCAATAATTTACAGGAGTGCTTAAGAATAGGCATAGAGAGAGATAATGGTTTGCGAGTGAAAGATAAATATTCTTTGAAAGAGAAGGGGAGGAAAAAAGATTTCTCAACATCCATCCATAATGGGCCCGGCATCGTGGAGTCAGAAAGCCATCTAGAAGACTGATGCAATAGAAAAGCCTTATGGTAATTGGGAAAGTCTGGGCATTTAACCCCTCATTCAGATTTTGGTCGAGTTAATTTGAGTAAAGACATCATGCAAGATTTTTTATGATTCCAAAGGAATGAGGATAGAATCAATCTTCTTAAAATATTTAAGAGGTATGGACACCGGGAGATTATATATATTAAACAATACAATGGAGCGTTTGTGGGTTTAGTGTGATCTGCAATTGAAGATAAGTTTCATAACATTTCATTCTGATTACCAATACGGCTCTTTTTTATTCTTTTTTTGCAGACAATCTTTATCGCATGCCAGTGATAGGAGCAATTGCTACGGTAAGGCATCACAATACCTGTAATGATAGAAAGCTTAGAGTTTCAAGGCATTATTTGTGTATTCAATGGTTCCTTAGGAGAGAAAGATCAGCATCCTCTGGGGTAAAATCTCAAACTCCTTGACAAGATGAAATGTCGACAAGTCCTCCCAGCCTTCCAGGGATGACCGATGGCTGACTGTGAAATTTACTAAATGCATATCTACCATGGAGATGGCTTCAAGTAATCTCAGTTCCTTTACTGTTCCTGGCACCAGCCCTCAAGGGATAATTTTCACAATTTCTAACAACCGATAACTGCAGCTGCAAACATTCAAAATATGAGTTTCTCAACTCAGGATATATGTTTTAGCTTTTAAAAAATGATGGTCCTCCCCCGCTTCCTTTAGGTCCTTCAAAACAGTCCCTTGTGTTTTCCTAAAACTTGGTTTCGCGAATTAGATTGTATAGCCACCAAGTTTTTGTGGGGGAAAGGTAGGTCCCGACTGTCGCTTAATACTTGTAGGATACCTTCGCTCGACGGGGGCCTAGGAATGACTCACCTCTACTTCTATTATCTCGCTACGCAACTTCTCTCCATACATGACTGGTTCAACGGGGATTGGTCAGACCCGGTCTACAGGCTCGAGCTGGGAGAGTTAGGCCTTGCTAAGATTCAGTCTATGCTGTACGTGGCCCCTATTTCCACTCACCTTCCCGAGGTGTCGCGCTCAGTGTTGCTGGCCTGGCAGGCTACACTGCGGCACACCAAGTGGACACACACGCTAACTCAGTGTACTCCGTTGTGGAATGGGACCTGGCTCAAAGAAGTGAACGAGCTGCAGGGCTTCAGGGCTTGGGACCTCATAGGTATCTCACAGCTGGGAGACCTGTGGGTGGGGGATCATATGCGTTCATTTGGAGACCTCCAAAACAGATTCTCACTGCACCAATCACAGTTCTATAGGTACCTGCAACTGCGACATGCCCTCCGCTCACACCTTACAACGGGTACACGACTTCCCAACCACAGCCCACCTGAAGCTCAGAGAATGTTTGGGGACCTGGGGAAGGGGGGCTTCTCACGTATCTATCGTATACTGATTAACAATACTCCCACCTCCTTAGATCTACTGCGGGCTCAGTGGGAGGACTGGGTTGGCCCCCTAAAGGAAGAAGACTGGCGTTATACCCTTATGGCTCCTAGAACAGTCACTGCATCCGCTAGGCTGCACCTGGTCCAGTTCTACTATTTACACACAGCGTATCTCACCCCAGCGCACCTCCATCGGGCGGGGTTTAGTCCGACCCCAGCCTGTACTAGATGCGATCAGGACCCGGCTGACTTACTTCACATAGTGTGGGCCTGTCCCGACCTGGCGCGGTTCTGGAGGGAAATAGAGGAAGAGCTCACTGAAATTTTGGGGTGGGAGGTCCCCCATGACCAGAAGCACACACTCCTGGGCATTACTGATGAGTTAGATGGGTCTAGGAATGAGAAGGCATTTCTAACTACAGCACTGGTGGTTGCTAAGAGAGACATCGCGGCCTCATGGAAAAGCCCTGAGCCCCCAAGTGTCGGACGATGGCGAGCTGGGGTGGACTGGTGCACCACGCAGGAGAAAGTTATGTATGAAGTGCGTGGGTGCCCCAAGAAATACCGCAGAGTATGGGGGAAATGGTTGGGGGTGGTGGGGTGATCATTGGGGGGACTTTCCATTTGTCAAATAATTGTATTTTAATTGTATCGGTCCGAGGGGTTGTGCAGAGACTTATTTGTAATCCAAGACTTCCATGGGTTTGTGATGCAATGCTGGTGTATTTCCTTTGTAAAATCAATAAAAATCTGTTTATCAAAAAAAAAGGATATAAGTTTTAGACTGAACCTTGTGTTGAAGTAAGACTGTATTTCAGTGAATGACTACCAACCAGCAGAACATGTTTCATGTGTCAGTTCAATTGAATGTAAAATCTGTTTGTGGATGTGTTCTAATATCATAAATGAATGTCTTCATGGCACTTGAATAGTAACTAGAATTGTTCACGAATGCTAGGAGTTAGTAATCAACAATAAAGTCCATCCTACTGGGAGTATCTTGGACTCCTCTGCATAATGTATGTTTATTGAGCATCACTGAGTTATCTCTTCACACTCCTCCATGCTCTCTGCTGAGACCAATGATGAGCGCCTCATTGGCCGAGTCAAACTTTTACATTGTTCATTTCTATCTCTACTCTGGAACCGAGTATACTGTGGGACAAAACAGGGCTCCACTTGTTATCCAAAAAGAGGTGTTGGCAGAGGTGGAGGTAATCTGAAGTGCATCCTAGACAAGCGCTTATGCTGGCAGAGCACGCCACTCTCTCCTCATTGCTGTCTTTGTGCTTTATTACAGAACTGAATTCCATTTTACATCTCGAAGAAGGTCTTGAGGTAAGGACACAAAGAAGAACTAAGCTGAACCTGGACTGAGCAAGATTAGGGGTCTTTTGTAGAAGAGGTTCCTCCTACAGGGGTGCACGACAGAATCCTTGACCCCCAGCAAGCAAAGGGTTGATCCTGAGTTCAGTCATTCATTGGGCATGTCTGAGTATGTTGCAAAATTCAACTATAAATATAAATTGATCAGTACCTTCAGCTGAGACCTTCTGACCAGCTGCATAATGCAGGTCCCTGCGGCTTATACGGCATTAGTATTAAAGCGTCAGGGCCCCTCACAACATCCTGTAGGGAGGCCCCATCATTATGTGACACAAGAGAACTGTCCCATCCCCACAGTGAAACCAAATGTTCTACTGTGGATGGACCTGGCCCCAAATAAAAACTGAAGTGTGTTCTACATATGATTGTGGTTCCTGCAGCACAGGGCAAACAAACCCCTCCTCTACCCCCATGGATAGTTCATGATCTGTTATGGGTGACAATGATTTCCTCTTGCTTTTGTTCTTTGGCCAGAGGTGTCATAGGGTCCAGCAGTGTGCATCACCTGTGCTAGTGAGAGGGTGTGCTCAGAATCCATGCAAGCTTAGTGTTCTGCCTCTGCAGAGACAAACATTATGGGGCATTTTTACAAGGGTATGGCGGAGCGTGGCGGTAAGCACAAAATGCCACACTCCGCCATTTCGAAAAAGCAGGGATGCGCCATATTTACAAAGATGCGGCACATTCCTGCGTTTTCTCTAGCGCTGATTATTTATTAAGCTGCCTAGTGCTAACGCAGGCACCCTTGCACCATAGTGCAAGGGTGCCTGTGTTGAGGGAATTATTGTTTAAGTGCAGAAAGGTGTCCCTTCCTGCTCATAAACAATCATAAATGGTGATTTACAATTTCTATGTGTGCTGCATTGTGCAAATCGTAATTTTTGATGATTGTTTATGGGCAGGAAGGGACACCTTCCTGTACATAAACAATCATTCATGGTGTTTGCTGTTTCTCTGTGTGATGCACAATGCAGCACACATAGAAGCAGCAAAAACGAGGAGAAATAAAGCATTTCTCCTCGTTTCATCATGTTGAGACCATGATTTTCCTAGTCTTTATTTTGGAGCTGTCTCCTATTTACACCACCATTGTAAATAGGGGGCATCATCAAAATCAATAGGTGTTGCAGCAGAACAGCCACCGCAACACCCATTGCCCATCCATTTCACGCTAGGTATAGCATCAAAGGGTGCCTTACTTACAAGGCGGCATTAAGTCACGTTAAGTGGCTTAACGCCAGCTTGTAATAAGGCAAAGCCCTATCACTACAGGATCGTAGTTGAGTGGAATATAGCACAACGCATGCAATTTGATCACATGCCATTACAACGCGGTCGTTACGACTACATTGTTAGTACGCAATACCATTACATCGCAAGTCATTACAACGACTTGCAGTAGGGGCGCGTTGGACTTAGGATAGTATTATTTACTATTCCTACTCCATTTTGCGCAACACCAGGGAAGGTGTTGGATTTTAAATCTACCAGTGCGCCCCCTACAGCAAGTCGTTGTAACGACCGTGTTGTAATGGCATTGCGTTGTGCAGACAGAGTTGAAAACACTGTTTCCCGTTTAAAGTGACGTTCCTGTGTGCTTGTAAATATGCCCCTATTAGTGCAAGGTGTGGGGTAGTTGTGAGGGGGGTTTATGGGAAGTAGTACTGAGAACGTGGAAAAGGACAATCAGAAGACTGACAGTGCAGCAGAGCATGCAATGGCAGCAGGTTCAGAGAAAGTAGGGTAAACCACCAAGTAGGTGAGGGCAAAACAAATTAAGTAAGGCTATTTGAAAAGCGTTTTGAGGGACTTTTGGAGGTTGACAATCAGCTAATGTAAATGTTCCTGCAACAAGTTCCAATAGAATTAAGGCAGAAATAATGGGGTCAGTTGGGGGGCGCTAGGTGGTGCACTGTGGAATGGCCGCTGATTCGTGAGGCTCCCACAGTCCGGAGATAAATCCTGCATTTATCCTGTGTTGAAGGCTCACCGTTAAGCTTTAAAGTACCGCCGCTGACTGGTGGGACGCTGGTGACAGGAGCGGAGTGGTGATTTATCCCTTCCCGATCGAAGCGCGAGCTTGCTGGCTGTCGGCGAGTTTCTGCGGGGAGAGCTGCCTTGTGGTGTGGAGACCGGGGACGGCTGCAAGCGCAGCGCAAGCACTGTGTATCCCACGTGGTGGACGGGCCGTGTGGCTATACACGCCTGCGTTGCTGAGGAGTGATATGCCGTGAGGAAAGTGCGTGTTTGGACTGTCGGCGCTTTGGTGGATTGGAGCAGTGCTACGACGAGGTTTTGGCAGTTAGAGGAACGGCAAATACAGAGGGCCCTGACAGGAGGTTTCCTGGACAATTGAGTTTCCTCATCGACGGTACTAACATACGTTGAAGCGGCGGGGTGGGCTGAGCAGGGCATGGCAATACGGCGCAAGCCTTGAGAATTGCGTGGGTTGCCGCTACTGCACCATTTGATTGCTACCATCGCGGATTTGCTGCCAGCCTACTGGAGTGAGGGACATCATCAAAACCCATATCATTGGTGGTGATATATCGCTGGCTATGACATTCTGTGGCTAAAATCCTACCAAATTAGTAGCTTGATGTGATATCCTGGGCTGCAGGGCATTGCCTCATTGGGTTTCCTTGCGTACTACTGACTACAGTGCGCTGGTGGACTTGAATCAATGCGTGGCTCAGGTACTTCCTCTGTGGACCAGGGCAATACAATATAAGCAGGGTGGACGCGCGGCAGCCGCGCCTTACTTTTGAGGCAAAGAGAGGCGCGAAACAATCGTCAGCGGAGGGGGAGAAAGGAGAGCTGGAGGCGGGGGCTGAACATACTCCCAGATCGGATACTGACATGCAAACTCTATTGACAGAAATGCGCCAGGGATTTGGCACTATAGTTGATAAGGTGGACACACTTACCACACATATGGATACTATTGCCCGTAAGTTAGATGCTCATGATTCTCGGCTTAAGGAAGCGGAACAAAGGATATCTGATGCAGAGGACATCACAGAACAACTTAAAACCGCTAAGATGCAAATGGATAAACTCATGCACATTATAGATGCCAAGAATGAGGACATTGAAGCTCGTAGCAGACAGAACAATGTGCGAATTTTAGGGGTACCAGAAAGTACCAACACGGGCAGGCTGGAGCAATATGCCGAGCGGATGCTGACTGCGGTTACTGGTGAGGGACTGCTCTCTTCCCAGTTCATTGTTGAAAGGGCGCACAGATTGCTTGGCCCGAGGCCGCCCCTGGGGCCACTCCTAGGCCCATTATAGTTCGGTTACTTAACTACCGGGATACGGATGTGGTCTTGAAAGTGGCAAGAGAGAAGAAACAACTTACGTACGAAGGAGTCACATTCACCATTTTCCGTGACTTCGTGGAGAAGCGTGGCTCAATAGTTAGAACGGCAGACCCTGATGCAGAGGTCTGGCCCGGGACCAGGGTTCAATTCCCGCCTCGGCGGCTCTTGGACTCAATTTCCCCGGACCTGATAATTCTCGCCTCGGTGCCTAGTCTAATCATGGGTCCCACTCTGTGACTCTGGGCAATAGCTTGCTTAATCTCCACAAAGGCCCCAGCAGCGCTTGGATGCCTGGCTTCACCTTGGGGGTGCCCAGGAGTGGACATTTCACTGGAAAGGCAGGTTGGGTTCCACAGCGGTATGAATACAGCGCTACGAGGCCTCCGGGTAGAAGTGCGCTATATAAATACTCTACATATAAATACTCTACACACACTGTGCGGGTACAAGAGGAGAGGAAGAAATTCAACAGTGTGAAACAGAAGTTACGACAGGAACAGGGGGATTACGCATTGCTATATCCCGCGCGGCTTAGAGTGACACACCAAGGGAAGCAGACCATACACACAACGCCTCAATCTGTGGAAAAATTCCTGAAGACATTGCGGCGACGGAAGACGCAGGATGCGGCACTGGAGGACATAGAAGAGATGCTACTCTCTGATGTGGAGTGAGTTTATGGTGTGTGGAGAAGCAGGATCCATTCAAGTGTGAGAGCTCGCCTGATTGACAGGGTCATGTTGTGTCTGTTGCTATGCTGGATACCTGCATGAACGGTTTTGCTTATGGTGTTCCAGATTGAGGTGCAGGACATTGGCTGATAGCTCCCCAGCTATATTATGGACTGATATAACACACTATCTATTTTCACCAGACACCCTTGTCGTGTGCTGGGCACTGACGATTGCAGTCGGTTTCCTGCATAGGGACAAGGTTTGAGGGTACCACCTGGTAGACAACCCCAATGGGCATACCCCTACTGCATTATGCAATGTTTGGGTTTTGTGAGGGGGAGGGGGGGATGGGGATGGGGACTTACTGGCATGGTGGGATGCTTCAGTGGGTGGGGGTGGGGGGAGTAAGGGACGGTTATGGCAGGCAATGCGGGGGTGCAGAAGGTGTGATGGCACTGAGAGACAAATTGCGAAGCAAGGTGTGACAATTTCCTATGATGTAGACTTGTTATATAGGTCTTCTAACTTTACATGGCTGTGGAAGGGAATGATTCGGTTCTAACAATACTATCTTGGAATATCAGAGGGCTTAATGATGCGAGGAAACATGGGCAAATATTAGCATATTTGGATGGACACCAGGTACAGGTGGCACTTCTACAGGAGACGCATATACATCCTCACTCCTGCAATACATTTGGTAGTAGGTGGGCGAATGTCAGATTGTTTTCCTCCTATTCGTCATATGCTAGGGGGACTGCTATATTGATTAAAAAGAATATTCCCTTTACTCTCCTTGGTCAGATACTAGATCCTTCCGTGAGATATGTCATTTTGTGGGGGAGTCTGTGTAATGTAACTGTTACCATTGCCAATTACTATGCCCCGAATGTAGACACGCCAGAATTCTTTACAACGATATGGGTCAAAATAGTAAATATTGGTTCCTCGCACAACATATGGGGAAGGGATTTCAACGTGGCAATGATACTGGCTCAGGATAGAGCGGACGGCGTGGCACATTACAATAGCAAGGCGAGGGAGGTGTTACAGGGTATTGTGGAGGAGGGGGGACTTGTGGATAGCTGGAGGCACATGTATCCTAAGCGTAAGGAAGGCACTCATTTCACTTCCTACACGGGTACTTGGGCGCGATTGGATTACTGCTTGTTGACTACTGGGCTGACTACTGGGCTGACTGAGGCAACACATTTGGCCAGGACGTATTCTGATCATTGTCCTGTCCGTGTCAAATTGCAAATCCCTGGGTATGATAGGCCTAGACCGATTTGGCGCCTTCAGCCCAGGGCCCTACTAGACACAGTTTTTAGGGAAGAACTCGGGGAGAAAATCAAGGAATTTTTCCAGCGCAATAAAGGGACAGTGGACAGTGTTGAAGTTGTGTGGGAGGCCTTTAAGGTCACGATTCGAGGGTGTTGTATAGCCAAGAGTTCCGGGGTGTTAAGGGATATACCTCATACGCTACGCACACTGGAAAGGGATTTGAAGGGGCTGGAGCGAAAAATGCAAAGCTGGAACATGGGGCACCACAGAAAGACTTCAGGATTAAACTATCTGAGTATGAGGAGGAAGCTGCTCGAGAAACCAAATTCCAGGGACCGGGACTGGGTGGCGCGGAAATATGGCGAAGGTGAGAGACCCGGGAAGGCTTTTTCTGAGATTATACGAAATACCCGAGGTAGCACTAACATATTGGAAATTACCAGTCCGGAGGGAGGGTTTTGTCAGGATAGCACTGGCATCCTAGATGTCTTCATCTCACATTATTTGTGGATGGGTTGCACACCATATCTACTTCATAGTATTCATTTTCATCGTCAAAATATCACAATGCGTGCTCAATGGTAACGTGCCCAGCCCCAGTGGCACGTAATACAATACGTCACAACTCCGGGACACTGCATAGTGCCCCAAACCGTGGCACAACAGCTACTGCTTGTGCAGTTATTATCATTCATAGAACGTCATTTTGAACATTTTCATTCCATGTTTTCACTGTTTCATCCCTTTTCTTGTTAAACCTTTTTAAGTCCACATGCAAGGAAATGCCAATTTCCATTGTTTCTCATATTCCTGATGGGCCATCCGAGCCTCTTCTGTCAAAAATACGTGCTGAAGCAGATTTCATCAAGAAGCAGTTTATTGACATCCCAATGCATTTCGGGCCTCAATGGACCCTTCGTCAGGTGTAACTGGAAAAACAATTAAACAGGTATTCAAATACACTGCGCCAATGTGCATATACATTTTACATGTTCATCAGTTATTTACGTATTAAATGCAATGATCAGGCAATTCAATGACGCGCGGTGCTGTAACTGGACATATAAACTGTTCATATCATAATTAGCTTGCATTAATGAATGTGATTCTGGTCGGGTCTTATCAATTTACATATGCATTCCCCAATTCACCTCTTAACCCTTGACTGTACGTGTACTGTGTTTTCACCCCGCTTTTTTGAGTTTTGGGCCCTTGTGCTAAATTCTGTGCAACCCTCTTTGTGAGACACTCATCTCTAAACATTCGGTACTTCAAAACAATTCGAAACTAGCTACCCGCCCTACATCCTTCCATATTATATCGTGCGCATAACGTTGTTTACATGCTATGCAGTGTTTCATTAACTTGACATCCACCTACTAAAAGCGTTTCACATAGCTGTAATACATGATTTAACAAAATTAAAACGCACGTGTACTCTCAACCTATCTTACTGAATATCCTCCCGATTCCTCATCACGTACCTGCTAACAAATATGCAAACGTCTCTCTCCGTCTCCACAGAAAAGTTTCCCTCGGCATTTCTCCCACACCTGTTTTTAAACACAACAACTGCCCCTCCTCCCAAATTAGCCCTCCCATTCACACTACGTAATCACCACCTGTGGTGCTTTAATGATTCCAGGATCACTGTCGCACTATGATACCCAAAATGCTTCCTAATACTGAAAAAACTTCACCACATTCAAAATGTCGGAGTACATGTTTTTTTTAAAAACAACAACCCAGTTTCAGTTCACCGAAGTGGGATTCACAATTTAAAGCATTGTCCCATGTTAAATGATACAGTTCCAAATTACTTCTGGCTCTCCTTAAAAATAAACTTGCTGCACGAAATCAGATGTTCCACCTTGCATGCGGTAGTGGCCTCCTCAACGTTAATCCCTTATATTCCATGCGGTGTGGGTGCTAACCCGGTAGGGCCAGTAACTTGTAAACAGCATTTGTGGATGGGTTGCACACCTTATCTACTTCATAGTATTCATTTTTGTCATCAAAATATCACAATGCGTGCTCAATGGTAACGTGCCCAGCCCCAGTGGCACGTAATACAATACGTCACAACTCCGGGACACTGCATAGTGCCCAAAACCATGGCACAATAGCTACTGCTTGTGCAGTTATTATCATTCATAGATCGTCATTTTGAACATTTTCATTCCATGTTTTCACTGTTTCATCCCTTTTCTTGTTAAACCTTTTTAAGTCCACATGCAAGGAAATGCCAATTTCCATTGTTTCTCATATTCCTGATGGGCCATCCGAGCCTCTTCTGTCAAATATACGTGCTGAAGCAGATTTCATCAAGTAGCAGTTTATTGACAACCCAATGCATTTCGGGCCTCAATGGGCCCTTCGTCAGGGGAAACTGGAAAAACAATTAAGCAGGTATTCAAATACACTGCGCCAATGTGCATATAAATTTTACATGTTCATCAGTTATTTACTTATTAAATGCAATGATCAGGCAATTCAATGACGCGCGGTGCTGTAACTGGACATATAAACTGTTCATATCATAATTAGCTTGCATTAATGAATGTGATTCTGGTCGGGTCTTATCAATTTACATATGCATTCCCCAATTCACCTCTTAACCCTTGACTGTACGTGTACTGTGTTTTCACCCCGCTTTTTTGAGTTTTGGGCCCTTGTGCTAAATTCTGTGCAACCCTCTTTGTGAGACACTCATCTCTAAACATTCGGTACTTCAAAACAATTCGAAACTAGCTACCCGCCCTACATCCTTCCATATTATATCGTGCGCATAACGTTGTTTACATGCTATGCAGTGTTTCATTAACTTGACATCCACCTACTAAAAGCGTTTCACATAGCTGTAATACATGATTTAACAAAATTAAAACGCACGTGTACTCTCAACCTATCTTACTGAATATCCTCCCGATTCCTCATCACGTACCTGCTAACAAATATGCAAACGTCTCTCTCCGTCTCCACAGAAAAGTTTCCCTCGGCATTTCTCCCACACCTGTTTTTAAACACAACAACTGCCCCTCCTCCCAAATTAGCCCTCCCATTCACACTACGTAATCACCACCTGTGGTGCTTTAATGATTCCAGGATCACTGTCGCACTACGATACCCAAAATGCTTCCTAATACTGAAAAAAGGTCACCACATTGAAAATGTCGGAATACATGTTTTTAAAAAAAACAACAATCCAGTTTCAGTTCACCGAAGTGGGATTCACAATTTAAAGCATTGTCCCATGTTAAATGATACAGTTCCAAATTACTTCTGGCTCCCCTTAAAAATAAACTTGCTGCACGAAATCAGATGTTCCACCTTGCATGCGGTAGTGGCCTCCTCAACGTTAATCCCTTATATTCCATTTGGTGTGGGTGCTAACCCGGTAGGGCCAGTAACTTGTAAACAACATTTGTGGATGGGTTGCACACCTTATCTACTTCATAGTATTCATTTTCACCTCATATTACACACACCTATATACCACGCAACACACCGGTGGGCTAGACCTAGAAGGGTTCATGGGGGAGATTGCTCTCTGCTGGCTGAATGATGTTCATAGATCTTTTTTGAGTGCTCCGTTGGAGCTCGATGAGATAAGGGTAGCGATAATGTCCCTTAAAAATGGTAAAGCGCCGGGAAGTGACGGAATACCTGCAGAGTTTTATAAATGCTATATAGACGTTATGGCCCCGGTGCTAAGGGAGGTATTTGAAGAATCTTTAGAGGTAGGGATACTTACTCAGTCCATGCGCGAAGTAGTGGTCACATCTCTGCTGAAGCCAGGTAAAGACCCTGGGGTTTGTGACTCATACCGCCCATTATCATTGATTAACTGTGACACGAAAATGTTAGCTAAAATATTGGCAAATAGACTGTCTCTGCTGATGATGAAAATAATACTCCCGGACCAATCAGGATTCGTTCCGGGTAGGGCCACTACCCACAACTTGAGAACCCTTTTCTCCTTAATTCAAACCGTGGCGCCGGAGTTCCCGGTCGCTGCTGTGTTTCTCGATACCTCAAAGGCGTTCGACTCCGTAGAATGGGGATATTTATTTGCTGTGCTACAGAGAATGGGGTTCCCTCCGGTTTTTCTTTCTTGGGTGCAACTACTATATAACAAACCTACAGCTAAAGTGCTTATAAATGGCTATCTCTCTTCATCATTGTCAATAACACGTGGCACTCGTCAGGGGTGTCCTCTATCCCCACTCCTTTTCGCTATTGCGATAGAGCCGTTAGCGTGCAGAATACGACAGATTCATCAAGACAGCGTGTTTAAATGCTTCCAGCGTCAACTCTCTATATCTCTATACAATGATGATGTAACGCTGTTTGTTACAGACCCTCAACAAAACTTAAATGCTCTGTTGCTGGAGTTTTTGGTCTTCGGTAGGCTATCAGGGGTTACTATAAACTGGGGAAAATCCCAATTCTTTCCGCTTATGCCGGCAGTCACAAGGTTTATGTTAGATTTCCCATTGGAGTGGTGTGATTCCCATTTGCGATATTTGGGTGTTCAGGTATCAGAGATAGGGAAGAAACACTACAGGTTAACTATGGTACTGCCATCACGAAACTGGCTACGAGTATTACACGCTGGATATCCTTACCCCTGTCGATGGCTGGTAGAGTCTAGCTCATTAAAATGGTGGTATTGCCTCGTTTTTTGTATCTTTTTCTTAATATTCTGTACTACCCAGGTGCATATTTCTTTAAAACGCTACGAACCGAGCTGATTCGTTTGGTATGGGGTGGACGACAGCCGCGGCTCAAATGGGCTGTCATGGCACAACCTTATGACAAAGGGGGATTTGATATTCCTGATTTCGAGTCCTATTATATCAGTGCGCAGGCACATTACGCCTTTCATTGGATGGCATCCACTTCGTTCATGCCCCAACTTGCGGCGGAAGAATGGATAGCTTGGCCGTACCCCCTAAGTGGTATTATACATGGCCCTGTTAGCATTTTGGAGACACCACCCACGACGGTGTCGTGCACGATTGATGCTTGGTGGCGCATGGCACAGATCTTACAAGTTCCACTGCTGTATGCACCGCGTATGCCCCTCACTTATCACCCACAGCTAGTACTCCTACAAGAAACTGGGTTCCAGGTCATGTGCAGGCGTGTTAATATTGCCACGTGGGGTGATCTGTTTCTGGGGGGAATGTTTCGCTCTATGGCGCTGTTTTTTAAGGATCTCACGCCCACACCACTGGAGGTTTTTTATTACGTGCGTTTAAGGCAAGGCATGAGAAATGTCTTACCGGACTTCCCTAAGGAACCGAACAGTTTTGCTCCATTGAACATTATATTGCACTCCACTGATGAGACACACCTAGTGTCCGGTATATATAGTAGTTTTAGGGCACAACGACAAGGGATAGAAGGCTCAGCTCGAGTACTCTGGAGCACGGATTTGGGGAAAGAAATAGATGTTGAGCAGTGGGGATATTGCTGTAGACTTACAGGAAACATATCGGCTAGTTGTAGATTTAAAGTTATTCACTATAAATTTCTGCAACGAATGTACTATACCCCTGCACGGAAATATAGGTTTCAACTTGCAGATAATGATTGTTGTGAGCGATGTAAACGCCCTGACACTGGCTTTCTACATCTGGCATGGGAATGCCAGGCTATAAGCCAGTACTGGACACAGGTACACGAGGCCCTTGAGAGTATGCTCGGAATAGCATTTGATAAGGACCCCCTAGTCATGTTACTGGGCTACACTGCACACATACCCAGAGGGTGTCGAAAATTGTTAGACATTGCTATGCTATTGGCCAAGCGAAGACTAGCGTGTCGATGGGGGAGAGGGAGAGCCCCGAAATTTAAGGAATGGATGCAGGACATTGTATATTGTCAGGAACAGACTGGTATATATGCAGAGACACTGCCACTAGCGTCCAGGCCCAAAGATGTTTGGGGGCCTTTAAATGATTATCTATTGCGCACAGATGACGACAATAACAAGGAGGGGTCTCAATCTATTGCCTGGACTGAGGAAGGGAGGATGTAGGTGTTTACCATTGCTGAATATCTGCCGGACCACTACTTTGTTCTAGTAAACTGTCTAATCAAGAGTGAATGTGTGCCTCTCTTGCCTACAACGCTATATTGTATTTTCCCCTCATGCTTCTAAATGCCATGTTTATGTCTTGTGTGCAGAAACCTTTCTGCTGTTGCTTTGAAGTGTTTCAGGAAAATGATGGTGTATATTTACGCTATGTGCTGTTATAACGCAAATGACTCAATTACTGATGTTTTCTTATACATGGGATGGCCCTCGTATTGCCTGTAATGTTTTCTTTTTGCTTATTCTTGATCTTACAAAATACCAAAATTAAAGATTAAAAAAAAAAAATAATGGGGTCAGTTGCACGGAATCCTACAAACGAGCAAGATGGAGAAATTGTTATATAAATTAGTATTTGACAGAACAAAATAAGAGATGGAGGACAGACCCAGGTGAAGGTGTCAAGTATAACAGTGCTGCTAAAGCTGAAGGATGGGATACAAGGTTTCTTCTCAGCCTTTTTTTGGACTCTTCCCTTTGGTTCAGTATTCTTTTGCGCCTCAACTATGCTTGCTTTTTACAAGTACCTTTACATACATACATACGCATAGCTACTAAGGTTTCAGATTGCTTATGTGGGACATTTTCATAATTTCAGTGTAATTATGAGTGACATTCAAAGACTCTGATTTTTTTCCGAGTAAAATCAAGCAAAGAGTGGATGGAAAGAGATAAATACCAGAAATTACACACTTTTGAGCCATGAGAAGCTCTAAATATATGTTTCATGCTACAAACCCCCTGAGATGTATGACAGTACAGTGCAACTCCACAGGTATACTGTGTGCATTACAATTTTAAAACAATAACCTGCATATTCACAGGTGTTTCAGTGACAGGCTGGGACGTCATGGCACTGTAATACAGTAGTCACTATTCCCCCTGTGCCAGGACTGAAATTGTGTTCTCCCTGATTACACACATTACATCTGCAGTGATTGCATTACTGAATTGAGATTTTTTTAATGTAAAAGAGCGCATTTCCCCTATTCTTTCCTTGTTTCTGTTCTGCTGTGAGAACTAGGCTGCATTGGCTTCTTGAGCTGTCAGAGCTAAAGCCCATTTATTGCCTTATGACCTCCACAAATTATACCAGATATCTATTGGAAGACTGACTTTAGTGAGGGGCATCAGAGCAGTGCCACAGGTCATGGGATCCTGACAGCTTGGATTTTACAGCTGAAAGGAGCTGGAAATTGACACACACACAGTTCATCTGAAATTATTGCATGTGATTCATTCCCTCTTTGTGTATGGAGCAAGCTAACCTAAAAATAGCCTGTAAGAAAAAGGCACCCCCTAATTGCTCTTAGGTCCTAGAGGAGGGGGAAAATCAAAATAGCTAGCTACAATCCTCCAAACTGACCTGTATTACTTTAAATGTGACCATGAAAGGTTCAGAGATGCCGCAAACCCCACATCTAAATACAACACACAATAAGCAATTACAGAGAAATATTATTTTTTATTATATTCAATCTCTGGCTTGTGTCTTTTGAGTACAAAACTTTTTTTTATTTTCTTCTTTCTTTATAAACAGTTGATATACAAATACAAATGTACAAAACATAATTGTCTATACATGTTTATACTTGAACATTGTATTACATACAATAATCCTTAGACATGTACACAATCCCCACAATGCCCACAATGATCCTTCAACAAGTCATTCTACCCAGGTAATGTTGGTCCCATTACCTATGAGGAGTGGTCCCTGAGAGATAGCTCCACCAGAAGCTGCTGATGGTTGTGATCAACATAAGCTATAAAAGTGTAGGATCTGTCCTCGACAGACCTACATTGGATCCCTCATTTGGCTGAATCTCTTTTCTTTTATGTAGTTTGAGTGAGTAGGTATGACTGGGTAGAATGACTTGTTGAAGGATCATTGTGGGGATTGTGTACATGTCTATTCAAAGGATAAACATGTACAGACAATGATTTTGTGTACATCTGTATTTGTATATCAACTGTTTATAAAAAAAGAACATTAAAAAAAACTTTTTGTACTCAAAAGACACAAGCCAGAGATTGAATATATTAAAAAAATCATGTTTCTCTGTAATTGCTTATTGTGCGTTGTATATAGATGAGGGGTTTGCAGCACCTCTGAACCATTCATGGTCACTTTTAAAGTAATGTCCGGAACTAGTCCCTGGCAATCAATCTCAAATGCATGAATACTTGATACACAGAGTCTGTCCAGGCTCTGCCTGACCAACCAGGCTGAGATATGCAGCCCAAGCGCTACCTCAGCTAATAATCAGATAAATACTGATCAGCAACTGAGTGGTACGAGCTCCAGCCAGCCACCCGCTGTCGCAGCAGAGCCTGAGGAGAGCACAGCAGCGAGCTACAAGGCTCAGCTGTAAATGAAATAATATTTTCCGTCTATCAGGCAGTGCTTTAAATCAATAATCAGCTGAGCGCAGCCCAGCCTGCCGTAGGACCAGCCTAAGAACTAAGAGAGCAGGGAGCACAGCGACAGGCTCAGTGTCTGTCATGAACTGTTAGTACCTAAGTGAGCCAAGCAGTAGCCTCTCTGCAAAGGCAGTCTGTGCCACCTCTCGTCACTGACCCTGGTCCGTTTGCACCAGCAGCGGCATGATGAGGTAGGCAGAAGTGCAAGCTCTGGCTGCCACCCAAACTGAAACAAAATCTGTATCTACCGCCCGGCACCCATCCGCAATAGACACACTGCTTTTTCAGTCACGTGACGCTCAAGTGAATGCAGCCGTCATCGTGAATGTAACGGAAAAGCTACTAATGTGTGGCAGTTGAGCCCCCAGGTGACCTGGCTGGCACATGCCTGCATGTAATTTTTAGGTCTCGCCTACGCAGCATGCATGCGCTACATAGGAAAAAGACCTTTTGGAATCGATTCACTTTTCGTTCTAAAAACGTGCACGCGTTGCATTGCTTTCAATGCCCACTCGTGCACGTTTGGCGATTCCCTTGCGGGAGCGAATTTTGGCGCCAGGTGTTAGCAATTATCCATCCTGGCGCTGCTCGCTTCCGCACGGGAAACACTTTCACTTTTGTCGATCTTTTTTTTTTAACTTTTAGCGCGAGGCGCGCACGCTTGTTAGACCTAACAAGGGTCCCGAAAGCCACCAGTTGTTCTGCAATTAAAATGACGACTCAGAACCTTGAAAACCAACCCAACTTTGAAAAGGAGAATGTTTCATTGAAGTATAACTTCTGCGCTTACTGATTTTCACAGCACGGAGCTTCAGTTTGAAATCGGGAATAGATCACACGTTTTATTTTGTGATGGACACCTTCACACTCGCGCATACAGAAATAAAAACAGCGAACTGATAATACAGTCAGCTTGGAAGACACTAAGCGAAAATGATATATGTCATTGTTCATTCGTCAACGATCCTTGCTTTGGAGCATATGAAGCCTGCGGATGATTGCCTCAGCGCCATGTTATAAACATGCGTTAATGCGTTTGTCACTCACACCTCTGCAGTGTGGTGGAGTCTCACATCATAAAGCATTAATCTCACAGTGGCTGATGCAGAAATGCAGGGCTGCTCGTCCATTAAATCAAAATAGTGCTCGGTGCTTCGAAAAAACACGGTACGGTTGGGTAATAAGGAACATTGCTTTAAAGCCAATGTACCATAATGTTGATTCCTTCACTTGTGAAATGACCTCGGTTCAAAGCGCCCACATAAATCTGCTATCTGTTCGCCGCTTTAAAATATAGAAGGTCTCGTCCACAATTGAAACCATATCGCGCGGCTTTCCATATTTCTGAAGTCCGTGTTGGGTTTATTTTCTATATCAGGTTTCTGAAATATGTTTATCTGGTAAATGGTCTCAGAGAGCAGTGCAGTTTTACTGGGTGGTTGTAATCGACAGACAGCTATGTGAAGCTGCTAGAAGTAGATTATAATAGTGACTACAATGTGGCGCCGCTTGCATGTAGATGAAAGTATCTCAGGGGCCTGTTTTATTTGCTAGCTTCCCTGCCTCCTGTTTGTATGAGTTCAGGGGCTAAACGTGAATAATTGGTTTCAGTTTTCCCCACATAAATCATACTGGCAAAGGCTGAATGTAGATCAAAAGTAATGAGCCATAGATAGGGTATGGAGGACATGCTTTTCGGCCTTCATGAAATTGCCTTTGTTGAAATTCGTAAATGCCATTACACAAAATGGTGTCAATTGTAGGGTATGTGTAGTCACTTCCTCTTTACTTTTGTCTTCCCGAAGTATGATGAATGGTTAAGTTGTGTATTGTCACCGATCAAATTGGTGGCAGCCAGGACAGGTATTTGGAAAGTGGAGCCTCTGATTATAGGAAATTGGATTATTATTTGGGTTGGGAGACTACCCCCTCCAAGGGGCAATCATGACTCATGTCAAGGTGAAACTCAATCCCAAGTTAGCCCCGGCACACAGCAGACAGGCTTCACTTTGATGCAACCGCCAAAGTATATACACAGTCCCAAAACAGGAATAAAGTTGAAATGCAAAAAAAAAAACTCAAATTAGAACAAGCATTGGGATAGCCAATAGGTCTCGCCTTTGGGACCTTATACGTGCTTAGCCATGCAACAATTGATGTTGTTGCACCAAGGATATTGTGCTGCATAACTAAACACTTATAAGGTCCCAAAGGCGAGACCTATTGGCTATGCCAATGCTTGTTTTCATTCTCAGCAGCAAGTCAGCATGGCACAGCGAGTTTGCAAAGTACTGCACTGTCAGTCACCTTGTCTTGGCCAGAGCAGCAGCAACCAGTGTGTAAGGTCACACTCTCGTTGCTTGCTCAAATATGACTGCTAATCAACTTAGTATAGCCCAGTGCTCGGGTGGCACTATAATGCGTGATTTTGCATTTTAGTAGGGTGATGCGGACCACCACACTAAAATACGTTAGTCTAACGCCTGATGCGTGGCACTTGGCAGGGCTGCATATGTGTCATACCTGTCCGTGGCTAAGAGCTTCTATTTCTCATTGACTAGGCCTAATGAATATAATGAAACCAAGCAAGGGTAGAAATATACTCTAGGACAAGCACAGCTTATAGTGTAGCCAGTGTGCATTTTTTATTAAATGGTATTTCTCATAGTCAGTGTAAAATACACTTTCTACACTCACTGGGTACACGGGGAGAGAGTCATTTTCTGCTGTACACCCTGATCCATGTCTCCTGTGGGTCTCTCAGTCTGAGCGAGATCTTGCCAATGACACTCCAGAGAAGCGCCCCCTGCTGGCTTCTGCACAGACTGGAACAGAAACACGTGCAAGCAACCTTCAGCTCTGTCGGGGCCTAGGGGGTTAAGAGTGGAAATATCAGAGGAGAGAGGTAGTTCAACGCCTATATTCATTGCCCAAATATTTAAAAAATGAAGAGGTAACTGCGTTTGTTTGAGGTCAAAAGAGGGACAAGAACAATCTAGATGAAACATAAAAATGTCAGCCAAGTCATCCTGTGGCTTTGCGTCGCCTTCCCGCCTCTGCTTCCTGACGTTTTGGGCCTAGTACATGCTTTCCATATTGCTTACCTTTGCAGTATGTCGTTACCCTGGAGGCTTGTGTACACCACCTGTCGAAGTGGGCAAATGTTACGCAGTGTTAAAAAAATCTTAGAAGGGGAGGAAAAAGGAGGGTGGCTGCCAAGATGGTACCAAGCATGCTCAAGTAACACAAAAAGAACAGGCTTAGCAGAAGCGCAACTAGAGCCAAATTTCGGGGGGGCTAAGAAAAAAATTCGGGGGGGGCTGAATCTTTACTCAATAGGCAGAATGGAGATGCAGGGGCTTTTAGAATGGGTGAAACAACAGCAAGGCCTCATTAACATGCAAATGGTCTTTTAAAGACCAGTGAAGTACTCGGGTGCGGCTGTGTGTGTGCCCAGGAAGCTGTCTCATCCTTGGCTACCACACACGATGGGGGTGGGGCTGAAGCCCTTTGAGTCCAATGGGTGTTGCGCGCCTGATCGAGACCATTCTGTTGAGTTTGTTGTTGATGCTCCAATGTTATGCATCGAAAAAAGTGCAAGATTCGTATTATATTTGTGCATGATGATTGGCGCCACCTTCACATAACTATGGCTGGTTGCAAGCATGTTCCTTCTGCAGCACTTAGGTTTGATAGCGTATGGGGTTGTAAGGGTTGGAGCTAAAACTGAGGCATTTACACAGGGTACTAGATGTGCAACATAACGTGTCCGACTCTGGGGCTTTGTCTCACAGTCATAGACTGTTTCACAGGTCCTTCATGGCATGTTGCAAGACCCCATGGACCCCATTATGGTTTCCTGGGCGCCAGGAAGAAGCAGTCGCCTGTGGCAATGTTTTCAGAAGTCCCAGGACAGCCAGAAGTTACTGGATTCAGATGGTGTCAATCAGAGCCTTTTACCACCACTGGTATCCTAATGATTAACCTTACTGTGGAGCCCTAAACTGAGCACTAATCACACACCGTTAACACTTGACCCTCAGGAAAACGCAATGGAGGAGTCCAATTCGTACTCAGGGAGGTGTTGTGTGGTTGGAGACTCAGAACTCCATAAACAACCAATACCAGTTAATAGGTCAGGGCCCAGCCACTGTTTGTTCTTTTAAAAACGAAGCATTATGCCAAGATCATACAAAAACAAAATACTGTAGATATTTCATAAACAACAAATTATACCTGGTAGTTCTAAATATTTTCAGTAACTATTAAGGAAGCAGCCTATTGTGCTCCTATAGGACACCCTTCTAGGGCACTCTCTGTGCCTTAGTTCAAGTCACTGCAGTCTCCATTGAAGGGGTCTGTTAATGGGAGAGTACTGGGATCATAGGGTACGGCGCTGTATTCTTTTACTGAGGTTGGAAACCCTCCCTTTGAAAGTTTACATAGCATAGTGGAATAACTCTGAAAACACAACAGGGCTCTGTGACTTGTGTAAGGGAGGAATACAAGATCTAATTCATGTATTATCTGTCTGCCCTAATCCAACCCTAGTAGAAGCCCGGCGGAGGTATTTAAGGCCTATTAGTATTAGATATAACGTCTCGTCTACACAAAGTCTAATTAAGCTCTGTAAATCACCACCAGATGAACTTGCCTGTTATCAACTGTATACATTTTAAATAGTTTTTTAAAGTTGTTTTGAGGTCTATGATGAATAAGTTAAAAAAATATAAACACTTAAAGGTCAGATACAACACCACTTTTTCATAAGATCTAACTTACCTCTGAAAAATCACCATCGGATGAATTTATATGTTATTAGTTGTATAATTCCTAAACAAGTTTTTTCTTAATGCTGTTTTAAAAGCTATGATGACAATGTGTTTACATTATAAATGCTTAAAGCTGATGCTACAAGCACCATGATAAATGTTTTAACATGTTGTTTGCATATTTGGTGACCTCAGTTGAGGTCTATATCAAATTTAAATAAATGGAAATTTAATAAAGAGAAAGTACTGGGAGGGTGCTGACAAGGTTACGGGCAAGTACGTCAGAATATCTGTTCCCCTCTTCCGTTAAGATCTTATCACCCCTCCTCCTGGATTTTCCAGTTATGTGCAGTACCTTTCCTGTTGTCTCAGTCCTTTGGTGGTACAGGCTGTGTCTGCATTCTGCTGCCTGAGCATGCTACTCAGAGTTGGTTGTATGCGGTGCACAGCCCATTGAGCACAAGGAGAGGTGATCCTACCCTGACCCTGCTGAACAGCGCGCTAGCAGAGTCTTTCTCGCCGATACGAAAAGGGGGCGGAGAAAGCACCAGCAGCAATATGCTGTGACTTCAGTGGAGTCATGGTGCGGGCAGCTCTAAAGACATTGTGGCTTGGGTTCTTCTATGAGCCCAAAGACGAAACCCAACACCCAAACCAAGTTAGCCATCCACCCCTCATGGTCTCAGTGAGAACTGAATTCTGGACACAAGCCTTTCTGTCAGTGTGGTTATCCTCTGGTATTCTTGGTTCTCTTTACGGGGACCATGGGCGGCAGTCCGATTGATTTAGACAATGTGGCTTCTTGGTGCTTAGTATTCTGCAACAGAACTCAGCAAGACACAAGTTCTCCAGTACACCTTCCATCCACCATGGGTACACAGTTGCGCTTACACAGCAGGGTCACTTTAGGATCTCTGGGCGTCACCCTCACAGAGCGGTCTTCAGCTCACCCTGCCTCAGATCATTCATTGCCCTCTCATTTTTAGCAACATTTTCCTTATGTAAGTGCACCTCCGGTGCGCCTCCTGAGCAGTCGGGCGCCCTCTATCTCAAAGCATGATCAAGGCACCCCCTCCAGGAACTATTGTCAAAGCTTCCCAGTTTCTGGTTCCAAACCTGTCAAGAGAAGGGGGTGGTAGATATTCATACCCTGGATAACACAAGTGTTGTTCAATCATCACAGGTACCGACTCCCCAGATTCTGGTGAAGGAATGATGGCACACTGGCTGGAGGATTCTGCTCAATCTTTACACCAAAGTTACAGAGAACAGTTGTGTATTATAACATTCAGCTCTAACACAGTTCTGGGCAGTTAAGCCACTCACGAAAGGTCCTTATTATAGTGCGCTAGCAGAAAGGTGAGGGTTGGGGAGGCTCAGGGAGACTCTAGTTAGGAGAAACGCAGAACAAGGGTACAAAAGCAGGAGAGGCGTCCCACCTACCTACATGTTAACCTGTGGAGATAGCTCTTCCAGAGAACAATCAGGAAAGTCCTCTCTCCCCTCTCCTCCACACCCTAAAGAATGACTCTCCCCTACAAAGAATCTTTGAATTTCCAGGAGAAGCCCTGCAGTTCACATTAGCTGTCTAAGCACTCTCCAACCCTCCTTTTTAGGTACCATTTATACTTATAATGTCTCTCATCAATGTTCTAAACCATCCCATTGGACGTATGCCCCGAACACTCTATCAGAGTTTCTCATTGGAGCTACATTCCTGTCAGCATTCTTCCAATGCACTTCTAGTCTACCCAATTACAATTACAATCCACTGTTCACTTTCTTTATTTGACTGCACATCGACTCCACTTCATTGTGCTCCCAGGCAATGTATTTAATTTTCAGTTTGTTCCATGTGGACTTCCATAACTCAATTATATGCATCTGGCCCAACATGTTGGAACGATAATGATGCCCATAAAACGTCTATCCAAACCAATGAGTTTCCGAATCCCTTCAGTCTTACTTCTATTGCACCCTACTGCACTCCCATCTATCTTCATTATGTTTCCAGTGCATCCCACTGGACCTCCATCACACTTCCACCTAATTTTGTTTAATTGCTGTTTGACTATGCTTTTAAATTGTTTGTGTTTCTTGCAGGATCATACAGACATCGTATATGCAGAGCCGGAGTTCCAAAGGACCGGCACACGAAGAGAACCTTTCAGAATGGACCCACAGACAGAATACAGTGTCCTTTGCCACAAGTGACCCCTTCCTCCCTTACTGCACATCTGCAATGGAGAAGACAAACATCCAAAGGATGCACAGATTACAGACAAATTATCTACTCCAGAAGTCTAGCCATTCTTTAGTCATTTAAAGTCATCAACCTCGTTGAAAAGAATTCTTCCAAGACATTATGTTATTCCACAACGGCCTTTTTACTTCTCCATATGATTTTGTTCCCCAATGAGTTAGCAGCTCTGTAGAAAACGTGAATTTCTCTTAAAGGAAAGGAGGGAATGTACTGGCTTCAATGCTGGGCTGCCAGAGTGTACCTGGTGCACACTTGTGAAGCATAGCTGATGTTACATGGGAAGGATTCTGGTGTTTGCTGTGGCATTCCTAGTAGGGCAGTGTTCTGTAACTGCTGATGTGTTCACTATTTGAGCTGCCTTTGCTTTAGACGCCTCCTGTGTGATGGCTGGACCAGCTCTGCCTGCCTTTCTAGACCAGCAGCAGAAGTTATTGGTCTTCTGCCAATGATAATATCAGATCCAAAGCAGCCTTATCATAACCCTTTTCTGACACCATATCTTGATGGTTTAAAAGGAATAGGATGCAGGTTCTCTAGGCTTAGTAACTATGTTGTGGCAATACTGAACAATCCGAAGTCATTACAATTGAAATTAACAGTTTGGTCGGTCAACCTTCTCCTTTGTTGATCTTTTGCCTGTAAGGCTGTTGTGTCCCCCAGGAATATCTTAATTGTCACCCTTGAGCAAAAAAAACGATTGGCAGGGTGTTAATGTTGGAAACAGATGACTATGTGGTGCAACAATAAATCACCCACTGGTAAAACAAAGCAAATCTGTTCAGAACTACAACTGTGCCCTATTTTTACCATACTTTATGAAAAACAAGGAACCCACACTCAAAATCTTTTCACACCGTTTTAACTCAGGATGAAGAAAGATAAACAAACCTGAATATGTTTATCTCGGCAATTACTTACGCCGTTTTATTCAAGAATTTTTGGAAGTGAAAAAACGATTTATATCAAGAGAAGTATCAATGTCTTGAACTTACTTGCCAAACATGTAAACTTATACAAAATCAAAAAAATACGTGAATGCACAAACATGTGAAAGGGTACATATGAATTAGAGACTCAAATCCAACATAACATAATTGCGCAATAATTTGACAAAAACAAACATTTAAATTATGCAGAGCATAAAACAAATATGCATTACAAAAATAAGTGCAAAGGGAATACTCATTACATCATCATACGGTATTCAAAAATATTTGACAAAAATGAAGCCTTTTGGTGTGCTTCCATATAACAAAACAACCTCTCGGTAGCAATGTTAACAGGCGTAATGTTCCTAACAGTCTTAATTATTTCTAAACTGGCTAGGATTTAATCCTGCACGCCTACGCGTTTCGAGTTTGGGAGGGGTCTTCTCAAACTCTCTTCAGGGCCAAATGTATTCCATTCCCCTTTTGATGACCTATTGATAAAAACACAAAAATTGAAGGTACTTATTACTGAAAGCTCCCCTCAACCTGCTCAACCTGCCTCTTTTGTACAACAGTAAAAATAGACGTACCTCTAGGGATTTGAGGTCATTCAAATCGTCCAGAAAAATCTTGCAATTCAATACGGTCTGTGCGGTACTCTAAAAAGATTTACACAAAATTTTATGAAACCTTGGAAGTTGAATAGACCTTTTAGTAATGAATTAAATATGAAAACGGCGTGTGGTTCCTACCTGCTTAACAGGTACAAGAGAAACCAATTTGGGCTGTAGTTCTCATATATGTAGATATCCGTTTAAAGCCTGGCGCGCTGTAAACAAATTGGGCGCATTACATATATTAAAAGCGGTTCATATTAAAGCTGTCCAGAGAATCATATGTGTTAGAATCTTGACTTACTGGTAGCGCTTTCGCTGTTTCGAAGTTCAAGCGTCTCTTGGTTCACGGTGAACTCAGTAATTAATCAGGGTCCCTTCTTGATAGTTTTCTCTATTTCCGCGGTTCTGTGTAAACAAACGCGGGTAATTGTTTAGAGGGCACATTGTGTGTTGTGAACGGTTGGACGCGTGCTGGCTATTATGTTAAAACAAAGCCGCGGTGAGGTTTAAGATGATTATGCTCGGCTGGCATTACCGAAAATAAGATATTTAATAAGAAAAAACGCGCAGGACAGCGTGGCAGCTAGCTCTGCTGTTTCCAGTTTATCATACCTGTCAGCGCCGCAACCAGCGTCACTACCGCATTCCTTCACACAGTGAATGCGCGTCGGTTCTCTCAGAACCATGAAGGGACCCTCCTCATCAGGCTAAGCCAATCAGAGTGGGATTAGTTTTGTGGCGCCGCAATGGGGCATTATGGGACATGTAGTGAAACAAGCTCATTGTAAAATTCATGTCACCTGAATCTATCACCATTCCCGGGCTATGGGTCAAAGACCGCTGTGGTGCGGGGATTAAAGCCTAGACAGCTCACTCATTGAATTGAGGCCGGTGTTGATTGTATCAAACCGCATTATTAGATATGCCTCTTTACACAACAAGGCTTGCTCTACGTTAGGCGATTTATGTTGTGGATCCATTCCAGCCAGAACGGTCCATTTGAAATCAGTTTCTTTGTGGTTTGCGTTAGCAAAATGTTCAACCATTGGTGCATTTGGAACCTTTTTCTTAAGCCGTGAGCGATGTTGGGTTATCCGGACATTCACCTGTTGGCATGTTTTGCCTATATACAATTTGTTGCAAGTACACAGGATCCCGTAAATTACATTTTTACTCTTGCAGTTTGTGTGCAAACTGTGTCTCCATTTTGTGCCATTGTGGCAAAATTCATCTCCTTCTACAACACTGGCGCAGGCCACGCAAGTACCACATTTATGGTGGCCTGTGATGGGTTTGAGGTTCCATTTGGAAATTAGGTCACTTTTGGGTTTTTGAATGAAACTATCGGCTCTTATGATTTGTTGGCCAACGCTCAAATTTTTCTTCATGGCAAAAATCGGTTTTTGTAGAGGGAAACCCATTCCCTCCAACAAATGCCAATTGCGCAGAATAATCTGGCGAAACTTGTTCGTGTGTATTCCATATGTAGTGACACAAACGAGTTTGTCCAAGTCTTTCTTGGTTTTTGTTTTAAGGAGTTCTTCTCTCGGGGTGAAGCGTGCTCGTTTTTTAGAGTGTTTCAAAAGCTTTTTGGGGTAACCTCTTTTACTTAGCTCATCACAAAAGATGTCAGCATGTGTGTTGAATCCATCAAGGTCAGAGCAATTGCGCCTGATCCTGAGTAGCTGCCCATACGGGAGGTTATCCTTCAAACATTGGGGGTGGGCACTCTTATAGTGTAGAATGGTGTTTTTGTCTGTGGCCTTCTTGAACAGAGTGGTGGTGAACTTACCCCCTGCTGTACCAACAGCAACATCAAGGAACGTCATTCTCTGATTACTACTATCAATAGAGAATTTGATGTCAGGGTGTCGTAAATTCAGCCATTCATAAAAAGCCATTAGTTCAGTCTGGCTCCCCTGCCACAGGAGCCAGACATCATCAATGTAACGCAGCCATTGCTTGATGTTTGCCCCATAGGGGTTATCATTATGAATGAATCTCTCCTCGTACTGTGACATGTACAGCACCGCCATCTCTGGAGCATAGGGACAACCCATGGCTGTCCCCTTGATTTGGACAAAATACTCGTTTTCAAATTTGAAATAATTGTTTTTGAGTGTGATTTGAGCCAAGGCCAAAATGAAGGCAGTTGGAACTCTGTGTGGCCTTACGCGTTGCTCTAGATAAATTTCCATAACCTCAAGAGCCTCATCTTGGGGAATTTGAGTGTACAGTGAGGTAACGTCTAGCGTTACCATCAACTGCGTTTCAGAGTCAAACGTCATTTCTTGAAGTCTGTTAATGAAGTCAATGGTGTCTCGTAAGTACGATTTGCCCCCCTCCAAGAGTGGTTTCAAGAAAAAATCAATGTATTTTGAAGCCGGCTCTAATGCTGAATCGCAGCCAGAGACAATCGGCCTTCCCGGGGGTGTTGTACTGTTTTTGTGTATCTTCGGTAGGAAGTAGAGAACAGGTGTTCTCGGTGATTTTTTATTAAGAAATTCATATTCTTTAGGACCCAAAAAGCCATTCTCCAATGCCTCTTTGGTGATACAGGAAATTTTATTTTGAATTTCTCTCACAGGGTCATCTTTGACAGCTCGGTACCATTCAGGATTGTCAACATGTGACCTACCTTCCGCAAGATACATTGTGCGTGGCCATACCACGACTGCACCACCCTTGTCGGCCTGCTTAATGATGATAGACGGATCTGATTTCAAATCTTTTATAGCTTTGAGCTGACCCTTGCTGATATTGTGGCTAATGAATGATTTTTCTTTTTCTAATTTTGTCAGTGATGACAAGACCGCTTGCTCAAACTCGTACACTTGTTTGGGAATATTAGTAGTGGGCAAAAATTTGGATTTTACTCGAAGGCCAGTAGTTTCACTGCTTATTGCAGCTTCACTGCCGGCAAAGTACGTTTTTAATCTGATTTTTCTACAAAAATCCAATGCCTCAAGCTTGAGTTTTGTAAAATCAGTACGTCGCTTGGGGACGAATTTGAGACCAAAATTTAAGATCATATTCTCGTCCTCAGTGAGGGTTTTATTGGAAAGGTTCACTATTGTGGATACTTCTAGTTGTTGTAGTATCTGTTTCTTGTCCGCATTTCCCATGGTGGTTGTTTGAAGCGGACGTTTTGTTGTCCGCCCTTTCCTAAAAAAGGTTGGTTGGTGCCCTTTTTATTTTGCTGACCCTGGTTGGAATCGGGAGAAGATCCAGAGGATGAAGTAGATGAGAAAGTGGTAAATCTCGTTCTTGATCTACCCTGGTACGAGTTTAGCGCTCTCTTTGAGTCAACGCTAGTATAGTAGCCCTCCTTCAGGAAGGGGTATACTTGCTCTATTTTGAATGACTTAGAGTCTTTCTCAAACTGGGCTGTTTTAGTGTTGATAGTTATATCTTTGAAAGTCTGGATTTCCTTCTCAATTTTGTCAAGTAGACTTTTAGCCTCTACCTCAGTTTTATTATCAGCAATTGCTTTTAGTAATTCCGCAATTTCCTTTTCTTCCTCACTGCAAAGACGTTGAGCGGTCTCGATTGTATGGACCATTAGGTCGCGGCTGCATTTAGTATTGATGTAACTAAAGCCTTTCTTATATTCCGGATCTTCCACAAAGATCACTGGTATATTTTTCACCTGCAGGCCCCAAGGTATTGTGCCCGCCCGCAAATGTTGTAGAAGGAAATGTCCATGCAGTTCTGTCCTTATATGCTTTTTTTGGAGACGAGTTAACCTATCTGCCTCATTTTGATGTTTAGCAGTGGTACTTAGAGAAATGCCTGAGAAGGGATTAGAAGCGATCAAATTTTGTATGTGGTTTTCAGTAAAAGACAGTGTTTCCTTCTCTGACATGCTTTGACAAGGAAAGGAGTTCCTTGTGTAGTTTTAATCAATTTCGTGATGTCAAAGGAGACCTTAATTGTCTCAGTCCTAACTCACTCGGGTAAAAACCCGCTCTAAACTTTTACAAAAAAGGGGGAGTGTGGCCCATTCGGACATGAGTGGGGTAAGGGCCCATATAATTTATGAAAAACAAGGAACCCACACTCAAAATCTTTTCACACCGTTTTATATCAGGATGAAGAAAGATAAACAAACCTGAATATGTTTATCTCGGCAATTACTTACGCCGTTTTATTCAAGAATTTTTTGAAGTGAAAAAACGATTTATATCAAGAGAAGTATCAATGTCTTGAACTTACTTGCCAAACACGTAAACTTATACAAAATCAAAAAAATACGTGAATGCACAAACATGTGAAAGGGTACATATGAATTAGAGACTCAAATCCAACATAACATAATTGCGCAATAATTTGACAAAAACAAACATTTAAATTATGCAGAGCATAAAACAAATATGCATTACAAAAATAAGTGCAAAGGGAATACTCATTACATCATCATACGGTATTCAAAAATATTTGACCAAAATGAAGCCTTTTGGTGTGCTTCCATATAACAAAACAACCTCTCGGTAGCAATGTTAACAGGCGTAATGTTCCTAACAGTCTTAATTATTTCTAAACTGGCTAGGATTTAATCCTGCACGCCTACGCGTTTCGAGTTTGGGAGGGGTCTTCTCAAACTCTCTTCAGGGCCAAATGTATTCCATTCCCCTTTTGATGACCTATTGATAAAAACACAAAAATTGAAGGTACTTATTACTGAAAGCTCCCCTCAACCTGCTCAACCTGCCTCTTTTGTACAACAGTAAAAATAGACGTACCTCTAGGGATTTGAGGTAATTCAAATCGTCCAGAAAAATCTTGCAATTCAATACGGTCTGTGCGGTACTCTAAAAAGATTTACACAAAATTTTATGAAACCTTGGAAGTTGAATAGACCTTTTAGTAATGAATTAAATATGAAAACGGCGTGTGGTTCCTACCTGCTTAACAGGTACAAGAGAAACCAATTTGGGCTGTAGTTCTCATATATGTAGATATCCGTTTAAAGCCTGGCGCGCTGTAAACAAATTGGGCGCATTACATATATTAAAAGCGGTTCATATTAAAGCTGTCCAGAGAATCATATGTGTTAGAATCTTGACTTACTGGTAGCGCTTTCGCTGTTTCGAAGTTCAAGCGTCTCTTGGTTCACGGTGAACTCAGTAATTAATCAGGGTCCCTTCTTGATAGTTTTCTCTATTTCCGCGGTTCTGTGTAAACAAACGCGGGTAATTGTTTAGAGGGCACATTGTGTGTTGTGAACGGTTGGACGCGTGCTGGCTATTATGTTAAAACAAAGCCGCGGTGAGGTTTAAGATGATTATGCTCGGCTGGCATTACCGAAAATAAGATATTTAATAAGAAAAAACGCGCAGGACAGCGTGGCAGCTAGCTCTGCTGTTTCCAGTTTATCATACCTGTCAGCGCCGCAACCAGCGTCACTACCGCATTCCTTCACACAGTGAATGCGCGTCGGTTCTCTCAGAACCATGAAGGGATTTTTACCATACAGCACTATTGTGCTCTTTGAGAGGGAAGGGTTTGTAAGGGACCCTCTTGCAATAGGCATCTTAATTCCTCTTTTATTGATTTCACACAAGTCCCTTAGCTCATTCCCATCAGTCCAGTATTACTAGCCTAATACTGTGACACCCGTTCTTTAGCACGCAGCTTGAGGAAACAAAGAATTATGCTCTTCCTGGAAGTAGTTGGTTCCTGGCCTGTTGTACAAGTTATACACAGGTTATTCACAGGTTTCTGGTTTCCTGGACTTCCTTCTTGGTGTGAGGTCTCGCATATAGGATATCATCTCCATCTGCAACTTCCTTTCCTTCTTCGCCTGAGGCTTCCTCTCAGCTTATCTGCTTGCATAATAATGCTTCTTTGAATGCCTGACAAACACCAGTCATCTCTCTTTGACTCCCTGTTTCATGCAGGCATGTGCTTCTGATTTGCTGCAAAGAAGGCAATATAGTAACATCTATGCAGTTGATGTTTCCTTTATGCACTGATTACAGTCACGTTGTCTGCCTGACATTTGGTATCTCCATAGGCTTGAGTACGGTGGTATGTTCTGTGGCCAGATGACATAGAGGCGTGGCTAGGTGAGCCATCTGCGACTTCCAGATAATAGCAATAGCCGTAGGATTTCTTCATACTGAGTTTAAGTAAAAGGATAGAGCACAGGGAATGAGTCTGGCCACATGACATGGAGAGGCAGATGTAGAGCTCTCTAGGTAATTGCTGTTAATCGGCATAGAAAGCCTCAATCAAGTAGCAGAGATTTTTGAACACACACAAGAGTGGAAATTGTGGACTCTGAACTCATCACCTATAAACCAAGATTGAAAAAATAGCTATTGGCTGTTTAATGCAGAAAAGAAAACTCGATAACTTATCATGGCGTTAAAAAATTGAAAACACTTTAAAGGGTCGAGGGAACTGTAATTGTTGGGAAGAATGACTAGAAGCAGAACTGGTATATCAAGATATGGAATTCATACGAACAGAGGGAACATTCGTATGGATTCAAAGAATACAAAACCAAAGAAGAGACATTGTTAACATTTGTAACAATTAAGGATTTTGATAATACGTAAACGTAGCGGGAAGCCATTAAACTAGTTAATTCCAATAAAGGGAAGACATCCCTTCTTCAATAGGAATTTTCAGTGTGAGATATAAATAAACTCACGGCTATCGGCTAAGTAAAGAGGTTACAAGGGAAACCGGAGATGAACATTTGTAGATGCACCCGAACATAAAATGCATTTCCCTAAGAGCCTTCTAAGTGCTGGAAACCCAGTGGGGTTATGAAAGGTATCAAATGCAATTAGCAATTCTACAGAGGTTTGCCATTGTGCATACAAAAGCATTTCAAAAGGTAAAGTTGTAGAGAAATATTCTGTATATGTGAATCGATTAAAGAGTAACTTCATGGGGGGGTGGTATGCACACCGTAATTTCTCTCAATATAATTCATTGTTTCAAACTTTATGCATTAGCGTGCAAAACTGGGCCGTGCTTTGCCCTCTAGCACCATACTAAATACGATACTGTGGAGAGCACTGTTCAAACGCTCCACTCCCAGATGCACAGCATCAAACGGATACTAGATCCTACTACAGATTCAACTTTTAACTTAATTAATCCTGTTTAGTCCACGATTTTTGCAAAAGAATTCCTTGGTCTCCTTTGAATTATCCAGGTATACGGCGTTGTGTGTTTTGAATGCTTCCCGTATTTAGGTGTGCCCATCCGGGCCTCTTCGAAAATATGGTCAAACAACACAGAATCGTTCTAATCAGCATTTCTTTATTGAGCAATCAATGCATTTCGGGCTTGTTTTTAGGCCTGGGTGGTAAATTCCGTTCCACTCGCGGAATTTGCGGAATTTGGGTAATTTCACGTTCTGCGGAGAACGCGAAATTGCCCAAAATTCTACGTTCCGCGACTTCGCAAAATTCTTTGCTTGTTCGCGTTCACAAAATGCGTTTTTGCAAGATATTTCCCCCCAGGCACGCAAACAGTGATTGCGAACAGTAAAAAAGCATCGCGAACAAGCAATTCTGCGTGTTTGTGGAATTTCTGCGTGTTCACAGAGATTGTTTACCGTTTTGCTGAGATTTGCGTAACGCGATTACACGACTTCCGCCCACCCCCACTTGTTTTTAGCTCTTCGTCAGGGGTAACTGTAAGCAAAACATTTAAAGAGAATACACAATTACTGTATTATCAACTGTAAACAATGTTTAACATCTACTGAAATCCTGTGGAAGGTTTCATGTTTCAGAGATAGTACATGAACTGGTTATGACCAAGTAAACAGCGAGAATACGTGACATTTTGCGAAAATTGAGCAAGTTTAATTTGATTATTATGTTTAACACGTTGGTTGGGAGAAAGTGCATTTGCATTCTGGGTGATGTAGTTAAGAGGTTTGTTGGAGGGTCAGGTGATTTAATTAATCTGACGCGTGGGTGGGAGGAGCACATTGGTTTAAATACGGGTTTCAATGGCCGATTCGTTAGATGGGTGATAATAGCGATTGGACGCACGTGCTGCACGCTAGAAAAGACTTTGGATTGAGCAGGTACGTTAGTAGTGAGTTACTGTAGTATTAGGGAGTGTACAAGAGCAAAGGTTGTTAGAGAAGTGGGAGAAGTGAATGTGGTGACTGTACGAATGCAGGGTGTTGTAGGTAAGTTAGAATCTATGTGTGAATGATGTTGAAGTTGTTAGTGTTGTGAAATACGGTGAGGATGGGTGACTTAGTTGTCGGTGTGCAACTAGGAATGAGAGAACCTAAGGTAGCATGTGATTTGGTAGACGCGGTAACGGAGGTCACGGGGACTCGTTAAATATCAGAGTGAAATTTTTATATCACGGTAGATCTAGGGATTTTGAAGATAATGGATGGGGGTTGAAGCAGTGGGTTCGTTTAAATATTCTATGCAATTGATTTTGATTTTTTTGTGCAGTAGGCACTCACAAAATGTATCATGGATTTATGTGATGAATATTAGTTATGTAACAAAGAGGACGATCCAGGAATTGTGTTTTCTCTTTAAATGTTTTGCTTACAGTTACCCCTGACGAAGGGCTAAAAACAAGCCCAAAATGCATTGGGTGCTCAATAAAGAAATGCTGATTAGAACGATTCTGTGTTGGTTGATCATATTTTCGAAGAGGCCCGGATGGGCAATCCTAAATACGGGAAGCATTCAAAACACACAACACTGTATACGTGGATAATTCAAAGGAGACCAAGGAAATCTTTTGCAAAAATCGTGGACTAAACGGGATTAATTACGTTAAAAGTTGAATTTGTAGTAGGATCTAGTATCCGATTCATGCTGTGCATCTGGGAGTGGAGCGTTTGAACAGCGCTCCCCACAGTATTGAATCGATTAAAGAGAAAATGAGCTCGCTGTGTGGTAAAAATGATCTTGCATTGCATAAAAACACATTTGCTCTGGTGAAGGTAAACTAAAACTGTGCGACCTTGAACCATGAAACGTTGCAATTTTGGTAAAGCATAAAAATCAGAAAGTTTGTAAATCTTTGCTGGTGTAATTAAAAGCTTTGTACCCTGCTCCAGTAGATAACCAGAGGGTAATTTTGGAAGTGTTAGGTGAGTTACTTCACTGTTCTTAATTCAATGGGTTGATCTTGAGGAAAATGCATAATTCCATATTAAGTGAGATTTATACAGGACCAAATAATTTTACGTTTCTAGATTTAGGAAAAAGATTGCCATTTTACTCCAAGGTTTGAGGCCGAAATTTGAGTCTAGCGTCTGAGGCTCCTCTGTTTGTAAAGTTAGAGCAGCCGGTCCTTTGATGTGAGACACCTGTACAGTACACCTAAAGAAGCGGAAAGCAGTCTGTCCTCCCTCTTTCCCAGTCGAGGAAAGAGGACCTCCATGGACACACTGATGACGTCATGTACCTTTGTACATATTGTTGTTGCTTCACTCTTGATATAGAACTTAGCAGCTCTTGGATGTAGTTCACAACTCCAAAAATAGTGTGTGTGTGTGTGTGTGCGTGTGTGTATGTGTGTGTTAATGTGTGTGTATGCACATATGTTTTTGTATTGTTTAGAGGCCCAAAACAGAGAGGTTATGATGCAGTCTATAGAAAGGGTGACACTGCTCTGAGGAGCTGCAGTGCCCATATAGCCAACGTTAAAATGAGAGACATTTGTTAATTTGCAAAATAGGTATCTTATGTCACAACGGTTCATGGATCGTTTCATTTTCTCTGGAACAAGGACTTTTGATACCACAGTGGACTCCTTGGCCCAGGTGTAACTCTTGGCCAATCAGCTTGATGCAGTCACTTGGGAATATTCTGGGAAATGATACCTGGCCAGCATGCATGAAACCATCAAACCTTCTCCTTCTAGGAGCCACAAATCAATGGACTTCCATGTTGTTTGCCCCGGTTATCATGATGGTAGCAAGTTAAAATGGTTGCATAATTCATTGTAATGGCTTTTTTAAACAATGTCTGTAGTTAAGAAATATGCATAGTCATAATTTAGCCCAATTACTGAAGAGAGGTTACAATGTCTGTTTCATTTAATTATTGTCTGCCTGATAGCTTTTTTAAATCCTGCTTTGAGAAAATAAGAACTAATAAAAAGTGTTTTAAAAACACCTATGTGTTTACGAGTTATTAAAAGAACAAATACAGTTGCCTGATGTTTAGCGCGATTATGTTGCAACTGGATAAGGTTGAAACTGGTTACGGTTAAGGTTGTCTATGAAGACAATATCTGAGAGTACATGTCGAGTTACATCAAACATTGGAGCTCTTTACACGAGCACCAGATTAAGGGCCTGATTTAGATCTTGGTGGGCGGGTTACTCCGTCACAATGGTGACGGATATACTGTCCGCCAAAATATAAATCCCATAGGATATAATGGATTAATATTTCAGTGGACGGGATATCGGTCACCATTGTGACGGAGTAACCCGCCCACCAAGATCTAAATCAGGCCCGTGTTACATATTGTCAGACTCATTTTGTTTTTGTTTATTTGTTGCCTGTCCCCTTCCCACTCCTGCGTTGTTGCTTGCCTCTTCCCACCCCACATTGTTTTGCTTTCCCCCATTGATGTGCTTGTCCCCTTTGTTGCCTGCCCCGTCGTTGCTTACCCCCTGTGTTACCATATTGTTGCTTGCCTGTCTTATGTTACTTGCCCCCTCCCACCCTCTCAATATTGCTTGTCCCAGCCCATGCTCTCACTATTGATTACCCTATTCCACAGTCCCAGTGTTGCTGGCCCTATCCTATCAAAGTAAAAAGTTCTCACGTACAAGACATATTGGCTTTGTCAATGTTTATAGCCATGTTGCACATTAGCACTGATGGTGTGCATGCAGCATGGCTGAAAGCTTAAAAAAAGACAAATCGGTATGATGCAGTCACCACTGGCCACAACTAGCCCTTTTTATTGCTGGCTGGAGGGTGGGAGGCATGTTCAACCTCCATGTTGCACTGGCTCTGGCCACTTAATAGCACTTTAAAAAAAAACTTCAGCCACGATGCACAGTAGCTCCTCTGCTGTGCATCGTGGCAAAAACATTGACAAAGGAAATAGCTCGCATGAGAGATATCTATTGACTTTCTTTTCAATGCTTGTTGCTTTATGTGTTCACTTCACTTTAGCTTACGTATCTGGTGTCAATACATATATGTGCTTATTTTCACTTGTTATAGGTTGCATTGTGTTCCTTGCAAATCCACCTCGGTGAACAAAAGTCCTCTTTCGGGGAGAATAAATGTATCACATTATAATTCTTTTCACTTTTATCTGGTTCTAGCCAGAGGGTTATCTGCTTTCCAAAAAGGTATAGGAAGAGATACACAAACAGTTCGCTCTGTATTCCAATCATGAACTAGGACGACCTCATTTCCACCACACACAGCACAAACCATTGATGAATTTCACAGAAACCAGTGTGTCTCTTGGGGATCCTGGTAAATTGGTGATTGTGAAAATGTGTGGAAAACGTGGAAATATAATCGTACAAAGATGTAAAAATCGTATTTATTTACATTTTTTAGGGGTAGAAGAACAGAACAGGCCTCATGGGAGTCGTAAAACTGTAAATTATGGAGAAGCAGAGAAACGGACCTAAAAACCTACACTTGAACATAAAAAAAGTAGCCCATCTGTCTTGTGCAGAGGGATTTTGAGAGAGAGTGAAAAACGACTGTAGCAGAACATAACAGAGAGTATCGTAACAGTCAAGAGAGAGAGAGAGGTTCATCGTAAGGATTTCATATAATAGGGGTGGTCACGCTATTTGTCTTACCACTAGATATCATCTCCCTAAGGAGTGTTTTATTTACTTCTTGAAACAATTATTCTACTGAGTGGAAAGATTTACAGAGTTTTGGAGCATCTCCTGACAATGTTTGTTTGACCGTCTTTTGCTATATGTTGTCTTTGGTTGCTGAGTGTTTACTCATCTGAGTAACGAAGTGGAATTATTGATTAGGGGTAAAAAAAAATCGGAATTTTGTATAAGAAGTGCTAGGGATCGACTGCTATTTGGAACATTATGAACCTGCAACCTCTGGAGAAGAATGGAAGTTCAAAAAACTGACGCTGAGACCTTTGATCTTCATTGGATGAGACGTAGGACTTTTTCTGGGTGGAATTCTTATATCAGGGAGGGTCTGGACTGCCCAGAGCTAAGGATTACATTCACCCCACTTCTTTTGTACGCCGATGACGCAGCTTTACTATCACGTACATCATATGGGCTACTCTCCCTGACAAGCATCTTTTTCATTTTTGGCCTCCACTGATCTATCTACCAACAGCAAGAGTAAAACGTAACACAAACTATTTTCTGGGTTTCAATTGTGAAAAAGAAAGGGCTGGTGCCGAACGTTTTCATTCCTGATTTCCCCCTTTGTCAAATTTGCCCCACATTTCTCTTCATCCTTTCCCCATTTTTTGTCTTTGACCCTCTTGCTCTGGGTCTTGCTCAAAGTCTGACTAGGAACAGTAAGCCCTTGCTTTAAGTGCTGGGTTCGCTATCAAAGATCAGTCCCCTGTTGAAACAAGTTTGCTCCCTTCCCTCTTTAGGTATGTTTTTCAATCTTCATTAAGGGCGCCCTGGTTTCAGCTAGACTTGCCCAAATGTCACAGATCAGTGGCACCAGTTTCAACTTTGCTCGGTATCAGAGACTGAAGATAGAAGCTGCGTTTTAATTCTATGAAACCAAAGCAGCCCCAAGAGATTTATATGGAGCAGGGGCTGGAGAAATGTGAACTTTTTGCTGGTGGGAGAAATCGTTCTTTTAAGGAAGCTATTGGGCCTGTCCCCACTCAGTGTCCAGTTCTAACACACAGTTGGAAATGCTTCTTGGCTGCTTGAGAGATTTGATTTGATCTGTAGTTTGTAAAATGCAACATTTACCCTAAGAAATCAAGATGTTAGACCAAGAAAAGCCAGGTCTTAAGAGCCTTTCTGAATGGTAATAGAAGAGGAATGGAAGGGAGTTTCAAAGTTTGCACGCTGCCACCGAGAATGCTCTGTCCTGCCAATTCCTCTTTTTGGTGCTTGATATCACCAGTTGCATTTGGAGCGAAGATCGAAGGGGTCTACTAGGGGTGTGCCAGCTGAACATTGTTTTTAATCTTGACGGGTAGGGAAGATACAATGACTTGTGTACCATGCAAAGTGACTTGAAGCTAATGAGTTTATCGATAGGGAGCCAGTGCAGTGATTCTAGTCCCTTCCTGGCGGATTGCTTCCTGGGAATGTCCAGAACAAGTCTTGCCAGTGCATTCTGTAGCACCTGAAGTTTGTGCTGCATACTCTTATTGGCGGCCAGGTATAGTGAGTTGCAGTTATCGGGGCCTGATTACCAAGGCCAGTGTTACCTGTATTCGTGCTGGTCATTGGATGAGAGGGAAGATATTTTTTAGCATCCTTATGAGCCAGGAACACGTAGAGATGGTACGGTTCATTTGGATATTAAAGTGAAGTTCAATATTCATCAGAACTCCAAGGTTCTTAGCCTTCTTGCTCGGGACAGCACAGCATATTAAGGATTGAGGCCAACACTTGCTGTTCCACTTTGATGTTCCTGATCCGAATATGGGTACAAAAAGGGGTGGTAATGGACAGAGCATCTGAACCAATCAAACACTCACACCCAGTCAAAACATCTGTGTTTGATCCATCACCGCTCTTTAGCCCACTCTGCCACCCCAGTTCAGACATGGCTATATGCAAATCAGTCTGACCCTGTGCCTCATGGGAACAGTCCAGCCCGAACTGCCAAGCCACGCCTTCCCTGGACCGGAAACAAGCTTCCGAGGACCGGTTTCTGGCATTCCAGCCGTCTTCAGCCCGGCTTGCTTGAATCCAGTGGCAAAGTGAGCAAGGGACTCACGCCTGAGCATGCCGTGCCACACTTATGGCGGCCAAAGCGGTACAAAAAGGGGTGGTGATGGACAGAGCATCTGAACCAATCAAACACTCACACCCAGTCAAAATATCTGGGTTTGATCCATCACCATTCTTTAGCCCACTCTGCCACCCCAGTTCAGACATGGCTATATGCAAATCAGTCTGACCCAGTGCCTCAAGGGAACAATCCAGCCGGAACTGCCAAGCCATGCCTTCCCTGGACCGGAAACAAGCTTCCGAGGACCGGTTTCTGACATTCCAGCCGTCTTCAGCCCGGCTTGCTTGAATCCAGTGGCAAAGTGAGCAAGGGACTCACGTCTGAGCATACCCTGCCACACTTATGGCGGCCAAAGCGGTACAAAAAGGGGTGGTGATGGACACAGCATCTGAACCAATCAAACACTCACACCCAGTCAAAAGATCTGGGTTTGATCCATCACCGTTCTTTAGCCCACTCTGCCACCCCAGTTGAGACATGGCCATATGCAAATCAGTCTGACCCTGTGCCTCATGGGAACAGTCCAGCCCGAACTGCCAAACCATGCCCTCCCTGGACCGGAAACAAGCTTCCGAGGACCGGTTTCTGGCATTCCAGCCGTCTTCAGCCCGGCTTGCTTGAATCCAGTGGCAAAGTGAGCAAGGGACTCACGTCTGAGCATACCCTGTCACACTTATGGCGGCCAAAGCGGTACAAAAAGGGGTGTTGATGGACAGAGCATCAGAACCAATCAAACACTCACACCCAGTCAAAAGATCTGGGTTTGATCCATCACCGTTCTTTAGCCCACTCTGCCACCCCAGTTCAGACATGGCTATATGCAAATCAGTCTGACCCTGTGCCTCATGGGAACAGCCCAGCCCGAACTGCCAAGCCATGCCTTCCCTGGACCGGAAACAAGCTTCTGAGGACCGGTTTCTGGCATTCCAGCCGTCTTCAGCCCGGCTTGCTTGAATCCAGTGGCAAAGTGAGCAAGGGACTCACATCTGAGCATACCCTGCCAAACTTATGGCGGCCAAAGCGGTACAAAAAGTGATGGTGATGGACAGAGCATCTGAACCAATCAAACACTCACACCCAGTCAAAAGATCTGGGTTTGATCCATCACCGTTCTTTATCCCACTCTGCCACCCCAGTTCAGACATGGCTATATGCAAATCATTGTGACCCTGTGCCTCATGGGAACAGTCCAGCCTGAACTGCTAAGCCATGCCTTCCTTGGACCGGAAACAAGCTTCCACGGACCGGTTCCTGACATTCCAGCCGTCTTCAGCCCGGCTTGCTTGAATCCAGTGGCAAAGTGAGCAAGGGACTCACGTCTAAGCATACCCTGCCACACGTATGGCGGCCAAAGCGGTACAAAAAGGGGTGGTGATGGACAGAGCATCTGAACCAATCAAACACTCACACCCAGTCAAAAGATCTGGGTTTGATCCATCACCGTTCTTTATCCCACTCTGCCACCCCAGTTCAGACATGGCTATATGCAAATCAGTCTGACCCTGTGCCTCATGGGAACAGTCCAGCCCGAACTGCCAAGCCATGCCTTCCCTGGACCGGAAACAAGCTTCTGAGGACCGGTTTCTGGCATTCCAGCCGTCTTCAGCCTGGCTTGCTTGAATCCAGTGGCAAAGTGAGCAAGGGACTCACGTCTGAGCAAACCCTGCCACACTTATGGCGGCCAAAGCGATACAAAAAGGGGTGTTGATGGACAGAGCATCTGAACCAATCAAACACTCACACCCAGTCAAAAGATCTGGGTTTGATCCATCACCGTTCTTTAGCCCACTCTGCCACCCCAGTTCAGACATGGCTATATGCAAATCAGTCTGACCCTGTGCCTCATGGGAACAGCCCAGCCCGAACTGCCAAGCCATGCCTTCCCTGGACCAGAAACAAGCTTCCGAGAACCGGTTTCTGGCATTCCAGCCATCTTCAGCCCGGCTTGCTTGAATCCAGTGGCAAAGTGAGCAAGGGACTCACGTCTGAGCATACCCTGCCACACTTATGGCGGCCAAAGCGGTATAAAAAGGGGTGGTGATGGACAGAGCATCTGAACCAATCAAACACTCACACCCAGTCAAAAGATCTGGGTTTGATCCATCACCGTTCTTTATCCCACTCTGCCACCCCAGTTCAGACATGGCTGTATGCAAATCAGTCTGACCCTGTGCCTCATGGGAACAGTCCATCCCGAACTGCCAAGCCATGCCTTCCTTGGACCGGAAACAAGCTTCAGAGGACCGGGTTCTGACATTCCAGCCGTCTTCAGCCCGGCTTGCTTGAATCCAGTGGCAAAGTGAGCAAGGGACTCACGTCTGAGCATACCCTGCCACACTTATGGCGCCCAAAGCGGTACAAAAAGGGGTGGTGATGGACAGAGCATCTGAACCATTCAAACACTCACACCCAGTCAAAAGATCTGGGTTTGATCCATCACCGTTCTTTAGCCCACTCTGCCACCCCAGTTCAGACATGGCTATATGCAAATCAGTCTGACCCTGTGCCTCATGGGAACAGTCCAGCCCGAACTGCAAAGCCACACCTTCCCTGTACCGGAAACAAGCTTCCGAGGACCGGTTTCTGGCGTTCCAGCCGTCTTCAGCCCGGCTTGCTTGAATCCAGTGGCAAAGTGAGCAAGGGACTCACGTCTGAGCATACCCTGCTACACTTATGGCAGCCAAAGCGGTACAAAAAGGGGTGGTGGTGGACAGAGCATCTGAACCAATCAAACACTCACACCCAGTCAAAAGATCTGGGTTTGATCCATCAACGTTCTTTAGCCCACTCTGTCACCCCAGTTCAGCAATGGCTATATGCAAATCAGTCTGACCCTGTGCCTCATGGGAACAGCCCAGCCCGAACTGCCAAGCCATGCCTTCCCTGGACCGGAAACAAGCTTCCGAGGACCGGTTTCTGGCATTCCAGCCGTCTTCAGCCCGGCTTGCTTGAATCCAGTGGCAAAGTGAGCAAGGGACTCACATCTGAGCATACCCTGCCACAATTATGGCGGCCAAAGCGGTACAAAAAGGGGTGGTGATGGACAGAGCATCTGAACCAATTAAACACTCACACCCAGTCAAAAGATCTGGGTTTGATCCATCACCGTTCTTTATCCCACTCTGCCACCCCAGTTCAGACATGGCTATATGCAAATCAGTCTGACCCTGTGCCTCATGGGAACAGTCCATCCCGAACTGCCAAGCCATGCCTTCCTTGGACCGGAAACAAGCTTCCGAGGACCGGGTTCTGACATTCCAGCCGTCTTCAGCCCGGCTTGCTTGAATCCAGTGGCAAAGTGAGCAAGGGACTCACGTCTGAGCATACCCTGCCACACTTATGGCGCCCAAAGCGGTACAAAAAGGGGTGGTGATGGACAGAGCATCTGAACCATTCAAACATTCACACCCAGTCAAAAGATCTGGGTTTGATCCATCACCGTTCTTTAGCCCACTCTGCCACCCCAGTTCAGACATGGCTATATGCAAATCAGTCTGACCCTGTGCCTCATGGGAACAGCCCAGCCCGAACTGCCAAGCCATGCCTTCCCTGGACCGGAAACAAGCTTCCGAGGACCGGTTTCTGGCATACCAGCCGTCTTCAGCCCGGCTTGCTTGAATCCAGTGGCAAAGTGAGCAAGGGACTCACATCTGAGCATACACTGCCACACTTATGGCGGCCAAAGCGGTACAAAAAGGGGTGGTGATGGACAGAGCATCTGAACCAATCAAACACTCACACCCAGTCAAAAGATCTGGGTTTGATCCATCACCGTTCTTTATCCCACTCTGCCACCCCAGTTCAGACATGGCTATATGCAAATCATTCTGACCCTGTGCCTCATGGGAACAGTCCAGCCCGAACTGCTAAGCCATGCCTTCCTTGGACCGGAAACAAGCTTCCGAGGACCGGTTCCTGACATTCCAGCCGTCTTCAGCCCGGCTTGCTTGAATCCAGTGGCAAAGTGAGCAAGGGACTCACGTCTGAGCATACCCTGCCACATTTATGGCGGCCAAAGCGGTACAAAAAGGGGTGGTGATGAACAGAGCATCTGAACCAATCAAACACTCGCACCCAGTCAAAAGATCTGGGTTTGATCCATCACCGTTCTTTATCCCACTCTGCCACCCCAGTTCAGACATGGCTATATGCAAATCAGTCTGACCCTGTGCCTCATGGGAACAGTCCAGCCCGAACTGCCAAGCCATGCCTTCCCTGGACCGGAAACAAGCTTCCGAGGACCGGTTTCTGGCATTCCAGCCGTCTTCAGCCCGGCTTGCTTGAATCCAGTGGCAAAGTGAGCAAGGGACTCACGTCTGAGCAAACCCTGCCACACTTATGGCGGCCAAAGCGGTACAAAAAGGGGTGGTGATGGACAGAGCATCTGAACCAATCAAACACTCACACCCAGTCAAAAGATCTGGGTTTGATCCATCACCGTTCTTTAGCCCACTCTGCCACCCCAGTTCAGACATGGCTATATGCAAATCAGTCTGACCCTGTGCCTCATGGGAACAGCCCAGCCCGAACTGCCAAGCCATGCCTTCCCTGGACCGGAAACAAGCTTCCGAGGACCGGTTTCTGGCATTCCAGCCGTCTTCAGCCCGGCTTGCTTGAATCCAGTGGCAAAGTGAGCAAGGGACTCACGTCTGAGCATACCCTGCCACACTTATGGCGGCCAAAGCGGTACAAAAAGGGGTGGTGATGGACAGAGCATCTGAACCAATCAAACACTCACACCCAGTCAAAAGATCTGGGTTTGATCCATCACCGTTCTTTATCCCACTCTGCCACCCCAGTTCAGACATGGCTATATGCAAATCAGTCTGACCCTGTGCCTCATGGGAACAGTCCAGCCCGAACTGCCAAGCCATGCCTTCCTTGGACCGGAAACAAGCTTCCGAGGACCTGGTTTCTGACATTCCAGCCGTCTTCAGCCCGGCTTGCTTGAATCCAGTGGCAAAGTGAGCAAGGGACTCACGTCTGAGCATACCCTGCCACACTTATGACGGCCAAAGCGGTACAAAAAGGGGTGGTGATGGACAGAGCATCTGAACCATTCAAACACTCACACCCAGTCAAAAGATCTGGGTTTGATCCATCACCGTTCTTTAGCCCACTCTGCCACCCCAGTTCAGACATGGCTATATGCAAATCAGTCTGACCCTGTGCCTCATGGGAACAGTCCAGCCCGAACTGCCAAGCCATGCCTTCCCTGGACCGGAAACAAGCTTCCGAGGACCGGTTTCTGGCATTCCAGCCGTCTTCAGCCCGGCTTGCTTGAATCCAGTGGCAAAGTGAGCAAGGGACTCAAGTCTGAGCATACCCTGCTACACTTATGGCAGCCAAAGCAGTACAAAAAGGGGTGGTGGTGGACAGAGCATCTGAACCAATCAAACACTCACACCCAGTCAAAAGATCTGGGTTTGATCCATCACTGTTCTTTAGCCCACTCTGTCACCCCAGTTCAGCAATGGCTATATGCAAATCAGTCTGACCCTGTGCCTCATGGGAACAGTCCAGCCCGAACTGCCAAGCCATGCCTTCCCTGGACCGGAAACAAGCTCCGAGGACCGGTTTCTGGTATTCCACCCGTCTTCAGCCCGGCTTGCTTGAATCCAGTGGCAAAGTGAGCAAGGGACTCACGTCTGAGCAAACCCTGCCACACTTATGGCGGCCAAAGCGGTACAAAAAGGGGTGGTGATGGACAGAGCATCTGAACCAATCAAACACTCACACCAAGTCAAAAGATCTGGGTTTGATCCATCACCGTTCTTTAGCCCACTCTGCCACCCCAGTTCAGACATGGCTATATGCAAATCAGTCTGACCCTGTGCCTCATGGGAACAGTCCAGCCCGAACTGCCAAGCCATGCCTTCCCTGGACCGGAAACAAGCTTCCGAGGACCAGTTTCTGGCATTCCAGCCGTCTTCGGCCTGGCTTGCTTGAATCCAGTTGGCAAAGTGAGCAAGGGACTCACGTCTGAGCATACCCTGCCACACTTATTTCGGCCAAGGCGGTACAAAAAGGGGTGGTGTTGGACAGAGCATCTGAACCAATCAAACACTCACACCCAGTCAAAAGATCTGGGTTTGATCCATCACCGTTCTTTAGCCCACTCTGCCACCCCAGTTCAGACATGGCTATATGCAAATCAGTCTGACCCTGTGCCTCATGGGAACAGTCCAGCCCGAACTGCCAAGCCATGCCTTCCCTGGACCGGAAACAAGCTTCCGAGGACCGGTTTCTGGCATTCCAGCCGTCTTCAGCCCGGCTTGCTTGAATCCAGTGGCAAAGTGAGCAAGGGACTCACATCTGAGCATACCCTGCCACACTTATGGCGGCCAAAGCGCCATAAGTGTGTGATCCGAATATCATCACTTCTGTTTTCTCCCCATTGAGTTTCAGGAAGTTAGCAGACATCTAGTCTGCCACTTTCGTCATGCATCCGAGAATTTTTTCTGACGTTGAGCTTGAGTCTTTAGGGATAGCAACCATGATCTGTATGTCATCTGCATAAGACACTACCTCCAGTCCAAATGTGTGAATCACAGTTGCTAAGGGTGCCACATAAAGATTAAAAAGAGTGGGGCTCAGAAATGATCCCTGCGGTACTCCACAGGGTAGAACAAAGGAGTCTGAGTGAAAAGATTGAAGTTTCACCCTTTGGGATCTGCCTGTTAAGAATGAGATTATTTACAACAAGGGGTGGTGATGGACAGAGTCTCTGAATTAAGCAGAGTACTCTCACCCAGTCAAGAGATCAGGGCTAGATCCAACACCGTTTTTTAGCTCATTGCACCATCCCAGTTTCAGAACCTGGCTGTATGCAAATTAGTCTGTCCCTGGCCCAGTGCATCATGGGAACAGGGCAGACCAGACTACAAAAGCCAATTCTTACACTGGGAAGGAAACAAGCTTCCGGGGACCGGTTTCTGCCATTTCAGGCGTCTTCGGCCCGGCTTGCTTGAATCCTGATGGTGCAATGAGCAAGGGACTCACATCTGAGTATACCCTTCCACGCTTAGGGTGGACAAAATTATTTACAACAAGGGGTGGTGATGGACAGAGTCTCTGAATTAAGCAGAGTACTCTCACCCAGTCAAGAGATCAGGGCTAGATCCAACACCGTTTTTTAGCTCATTGCACCATCCCAGTTTCAGAACCTGGCTGTATGCAAATTAGTCTGTCCCTGGCCCAGTGCATCATGGGAACAGGGCAGACCAGACTACAAAAGCCAATTCTTACACTGGGAAGGAAACAAGCTTCCGGGGACTGGTTTCTGCCATTTCAGGCGTCTTCGGCCCGGCTTGCTTGAATCCTGATGGTGCAATGAGCAAGGGACTCACATCTGAGTATACCCTTCCACGCTTAGGGTGGACAAAATTATTTACAACAAGGGGTGGTGATGGACAGAGTCTCTGAATTAAGCAGAGTACTCTCACCCAGTCAAGAGATCAGGGCTAGATCCAACACCGTTTTTTAGCTCATTGCACCATCCCAGTTTCAGAACCTGGCTGTATGCAAATTAGTCTGTCCCTGGCCCAGTGCATCATGGGAACAGGGCAGACCAGACTACAAAAGCCAATTCTTACACTGGGAAGGAAACAAGCTTCCGGGGACCGGTTTCTGCCATTTCAGGCGTCTTCGGCCCGGCTTGCTTGAATCCTGATGGTGCAATGAGCAAGGGACTCACATCTGAGTATACCCTTCCACGCTTAGGGTGGACAAAATTATTTACAACAAGGGGTGGTGATGGACAGAGTCTCTGAATTAAGCAGAGTACTCTCACCCAGTCAAGAGATCAGGGCTAGATCCAACACCGTTTTTTAGCTCATTGCACCATCCCAGTTTCAGAACCTGGCTGTATGCAAATTAGTCTGTCCCTGGCCCAGTGCATCATGGGAACAGGGCAGACCAGACTACAAAAGCCAATTCTTACACTGGGAAGGAAACAAGCTTCCGGGGACCGGTTTCTGCCATCAGGATTCAAGCAAGCCGGGCCGAAGAGGCTGAAATGCCAGAAACCGGTCCCCGGTAGCTTGTCTCCTTTCTGGTGAAGAATTGGCTTGGTAGTTTGGTCTGCCCTGTTCCCATGATGCACTGGGCCAGGGACAGACTAATTTGCATATAGCCAGGTTCTGAGCTGGGATGGGGCAGTGAGATAAATGACGGTGATGGATCAAGCCCTGATCTTTGGACTGGGTAAGAGTGGTCTGCTTAATTCAGACACTCTGTTCATCACCACTCCCTTTTCTGAATCGTTTTTGGCCACTATAGGTGTGGCAGGGTATACTCAGACATGAGTCCTTTTCTCACTGCTCCATCAGGATTCAAGCAAGCCGGGCCGAAGAGGCTGAAATGCCAGAAACCGGTCCCCGGTAGCTTGTCTCCTTTCTGGTGAAGAATTGGCTTGGTAGTTTGGTCTGCCCTGTTCCCATGATGCACTGGGCCAGGGACAGACTAATTTGCATATAGCCAGGTTCTGAGCTGGGATGGGGCAGTGAGATAAATAACGGTGATGGATCAAGCCCTGATCTTTGGACTGGGTAAGAGTGGTCTGCTTAATTCAGACACTCTGTTCATCACCACTCCCTTTTCTGAATCGTTTTTGGCCACTATAGGTGTGGCAGGGTATACTCAGACATGAGTCCCTTTCTCACTGCTCCATCAGGATTCAAGCAAGCCGGGCCGAAGAGGCTGAAATGCCAGAAACCGGTCCCCGGTAGCTTGTCTCCTTTCTGGTGAAGAATTGGCTTGGTAGTTTGGTCTGCCCTGTTCCCATGATGCACTGGGCCAGGGACAGACTAATTTGCATATAGCCAGGTTCTGAGCTGGGATGGGGCAGTGAGATAAATAACGGTGATGGATCAAGCCCTGATCTTTGGACTGGGTAAGAGTGGTCTGCTTAATTCAGACACTCTGTTCATCACCACTCCCTTTTCTGAATCGTTTTTGCCCACTATAGGTGTGGCAGGGTATACTCAGACATGAGTCCCTTTCTCACTGCTCCATCAGGATTCAAGCAAGCCGGGCCGAAGAGGCTGAAATGCCAGAAACCGGTCCCCGGTAGCTTGTCTCCTTTCTGGTGAAGAATTGGCTTGGTAGTTTGGTCTGCCCTGTTCCCATGATGCACTGGGCCAGGGACAGACTAATTTGCATATAGCCAGGTTCTGAGCTGGGATGGGGCAGTGAGATAAATAACGGTGATGGATCAAGCCCTGATCTTTGGACTGGGTAAGAGTGGTCTGCTTAATTCAGACACTCTGTTCATCACCACTCCCTTTTCTGAATCGTTTTTGGCCACTATAGGTGTGGCAGGGTATACTCAGACATGAGTCCCTTTCTCACTGCTCCATCAGGATTCAAGCAAGCCGGGCCGAAGAGGCTGAAATGCCAGAAACCGGTCCCCGGTAGCTTGTCTCCTTTCTGGTGAAGAATTGGCTTGGTAGTTTGGTCTGCCCTGTTCCCATGATGCACTGGGCCAGGGACAGACTAATTTGCATATAGCCAGGTTCTGAGCTGGGATGGGGCAGTGAGATAAATAACGGTGATGGATCAAGCCCTGATCTTTGGACTGGGTAAGAGTGGTCTGCTTAATTCAGACACTCTGTTCATCACCACTCCCTTTTCTGAATAGTTTTTGGCCACTATAGGTGTGGCAGGGTATACTCAGACATGAGTCCCTTTCTCACTGCTCCATCAGGATTCAAGCAAGCCGGGCCGAAGAGGCTGAAATGCCAGAAACCGGTCCCCGGTAGCTTGTCTCCTTTCTGGTGAAGAATTGGCTTGGTAGTTTGGTCTGCCCTGTTCCCATGATGCACTGGGCCAGGGACAGACTAATTTGCATATAGCCAGGTTCTGAGCTGGGATGGGGCAGTGAGATAAATAACGGTGATGGATCAAGCCCTGATCTTTGGACTGGGTAAGAGTGGTCTGCTTAATTCAGACACTCTGTTCATCACCACTCCCTTTTCTGAATCGTTTTTGGCCACTATAGGTGTGGCAGGGTATACTCAGACATGAGTCCCTTTCTCACTGCTCCATCAGGATTCAAGCAAGCCGGGCCGAAGAGGCTGAAATGCCAGAAACCGGTCCCCGGTAGCTTGTCTCCTTTCTGGTGAAGAATTGGCTTGGTAGTTTGGTCTGCCCTGTTCCCATGATGCACTGGGCCAGGGACAGACTAATTTGCATATAGCCAGGTTCTGAGCTGGGATGGGGCAGTGAGATAAATAACGGTGATGGATCAAGCCCTGATCTTTGGACTGGGTAAGAGTGGTCTGCTTAATTCAGACACTCTGTTCATCACCACTCCCTTTTCTGAATCGTTTTTGGCCACTATTGGTGTGGCAGGGTATACTCAGACATGAGTCCCTTTCTCACTGCTCCATCAGGATTCAAGCAAGCCGGGCCGAAGAGGCTGAAATGCCAGAAACCGGTCCCCGGTAGCTTGTCTCCTTTCTGGTGAAGAATTGGCTTGGTAGTTTGGTCTGCCCTGTTCCCATGATGCACTGGGCCAGGGACAGACTAATTTGCATATAGCCAGGTTCTGAGCTGGGATGGGGCAGTGAGATAAATAACGGTGATGGATCAAGCCCTGATCTTTGGACTGGGTAAGAGTGGTCTGCTTAATTCAGACACTCTGTTCATCACCACTCCCTTTTCTGAATCGTTTTTGGCCACTATAGGTGTGGCAGGGTATACTCAGACATGAGTCCCTTTCTCACTGCTCCATCAGGATTCAAGCAAGCCGGGCCGAAGAGGCTGAAATGCCAGAAACCGGTCCCCGGTAGCTTGTCTCCTTTCTGGTGAAGAATTGGCTTGGTAGTTTGGTCTGCCCTGTTCCCATGATGCACTGGGCCAGGGACAGACTAATTTGCATATAGCCAGGTTCTGAGCTGGGATGGGGCAGTGAGATAAATAACGGTGATGGATCAAGCCCTGATCTTTGGACTGGGTAAGAGTGGTCTGCTTAATTCAGACACTCTGTTCATCACCACTCCCTTTTCTGAATCGTTTTTGGCCACTATAGGTGTGGCAGGGTATACTCAGACATGAGTCCCTTTCTCACTGCTCCATCAGGATTCAAGCAAGCCGGGCCGAAGAGGCTGAAATGCCAGAAACCGGTCCCCGGTAGCTTGTCTCCTTTCTGGTGAAGAATTGGCTTGGTAGTTTGGTCTGCCCTGTTCCCATGATGCACTGGGCCAGGGACAGACTAATTTGCATATAGCCAGGTTCTGAGCTGGGATGGGGCAGTGAGATAAATAACGGTGATGGATCAAGCCCTGATCTTTGGACTGGGTAAGAGTGGTCTGCTTAATTCAGACACTCTGTTCATCACCACTCCCTTTTCTGAATCGTTTTTGGCCACTATAGGTGTGGCAGGGTATACTCAGACATGAGTCCCTTTCTCACTGCTCCATCAGGATTCAAGCAAGCCGGGCCGAAGAGGCTGAAATGCCAGAAACCGGTCCCCGGTAGCTTGTCTCCTTTCTGGTGAAGAATTGGCTTGGTAGTTTGGTCTGCCCTGTTCCCATGATGCACTGGGCCAGGGACAGACTAATTTGCATATAGCCAGGTTCTGAGCTGGGATGGGGCAGTGAGATAAATAACGGTGATGGATCAAGCCCTGATCTTTGGACTGGGTAAGAGTGGTCTGCTTAATTCAGACACTCTGTTCATCACCACTCCCTTTTCTGAATCGTTTTTGGCCACTATAGGTGTGGCAGGGTATACTCAGACATGAGTCCCTTTCTCACTGCTCCATCAGGATTCAAGCAAGCCGGGCCGAAGAGGCTGAAATGCCAGAAACCGGTCCCCGGTAGCTTGTCTCCTTTCTGGTGAAGAATTGGCTTGGTAGTTTGGTCTGCCCTGTTCCCATGATGCACTGGGCCAGGGACAGACTAATTTGCATATAGCCAGGTTCTGAGCTGGGATGGGGCAGTGAGATAAATAACGGTGATGGATCAAGCCCTGATCTTTGGACTGGGTAAGAGTGGTCTGCTTAATTCAGACACTCTGTTCATCACCACTCCCTTTTCTGAATCGTTTTTGGCCACTATAGGTGTGGCAGGGTATACTCAGACATGAGTCCCTTTCTCACTGCTCCATCAGGATTCAAGCAAGCCGGGCCGAAGAGGCTGAAATGCCAGAAACCGGTCCCCGGTAGCTTGTCTCCTTTCTGGTGAAGAATTGGCTTGGTAGTTTGGTCTGCCCTGTTCCCATGATGCACTGGGCCAGGGACAGACTAATTTGCATATAGCCAGGTTCTGAGCTGGGATGGGGCAGTGAGATAAATAACGGTGATGGATCAAGCCCTGATCTTTGGACTGGGTAAGAGTGGTCTGCTTAATTCAGACACTCTGTTCATCACCACTCCCTTTTCTGAATTGTTAAGAATGAGGACAGGAGGGCTAGTGCTTGATGATAGACAACAAGACTCCGGAGTCTGTCCTGCAGCAGAATAGGTGAGGTGGTGTCAAAGAATATACATTCAAATCCCGCATTCTTTCTCTCCGCGGGGAATCACAACACGGTCGTTATCACGACCGCATTGTGATTCCGCATACCATTACTCCGCAAGTCGTAACAACGACTTGCGGAGGGGGGGCGCTGGAAGTTGGAATAGTATAATTTACTAACTCCAGTCTGTGCGGACACTGGGGAAGGTGTTGGATTTTAAATTCAACACCTTCCCCCCTCCGCAAGTCGTTGTTACGACTTACGGAGTAATGGTATGCGGAATCACAACGCGATCATGATAACGACCGCGTTGTGATTCCCCGCGGAGAGAAAGTTTAGTTGTAACCGTTGTTTACCGGTGTCAAATGCTGCTGACATATCCAAGAAAATCAGCACTACCCCTTGTCCTTCATCCACGGTACGCCTGATGTAATCAGTGGCAGATATTAAAGCCATAATATGGCCCTAATCCAACAGTGGGTCTCTTTAGAGCTAAAGTCTGTGGCCCCTCTGCCTAAAGTCCCTATAATATATTTCATGAATCTGGATAAAACACAGGACTTCCAGAGGATCAGACATAACAAGTTGTGCTGTTATTGGTTCATTTCAGAACATATGTCGACACAATTTATACTACTGAGGGAATAGCCCACCCTGCCACTTTATATATAACGCAGACTTTATTTCCCGTACATGCGCACCCCTACCTTTAAAGACCCCGGGGGATGGGGTCCCTGGGGTCACTTCTGGCTCAGGGAGGGGGGCCACATGCCACCCACATGTTTACAAATATAGTTTAGCTCGCACAATGGGGTCTACTAGGATCAAAGTGGCTCGGGGAGGAGGGCTACATGCCCCCTTAAAAAAAATGCCCCAGGGAATGGGAACCCCAGGGCCCGAAGCCCAAACATATGCAGTGCATGGCCTAAGGCAGTACATGGCATGGGGTTGACTATCTGCAGGAGATGGTTGCAGGGCCTGGCCGGGAGAGGTGCACAACATGGGGTTGGCCGCCTGCAAGGGGAGGGCACAAGACCTGGACACATGCCTGGCTCTGTGGCCAACCCCTAAAAACGCATTGCTAATTACCTCACATATTACATCACTCATGATATCTTCTATGACACCATTGATAATATCACAGCAACATTTGCAATGAAGTTATTGATGAGGAAACAGCATGGCAGGGGTACGAGGTATAGTTACCAGATCTAATTATAACTGGTGAATTTCAGTGGTTTTGTACCCGTAAAATGTTATGTTGCACTGACATTTTCACCTAACTATAATGTCACTTTAACCTTTGTTTTTTTCAGTGACTATATGTGTGTGTGTGTGTTCCTATATATATATATGACACATATATATTTTTCCTAAATTGTTGAAAGAAAGCCAACAAACAAGCATCTCAGATACAGGACATCAAGGAGACCTATGAGAGACTGAAACACCAATTTACTGATTTAAAATATTTAGTGACAGGGTCGAGCTTGTATTCCTACTGCGTCTGGCTCCTCATTTGTATCTCCAAATCAGAGAAAGTCAATGAAACAGAGGGGTGCATAATAATTGCTATGAGTTTCTCCATGCGGCAGGCAACTCCATTTGTGTACTAATGGTGGTAAGCGAAATAAGGGCAGTGCCAGTGATTCAGTCAACTGGAGGAGTACTGCCAAATGGCATGTATGTGAGTGCAGCAATCAAAGAGAGCAGTAGCGAGACAAGTAAGCGAAAAGCCAGAGGATGCAGTAGCACCCAAAAGACAATAAACTAACTCCAGAACTTCCAATTCCAGAGCTTATCACTTAGTACCGTACCAGGCTAATGCTACATATCAGAGCGGAAGGCCCATAGCCGTGCTATAACACTGAATAGTCTAAGATGCCCTTTGGTACACTGAGTGAGAGAACTTGAAAGAAACCTCCTAAAAGTTCAACACATACCTTCATCCAGTTAGGTAGATAGTGGGAGTTTCAAGATGCGCAATATACTGCTCTCTTTTCTCTGCTACAGTACCCCAAAGCTGTGGCAAGCGGCCCACCCATGTCCCTTCGGCCCGACTATTCAGTAAATACCAAACAATAGTTCCCCAAAATCTGGTAAAATCCTCTTACATTTTAGGACGCATTACAAACTGTTTTTTGAATGCTATAAATCCACTTGGGCTGATGTGAATCCATTGTGGTCCCTCATAGTGTTGGTGAAGATCCCTGACTGAGACTGTGTGTTTTTAGGAGTGGCACCACTCTTAATCCTTGGTAGATCTGACTAGCTGTAATGCAAAGTATCGAAGGTCAGTACAGATACCAGCTGGATGATAAATACCAGTAACCACTGAAAAAAGACTTACCAGCTCCACCAGCGGATGATACAATGACGAGCTATGAGCAGACCTGGAATCTGGCAAAGGCCCTAGGACACTGCTGGATAAACACAGGTAAGACTCTACAAAAAGAGGTACAACAAATAACCAAACAAGAGTGCAATGATAAGGAGGAGACTGAGAGAACTGAGAGGTAGAAAACAACAAACAGCGCAGAAGTAAAATGGGTGTGAACTATAGTGAGGATGAGAAAATGAATGCATCCACACAACTATTTTCCAGGCACAGAGCTACGGTCCAGGGAGTCTAAATAGAGCTCTACTTATCTTGACCTTGAAATGACCCCAACCCAGGAACTGAGTATGCATGTATTCCCAGGAAGATAGCCGTCTAGTGTTCCCTCACATCCAAGTTTACACAGTTGCATTTCCAGCACTTCCAACCTCTGCGTTCCTGTTGGCTAACCCTGATTCCTGACACGCACCAAACAAAAAAAAAAACACTACGCTCATCCAACATTCCCAGATTCAGTACCCTAAATTTAAGGACATGGTGAGGATATAATTCCAGGATTATCTGTAAATACCTTGATTCTAGTAGACCAAAATGGGCCACATGAACGACGTATCATTAACATCTCAAAGCCCGCCTCATGCCTCACTGACACAGGTGCTAGTTTATCTGCTTTAAAGGCCTCCAAATTCCCTTCCTTACTTCTCTCTGGCTTGACAATTGATGCAGTTGCCATTTTAAATACCTGCGTCCCTCACCATATAACTCACCCGGCTCCATAATCCAAAATCCCACAGAAGACCAACATGATCTCGTGTTTTGCTATACGTCTCTAGCCAACCTCTAGGGGAGAGAGCTTTTGTGTAAAATAGACTTTGCTATGTTATTGTACTAGTGCTAATGTACACTCGAATTTTCTTATAAACAATGAAAATTAAGCTTTACCTGCACTCTGCAAGGCACAAGAATGCGCAAATGATGTGGATTCTAAAAATACCATACTGGAATCTATTGCTGATATTCTTGATAAAATGCTTTTTTCTTTGTTGTTTGAACATGCTATTGATGTGGAATGTGTTCTAATGGCAGAGGCAGATAGGATTAAAGTGAATCCAATAAGGAAACTCCCTAACATTCCTCAAAACCCATTATACCCTGAGGCAGAAGAAGGAATCCAACCTGTTATTGCGTTTCTGATACAACATTGGATTCTAGTGCTCACTGTGAGTGTAGAATTCCATTTTGTGGATCAAAATGCCTGGTAAAGATAGATACAGACCTACAGGATATAATTGCTGTGACAATACCGAGTTTTCTTGTTGTTCCTAATCCTGCAAGCATATTATCTTGTATCCAGCCACTTCTAAATGTTCACGGTGGTGCATCTTTTTTTCTCCATCCCTATACTCCCTGAGAGCCAATATTTCTTTGTGTTTTCCTTCTTAAGGGACCAGGTCTCATGGTGGTGGTTGCCACAAAGCTTCATCGAATCACCATCCATCTTCTCAAGAGAGATCTAGATACCCTTGCTTTCTACGAGGGTCTGCCTTAGTTTAATATGCAGGTGGTTTATTGGTAGCACCAGACTCTCTGGACCAATGTAAGGTTGCCTCACTGTATCTGCTCACTGAAGTAGTTAAGAAGGGGCACAAAGCTTCTACGGGAATACTACAAATCTATCTTCCTCATGTTTATTATTTAAGTCATGTCATCACAGCAGGGACAAGGCACTGCGTTGACGCCATTCATTCTTACGTTGCCTAGAGCTGTCACTGTTTTATAATTATGCACTTTACTGGGGATAGTAGATTACTGCAGACAGTCGACATTGGGATAATCAAGCCTCGTTAAAAGCCTCCAAGACTTTGTACAGAAAGATATCCCTGAACAGTTACATTGGTCTACGAAGGCAGAACAGTAATTCTGAAACTAGCAGTATCCTTAGCTGTAGGACCAGGCCCCGTTCTAGCGGTGGGGTCGGGTGGGCCAGACCCACCCAAACATGACCTTTGAGCCACTGAGTTATGGTAGAAGAGGCCATAGAGAAGGCACCTGTTAAGTGTTCCCTCTATCGAATATGTGATGTAACAACGCGATCAAAATGATCGCGGTATGGTACATCGCAGGTTTTACAACGCAAGTCGTTACAACGACTTGCGCTGGAGGGCGTTGGACTTAGGAATAGTAAGATTTACTATTCCAACACCAGTCTACGTACAGTAGGGAAGGTGTTGGAATAGTAAATCTTACTATTCCTTCGGTTATAGCGCCATCCAGCGCAAGTCGATGTAACGACTTGCGTTGTAATGGCTGCATTGCAACTGCATCGCAGTGTACTCACCCCGATGTAAAGGATGTTTCCCTTGGAAGATTGTAGTGTTTTTTACACTCGAGCTGAGTTATGGTTCTGAATCAGCTCTTAGAGCCAATGCACTAGCCGAGCCCTGAAAATGTTTGCTATGTAAAACATTTAACAAACATCGTGTAAAATATGATATAGTGTCTTCAAAATTCAAAAAAGTGTATTTATTTAACACATGGAAGCTTTGACATTAATATGTCACCAAAGAGTGCTGCACTGAGAAGTACCTATTAAAAGTGATAGTTTTTAAACATGAGCTTAGAGTCATTCCTGCCCCTGACCTCACACTGCTGACAGTGCAATTAGTCAGGGTCGGCTCTAGAGGGGTGCGTCCTGTGCCACCGCACCGGGTGCGGACTTTCAGGGGGGAGGGGGCGCTGTGTTTGCAACTTTATTATGGTTTTAAAGCACCTGCTGCCACTTTTATTTCCTACAGCAATTTCCAGGCAACAAAACAAATGTCAAGATAACTTATTTGATTAATGTTCTTCTTGGCGATAGATCGGAGTTTTGTCCATTTGAGTTTTTTTTTTGGGGTTTTTTTTTTTAAACTCTTTATTGATGACTGCGACCAGATATTGCATTGTACATACAGGTTCTGCACATCTTATACAGTCTTTTCTGTTTTTCTCCCCGTCAACTGTCTTACTGACCCCATACCTGCAGGCTTTGCAAACTGAGCATTTAATAATGCCCTTGCTGCTATTCAGCCAAGAGCTGTTGGTTCTAACCCCAGGGCTACTAGACACTAGGCAATTGATCATAGATCTCACCTTCCTGTAAGTTATGCTGGGAGATTGTGGCAGTTGGGTCACTTCTAATCAATGCCCAATTTTTATTCACAATCTTGCTAATTGTTTGATGTTGACAATTGTAGGTTAGAATCAATCTAATCTCAGTTTGCTCTGTCTGTACCATCTTCTTTTTATCTGCTAGCGCCTGAGACCTTCCAGGTTCATTGGCTTTACATATGGCCTGGTCAATCAGTTCTGGGAGATAGCCCCTCCTCAAAAACCTGTCCCTGCAATCTCTCTGTACCTCCATACATTCATGGTCAGTGCTGCAAATTCTCCTTATTCGGGGAATTTCTCCATAGGTAACACTCCTAATTAAGTGTGCAGGATGATGACTGGTAGCATGTAATATGGCATTTCTGGCGGTCGGTTTTCTGTACATTCTAGTCTGTAGTTTGCTGTGTTCAATAAAATTTCTACATCTAGAAAGCATATTTACCTGTTGCTAATCCGGCCAGTAAAACTAAGATTCAAGTTATCTCTGTTAAGTTTCTCAATGAACTGCAAAGCTTCACATTCCGATCCATTCCAAATTATCAAAAGGTTATCAATATACCTGAACCATTTCACCACATTTTCCGACATGATTTCTGAGTAGGTGGGTATGAAGACCTGTTCCTCCCAGTACCCCATATGCAGGCAGGCGTAGATGTGGCAGAAACAGGGCCCCATAGTCACACCCCTCACCTGCTGGAATACTTGGTTAGAAAATAAAAATAAATTGTTTTCCAGGCACAGGTTAATCATATTATATTCTGTTATGTTCATAAAAACAGATGGGTCTTGTGCTCAAATAATGTTCAATAGCTTTCAATCTATCCCTGTGATGGATACTGGTGTACAGAGAGGATACATCCAGAGATATCAACAAGTAATCAGGTTGCCATGTCATTCCCTCTAGTTTCTGGAGCAAGTATATATATATATATTTTTTTTCCTTGTCCCTGGAGCCTCGGCGTGCAGGCTGCTGCTCAATAAATTCATCTGCTGCCATTCTAAGGGTCTCCACTGGTTCTTTCCTGCAATTGGGAGCTGCGAATGTTGGATATATATATATATATATATATATATATATATATATATATTTCCACAAGTCTCGAAAACCAGCTTGGCATCCGCTTCTGCTGCTTAACGAAAGTTCGAAAAAAGCCACAAACTCGGTGATTCTCGTTCCAGTGAGTTTTATTGTGCATTTAAACGCCCACCAGTCGCCATGACGCGTTTCGCCTCAGCCGAGGCTTGATCACTCTTGATATATATATATGTGTGTGTGTGTGTGTTTAAATATATGTATATATATATATATATATATATATATATATATATATTACCTACTGGCGGTCGCCAGTAGGTATATATAGTTAGGATTTTTTCTCTATGGGATTTTTGAAAATTCTATGTCTAACAACTTTGGCGTTTGTGGACGGAATTGGCTGAAATTTTCAGGAAAATGGAACATTTTGTTTCTGAGCAGCCCCTGAAAATTTGGGGGGGGTTCGTCAAGGGGGGGCCGAGAAAAAAGGGGGGTCCCAAAACGTGTTTTTAACATTGAGTTTTCCATAGGGCGGTTGGCCTCACTTTTAGCCCGAACGGCTGAATGGATTTGCACGAAACTTGGCAAAATTGTAGGGACTGGTAGCCCGATGTGCCTTTGCTAGGTCTCAATATATGTGCTTCAGTGGATTTTGAGAAATTAACGTTCAAAAAAAGATATATATCTGTAACAGCGGACCAGGCAGCGCTCCGGTTCGCGGACTTTACGCGTTACGGAGCTTTGTGAAGCGAAGCTGATTGGTTCTCCGGCGTCTGTAAACATTCCAAACAGTCCGTAGCGGCCGCCATCTTGTCTCTCGGTAGGATCGAGATACAAGAGGAGGCCAAAGCGAAGGGGCAAATGACCATAAGGGGGCATAGTAGATCCTCCCTGACCCTCTAGGTTTGATGTGGAGGTTTTAAAAGGGCCCCGCGGGGCAAAAAAAAAAAAAAATAATAATAATCGAACGGCTGAATGGATTTGCACGAAACTTGGCAAAATTGTAGGGACTGGTAGCCCGATGTGCCTTTGCTAGGTCTCAATATATGTGCTCCAGTGAATTTTGAGAAATTAACGTTCAAAAAAAGATATATATCTGTAACAGCGCTCCGCTTCGCGTACTTTTCGAGTAACGGAGCTTTGCGAAGCTGATTGGTTCTCCGGCGTCTGTAAACATTCCAAACAGTCCGTAGCGGCCGCCATCTTGTCTCTCGGTAGGATCGAGAGACAAGAGGAGGCCAAAGCGAAGGGGCAAATGACCATAAGGGGGCATAGTAGATCCTCCCTGACCCCCTAGGTTTGATGTGGAGGTTTTAAAAGGGCCCCGCGGGGCAAAAAAAATAATAATAATAATAATCGAACGGCTGAATGGATTTGCACGAAACTTGGCAAAATTGTAGGGACTGGTAGCTCGATGTGCCTTTGCTAGGTCTCAATATATGTGCTTCAGTGGATTTTGAGAAATTAACGTTCAAAAAAAGATATATATCTGTAACAGCGCTCCGCTTCGCGGCGATAAAATTATCTCTGCATTACCTAGCTGTTGCTAACACCAGTTAGCGACCGCTAGTAGGAGATAGTGACCATCTTGGGCCCCACTTTGCATGTCAGTGATATTTATCACTAATGACATGCAAAGTGGGCATGCCAAGATGTTAGCGAATGGAAACAGTCGCTAACATCGCTATCTCCTATTACCAACTTTTGGAGATATTCGCGCTAAGCGCGAATATCTCCAAAAGCTACCACCTGCCCTGAGCAGTTCTTAGCCATGTTATCCAATGGGAGGTGGATAACATGGCTAAGAGCATTAGCTCGGTAATGCATGAATATCGCTGAGTTTTCAGCGATATTAATGCATTGCGGTCGTTTTTTATGGCATTTGCGATAAACCTTGATAATAGCAAGGTTTATCTGCGATAATTTCTGACGATGCTTAGCGGTAAAAAATTTGTTGCTAAGCATCGTTAGGGATAAATATCGCTTAACTTTGGTAATATGCCCCAACGTCTGTTAACGTTCGATTCGAAGGAAATCAGGAAGTGTTGAAAAACATTGTCTGCGCCATCTTGCCTTTTTTCAAATGCCACACTTTTGTCGTGCACGGCAGTCATTTTAGTTGCCTTGACCATACCCACTCTCTGCACGCTGTCGATCCTTAGCATGGCTCCCCACCCTCGCAAGCATCTCCCCCAGGCACTGGTCACCCTCGTTCTCTGTCTTATGCATGGGTAATAAACCTCCCCCCATCTGCGCTGCTCTTCCCTGAGAATCACACCCTGTGCCCGCCCGACACCTCCCTTTCGCCCTATTCACTACCGCACCCTCTGACACTCCTTTTCCTCTGTGTCCGATTGTCCAGGCCGGTCCTAGGCTATCAGCTAGCCCTGCAGATGTAGTTTATGGCCCCAGCTGTAAAGAATCACCCCTCTTCAAAGGAGTTATAGTAGATCAAGGCCCACACTCGATGAGATCCGTCACAGCACACGCGTTCCTACTATCTGAAAACCATCCTGTATTGTGATTGGGGAGGGGACCGAGCCTGAAGCGGAAGATTCCAGGGATGACTCTTTGTACATCAAAGTTTTTACAATTATGTGTCACATTAAAAATATATAGCACTCCAACAAAGTAGTAAGATTATAAAACTTTAATAACTTATAAATATATACAACAAAACAAAAACAGTAAAAACATATAAACATTTTTAGGGAAAAACAACGAAGTAGCGGTCGGCTGTGCGAATAGTCCCAACGCAGCACAACGTCCAGATTTCTGGACGGCACCCAGGTGATGTTGCCTGGGTGCCGCACTGATTTCGGCATCCGGCGTGGGGCGTCGCGGGGGGTGGGTCATCAGTAGCAAACTGTTGTGCGAATAGTTCCAAGGCAGCAGAACGATGGCACCAAGGTGATGTCCAGTAAGTTGCCGCACTGGTTTTGGTACCCTACAATGCTGCTCCGAATAACGGCGTGGGGCGCCCCGGGGGGGGGGGGGGGGGAGGCGGCGTGAACGGGCCTCTCCAGGTGGAGTCTCGTCTGTTGTAGTGGGGCGCCCCTTTACCGTTTCAGTTGCCATTCCGTCCGCTTTTGGTCCACTGTGTCAAAAGCCGCAATTCAGCTGAGTTGCGCCCACTCTTGCGGTGCAGCGATAGGCGGCTGCCACAGGACTCTCAAAATGGCGGCAGGCTCTTTTCTTTTTGGGCCTGGTCCACTGAAATGGCCCTGGGACACCTTGGAAATCGGACGCTTGTCTGCTAGGTCTTGGACCCCATTCTCGAAAGCGTCCCCTCCGCCTTGAGGATTCAACAAAAGTTTTGGGGGCCCCCGACTCCTGCAGGCTTCTGGTGGGGAGCGGCTGCCATGATTGCTCGCGGAATGACCACGACGGAGCCACGAGATGGTGGTGCTTTCATGGTGACGCCAGCTTCAGTGTGAAACATCCAGAAACAAGGTGGGGCTTTCATCGTTTGGGAAAAAAAAAAGTTTTCATCCAATGAAAAGTGTTATTTTTAGGTCATATGATCAAGCCTTCCATCATTAGGAAACCAAAAGTAAAATGAACCAATGAAAAGTTTTATAAACAAGTCACATGACCTGTTATGCGGCATAGGGTATAAAATGCGGAGAAAATACGTTGGCACGTGAGGCGGCGTCAGTAGTGGACCGATGTGCGAATAGGCCGAAGGCAACACAACGCGCCAAGATCCGGATGGCACCGAGGTGGTGTCCAGCAAGTTGCAGCACTGGTGTGGCCATCCTACAATGCTGAAAGTCGGCGTGGGGCGCCCCGTTGGCCTGTGAGTTCGCGTCAGTAGCGGACCGATGTGCGAATAGGCCGAAGGCAGCACAACGCGCCAAGATCCGGATGGCACCGAGGTGGTGTCTAGTAAGTTGCCGCACTGGTGTGGCCATCCTACAATGTTGAAAGTCGGCGTGGGGCGCCCCGTTGGCCTGTGAGATGGCGTCAGTAGCGGACCGATGTGCGAATGGGGCCAAAGGCAGCGCAACAATATTTTCGGAATAGAAGACACCACAAGGCGCTGAGATGCCAAGATCCGGATGGCACCGAGGTGGTGTCTAGCAAGTTGTGGCACTGGTGTGGCCATCCTACAATGGTAAAAGTCGGCGTGGGGCGCCCTGTTGGCCTGTGAGATGGTGTCAGTAGCGGACCGATGTGCGAATGGGGCCAAAGGCAACGCAACAATATTTTCTGACTAGAAGACACCACAAGGCGCTGAGATGCCAAGATCCGGATGGCACCGAGGTGATGTCTAGCAAGTTGCTGTACTGGTGTGGCCATCCTACAATGCTGAAACTCGGCGTGGGGCGCCCCATCAGCCTGTGAGATGGCGTCAGTAGCGGACCGATGTGCGAATGGGGCCAAAGGCAGCGCAACAATATTTTCTGAATAGAAGACACCACAAGGCGCTGAGATGCCAAGATCCGGATGGCACCGAGGTGGTGTCTAGTAAGGTGCACTGGTGTGGCCATCCTACAATGCTGAAAGTCGGCGTGGGGCGCCCCGTTGGCCTGTGAGATGGCGGCAGTAGCGGACCGATGTGCGAATGGGGCCAAAGGCAGCGCAACAATATTTTTGGAATAGAAGACACCACAAGGCGCTGAGATTCGGTTAGCACCGAGGTGGTGTCTAACAAGCTATGCAGCTGAGTTGCGTGCGCACTTGCGGCGAATAGGTCGAAGGCAGCACAACAATGTTTTCTGAATAGAAGACACCACAAGGCGCTGAGATTCGGTTACCACCGAGGTGGTGTCTAGCAAATTGCTGCACTGGTGTGGCCATCCTACAATACTGCTCCGAATAACGGCGTGGGGTGCCCGAAGGGGGGGGGGGAGGCGGCGTGAACGGGCCTTCCTAGGTGGAGGCTCGTCTGCTGTAGTGGGGCGCCCCTTTACCGTTTCAGTTGCCATTCAGCTGAGTTTTGGCCGCTCTTGATGCTACAGCGACAGGCGGCTGCAACAGGACTCTCAAAATGGCGGCCTGTTCTTTGGATTTGGGCCTGGTCCACTAAAATGGCCCTGGGACACCTTAGAACTCGGACGCTCGATTTTTTTTTCCTTTCCTCTACATGCAAAAAAAGGTAAATGCCCGGTACGTTATACGCTTCATCTGCCACGATGTACTCTCCAGAGGAACCGAAAAAAAATATAGTTATGGTAACTATACCATGCATCGTCATATGGAGAGGTGGCACCAATTAATTATAGTGCTGCATAAAAGAGAGATTTGGAGGAGAACCCCCGACCTGCCAGTACATTCATCAAAGAAGTGGCACTGACAGCATCAGAGGCAAGGGAAACGGTCCCAAATATTTAGAAGAACTTTGGAAAGATTAAAATGACATGTTTAGATTGTGGCAAATTAATTTCATGTGGACAGATGAGTGTTACTCTATAAATACAGCATATGAACATCATCATAGTCGATGGTTGGTAGAGACATTTTGACTATATCCTGGACCTGCCCGTCCTCGCCCAAAATGGCGCCGGAATAAATGGGACTCGTAACTCCTTGTTGTGTACTGGTTGCAGAACCTTGAAATCACGAGATACGTATGCAGTTTTGAAGCACATGGCTGGCGGGGACGAGAATTGATTGAGTATTTCGACATCCCTATTGATATTAAGTTCTGATGTGTTATTGATTACTGTACTATTGAAAGTTCGAATTAACGTCACGCATGGTACTTGCCCGCAAATGTATATCTAGATAATTTTATTGTAACTGGCCCTGTCGTATTTTAATTATAAAATGTACGTCCACCGATTCCGCAACTGTTAGACACCTTAGTTCTTGCAACCTAATGGCCCGCCCGTTACGTTCCTCTACAGTGTAAATGTCTACTCATCATATACGATTACAGTTTGCTCCGTGGCCGGCCCACGTGGTTATAGGCTCGTATTTGTATAATGAAATTTTCACAATAAAGGTTTTTAAAAGAAAACATGGTAGTAGTATATACATTGGTAAAGTTTTTAATAATAGTCACTGTTTTAGAATCATTAAAAGGCAAGTGAAATAAAGCAGACCAATTACATGAAGGGTAAAAGGTATAATACGCAGGAACGCAGTAAAGATAAATGGTCAAGGGCTGTTGTGTTTTCTACTCCTGCAACATAAAGTGATCGATAAGAATCTCATATTCAGGCGTATCGGCGACTAAGACAGCAGGTCGACCCTCTTTTGCTCAACGGCTCCGTCATGGGACGAAGAAACACCCTTTTTCTCGAAAAAAGAATATATTTTACTTGCAGGACAGTTGTAAATTTTCCGGGAAAGTACATTAGCCTGGAACATTATAACATATATTTAAGAAAAAATAATGTTCGGAAGTAATAAAAAGCGTAATTTTTAGGTCATATGACCAAGCCTTTCATCATTAGAATAAGAAAAGTAAAATGAACCAATGAAAAGTTTTATTAACAAGTCACATGACCTGTTATGCTTACGTTACGCGCTGCGCGTCGCGCCCCGGATGCGCTAACGCGGCGCGTCATATGACGCATTACGCGACAACGCAGGTCCAGAATATAGTCAAAATGTCTCCACCAACCAGCGGTCGGAACACAACCCCTTTCAGCAGGCTAAATAGTTCTGTTAAATGACAACAGAAGGGACAGGCAACAAGAACCATCAGTCAAAGAGGGGAGGGCTAGTTCTTCTCTACCGGGTTACATTGGGGCGCTACCGGAACTGATCGAATTGGTAGTCTACAGTGTTTCTGGATGTTTCAGACTGAAGCTGGCGTTAGCATGAGAGCACCACCATTTCGTAGCTCCGTCGTGGCCATTCCGCGAGCAATCATGGCAGCCGCTCTTTATCGTTATTTTGGGCGGGGTGGGTGGCGGAGCCGAGCTGTATTGCAGCCATCATGGTGTGGAGTTCAGTTCATCTCACTAGTTTCGTATTTGTCATGAGGGGTTGTTCTTAATGTTTCTATTTTAGCGAGGTCAAAAAGAGATCCCATTAGTGGCCTACTGATTTTGCTCGATTCCTTTTGTTTTTTTACACGATTTTTCGTTATCTGCAAAGACTAAACAGAGTATTGCGACTCTGTGTTTGTTTGTAAATAGAGAATGAACCAAAGAGAACCAATTCTAAAACAGTAAATGCTTGGATAACAATCAATCAAATGGAGAGAGAAGCAGGCACGACGTATTACAACGGGGGCAAAGGCCTGCGTTAACTACCTTTCACTATCTGCAAAGAGAGAGTACTCCTAATAGAAATGAGGGGGGGGGCAGCATTCAAAGCAGATCAGTGTGCATAAACACGAAAATGTTTTTACTTACCACGTACTTGACATTCGACAGCTTATGATATTTGCTATTAAAAAACCATTGAAATTCACTGAAAAAACCATAGGTTATAGACCATATATAGTTAGGAATTAGCATTTACAAAACCTTGAAAATTCACTGAAAAAACCATAGGTTATAGACCATATATAGTTAGGAATTAGCATTTACAAAACCTTGAAAATTCACTGAAAAAACCATAGGTTATAGACCATATATCGTTAGGAATTAGCATTTAAAAAACCTTATTTTACCCACACAAAACCATTGAAATTCCATATATAGTTAGTTGCACTAACTATATATCGCGCACCCGCAATCCACTGCTGATGATGTCACATATTACATCATTCATGACATGGTCAGTGACATCACTGATGACATCACTGATGACATCTCAAATGACATCACTGATGACATCACTGATGACATCTCATTTGACATCAATGACCACATCACTGATGATATCATTCATGTGACAATACAATGCATCTCCTCACATTTTAATATAACCTCTGTTTCACCCAGTGTTAAATACAGAGTATAATTTTTGAAACCATTGACACACCAATACTAGTTACTACATACGCACTCACTGATTCCTACGTCTACACACACCTTCACTCATTCACCCATACAATCATTCATACATACAATCACTCATCTTTACAACACTATCATATGCACTCATACACCTATACAGACACTCACAGTCTGCCACTCATCCATGGAGTTACTCACACACCTAGTCAGTCCTGTAAAGAATCAATGACACTTCCATTTTCTTGTCTATACAGTTAAACATAGAGCACCTTACATTTTCAAACATATACTAACACATACTTACCTTCTTATACAATCATTGATACAAGTACACATTGATCTGCACAGAGTCATACACCTCCCAGCCAGCCACACACACACTCAGTCTCCCATACAAATACTTGGGCAATCAATCAATAACCCATATAGTTACTCATATAGCTACTGATCAACACATGCAGCAGTTTATAGAACAACAGACATAATGATGCACAAATTAAGACAGTTTAGTCACTAACCCATGCACTCAGTGAGACACATTTAATCACTCAGTCATACAGTCAGTCATGCACCTACTAAATCCTTCGTCCAGACACTTACACATCCACTCATTCTTCAATATGTAAGACATATTTAAACTTTACAGAAACAAAAAATCACTGGATGTTGTTATCAGTCATGTCATCAGTGATGTCATTTGAGATGTCATCAGTGATGTCATCAGTGATGTCACTGACCATGTCATGAATGATGTAATATGTGACATCATCAGCAGTGGATTGCGGGTGCGCGATATATAGTTAGTGCAACTAACTATATATGGAATTTCAATGGTTTTGTGTGGGTAAAATAAGGTTTTTTAAATGCTAATTCCTAACGATATATGGTCTATAACCTATGGTTTTTTCAGTAAATTTTCAAGGTTTTGTAAATGCTAATTCCTAACTATATATGGTCTATAACCTATGGTTTTTTCAGTGAATATATATATATATATATATATGTATATATATATATATATATATATATAGTCACACACACAGGTCGCCCCAAATGAAGATGCCACCACGGGGAGTTGAGAATACCTTTAATTGAAGACCTCACAGCGCAGCAGGGTAGCAGTCTTATCTTTCAGCAATAAAAAAGCCCTATGCGTTTCAAACATCAAGTGTTCTTGTTCACGGGCTGTGCAGGAAGGAAATGGCAGTCAATCCTCAAGAAACACCTGATAAATGTTCCAAGCCCCACCCCAGTGGGCGTATGCCTCTCGGCATGCTGGTGCCTGTAGTTTCTTGATATCTTTCCCCAGTGGGTGCTGCTATGTCCTTAAAATCATGCCAAGTTTTAACCCCAGTGGGTGAGACAAAAGCTGCAAACATCTTCAGGCTGCGTTTTTAAACTGGTCCTTCAATGCGGCTCCCCGCTCCAGTGCGAGTGGTGGTACCGCTCGCTGGATCCGCTTGTCATGCAGCGGGCATCTTCGCGGCTGAGCAAGCCGCTAAATATTCACACACACAGGTCGCCCCAAATGAAGATGCCACCACGGGGAGTTGAGAATACCTTTAATTGAAGACCTCACAGCGCAGCAAGGTAGCAGTCTTATCTTTCAGCAATAAAAAAGCACTGTCCCCCGGGGCGGCGCGGGGAGCAAAATGCTTGGTCACAAACGCCAAGGAACACCAATGGAATGCAATATGGACTATGAGACTACGAGACTTTTGGGACTATGAGACTACGAACTGGCGAATGATCTCAAGAGTACGGGAATGCCCCCCCCCCCTTCTTTCCTCTTTTCTCTCTTTTTTTTCTCTCTTTTCTTCTTTGCACTCATGTATAAGCCTCTTCCCTGTATGTAAAATTATATTTTTCTATATACAATAAAGAATTTCGGAAAAAAAAAAAAAAAAAAGCCCTACGCGTTTCAAACATCAAGTGTTCTTGTTCACGGGCTGTGCAGGAAGGACATGGCAGTCAATCCTCAAGAAACACCTGTTAAATGTTCCAAGCCCTGCCCCAGTGGGAGTATGCCTCTCGGCATGCTGGTGCCTGTAGTTTCTTGATATCTTTCCCCAGTGGGTGCTGCTATGTCCTTAAAATCATGTCAAGTTTTAACCCCAGTGGGTGAGACAAAAGCTGCAAACATCTTCAGGCTGCGTTTTTAAACTGGTCCTTCAATGCGGCTCCCCGCTCCACTGCGAGTGGTGGTACCGCTCGCTGGATCCGCTTGTCATGCAGCGGGCATCTTCGCGGCTGAGCAAGCCGCTAAATATTCACACACACAGGTCGCCCCAAATGAAGATGCCACCACGGGGAGTTGAGAATACCTTTAATTGAAGACCTCACAGCGCAGCAAGGTAGCAGTCTATATAGGTAGCAGTGAATTACCTACTGGCGGTCGCCAATAGGTAGTTATAGTTAGGATCGTTTTCCATAGGAAATCCGCAACATTCTATTGGGAATAATTTTGGCGCCGAATGAGGGATCTGCCTGTAATTTTCCTTAACTTTGCCTCGCTGCGCTCCGCTCCTTCCCTGAAAGTTTCGGGGGGATCCGTCAAGCGGGGCCGAGATAAAAGGGGGGTCCCAAAAAGTGTTTTCCCCATGTTCATTTCCATAGGGCGGTTGGACTCACTTTTAGCCCGAACGGCTGAATGGATTTCCACCAAACTTGGCAAAATTGTAGGGACTGGTATCCCGATGTGCCTTTGCGATGTCTCAAGATATATGCTCCAGTGGTTTTTACGAAAATTAACTTTGAAAAAATATATATTGGGCTACATTGGGCTATATATATGTTAGAGCCCAAATGTAGCCCAATGTAGCCCAATGTAGCCCAATGTAGCCCAAAGATGGCCACCAGAGACAAAAAAAACAAATGTAGCCCAAATATCAGCCAGATGTAGCCCAACTATAGCCCAATGACAGAATGTCCCAGAGTGTTCTAAAGAACAACTAGAGCGCTAACAGTCTTACTTATGACAAAAGTATGGCACACCTGAAGTCATCTTGATTGGAATAAAGTGTTAACACTTAAAACATTTAATTTGCAAAGGAACAAAATGAGGGGGTTCATTTTGCCATATAAATTATGATTAGTGCTGAAGAAAGAAAAATTAGGGCACATTTTGAGTGACTTCTCAAATCCTCTAATATTTCATTAAAAAAATTCTGATATGCAGTCTCCCAAGATGGCCACCAGAGACAAAAGAGCCCAAATGTAGCCCAAATATCAGCCAAATGTAGCCCAACTATAGCTCAATGACAGAATGTCCCAGAGTGTTCTAAAGAACAACTAGAACGCTAACAGTCTTACTTATGACAAAAGTATGGCACACCTGAAGTCATCTTGATTGGAATAAAGTGTTAACACTTAATACATCTAATTTGAAAAGGAACAAAATGAGGGGTTTCATTTTGCCATAGAAATGTTATATATATATATATATGTATATATATATATATTCACTGAAAAAACCATAGGTTTCACACCAGTTATAGTTAGGAATTAGCATTTAAAAAACCTATTAAATTCACTGAAAAAACCATAGGTTTCACGCCAGTTATAGTTAGGTGGAAATTTTACTCGCATAAAACCATTGAAATTCCCACGTTATAGTTAGTTGGACTCACTATAACTTGCGCGTGCAATGCACTGCTGATGACGTCACATATTACATCACTCATGACATGGTCAGTGACATCACTCATGACATCACTGATGACATCTCAAATGACATCACTGGTGACATCATCCAGTGAATGTGTATCTTTCTGAAAAATAAATATTTTTTATATATGTATATCTAAAGGTTGATGGAAGAATAAATGGGTAAATAAATGTCTAAATGGATTTTTTTTTGTGTAAAATTGATTGGTTAACTGACTTATTAAATGTATCTTAGTGAATACATATATTAGCAAGTAATGTTTAAATATTTAAATATCTGTATCTGTGTCTCACTTTGTGTATAAGTGGCTGCATGGGTTGGTGAGTAGCTACATGAGTGTGTATATGGGTTATTAGTTGTTTTTTTGAGTATCAGTATCAGTGTCTGTATGGTTCGGTGAGGGATATTACTTAGAGCACAGATGCATGAATGAGTGACTCACTATTTGTATGTATTTTGAAGACAGCAAGTGTGCAAGACTGTATGGGTGGATGATTGTGTGTATGGGTGGGTTAGTGAGTATGTGTTTTTATAATTGATTGCTTAAAAGAGTAAATATGTTTCTGTTTCTGTAGAAGTATGTGTAGTGGTGTGTATATAGCAGTATAATCAAGTAAATGTTTTTTGATAGTTTATTTGCATGTGTGAATTTGTGTGTGAGTAACTATATGGATGAGTATTAGTGTGTAAAGGATGTATAGGTGTATGAGTACATATGATGAGTAAGTACATGCATGAGTGACTATATAGAACTGTTGGTGAATGAGTGGATGTGTATGTAGATGTTGGAATTACCTAATAAGTTGTTGTAATTGGTATTGGTTTCTCCTTTTTTAAGAAAATGTTAGTTTCTATTTTTGAATGTGTGTGTCAAAGGTTATTTTATGCTGATAGGAGGTCTGCCACTTTGTCACAAGGATGTTGTCATCAGTGATGTCATTTGAGATGTCATCAGTGATGTCATGAGTGATGTCACTGACCATGTCATGAGTGATGTAATATGTGACGTCATCAGCAGTGCATTGCACGCGCAAGTTATAGTGAGTCCAACCAACTATAACGTGGGAATTTCAATGGTTTTATGCGAGTAAAATTTCCACCTAACTATAACTGGTGTGAAACCTATGGTTTTTTCAGTGAATATATATATATATATATATAGATATAGCTATAGATATAGATATATATATATATATTACCTGCCGCCAGTTGGTAGTTATAGTTAGGACCTATTATCCATAGGAAAAGCATTTTTTGATTTGCCAATATCATTGGCGCTGGTTGACGAATCTTCGCGAAATTTTAAAAACTAAAGGGGCGCTCTAGTCAGCTCCTGTCTTGAAAGTTTTCAGGGTGATTCGTCAAGTGGGGACCGAGAAAAAAGGGGAGTCCCAAAACACGTTTTCTCCATGTTAATTTCCATAGGAAACTTTACACAAAGCTACAGCCCGAACTGCTGAACGTAATTACACTAAATTTGGCAAAAAGGGAGGTCTAGGTCCCCTAAGCCAATCACAACACTACAATGGCAGCATTGTGATTGGTGAGGCGCAGCGGAGAGCGCCCCAATGGCCATTTTCTATATGTAGGCTACATGCAGCAGCCTACATAGAGAAAAAGGGAGAGTGTGCATGACTGAGTTGGTCGGCCCTGGGGTCAACCAAACAGTCAGTACCCACAACAGTGGGCAAGCACCTCCCCCCCGCCCTCGAGAAGGACTGCCCACCCACCTGCCCCCAACCAGGCACTCTAGGCATTTCTGCTTTCTCGCAGTACGAGAAGCAGAAATGTTTATGTTTTTGCTTCTCGCACTGTGAGAAAGCAGTGGGGCGACACCCCTATGGTGGAGCCGCCACTGGCTATTGGTGTTGTAAATGCAAACTTTTTTTACTAATGTGTTTTGGAGTGGAGTTTAGTGCATGTACGTTGTGTGTAGTGGAATTATGTGGTATGTTGTGCAGTGAAATTATGTGGATATAAATTATGTGGTATTTAGTGTATAGGAATTATGTAGAGTGGGATTATGTGTTATGGAGAGTAATTATGTGGTATGGTAGTCTGAATTGTGGAGTAGTAACCTCAGGTTTAGTCTTCCTTGTTTCCATAGAAGCTCAACTATGAACTCAGTGAGACAAAAAAAGAAGGAATCTCTGAGGAGCACTTGTAGACCTGGTCAGAGGTATGAGCAGGGCCACTGGAATTATGTGACGGTTTGGCTGCACCGACTTTTGCACAATTGTACATTTTCTGCATTAGCCACATAATTCATCATCTGTTCCCCAATCTGGAGATTTGAACAAACAAAGCCTTGTTTCTAGCTCAAACGGCTCAAACGTTACCAAAAATGCAGCGACAAGTGTTACAGAGTGGTGGAAGGCCCTTTGCAAACCTAGAATGGTCACCTGTTACTTGTTGCTAAATGTGGGGGTTAAATTGGTACTAATGGTTTGCAAGTCAGTCTTGCTTCCTTCTGCACCTCTCTTGCCTCTTTCTGCATTTCTGTTGCTTCTTTCTGCACATTTCTTTCTTTTTCTGCATTTCTCTTGCCTCTTTCTGCAAACCTCTTCTACTTTCTGCACCTATCTTCCCTCTTTCTGCATGTCTGTTGCCTCTTTCTGCACCTCATTTGCTTCGTTCTGTACCCCACTTGCCTCTTTCTGCACCCTTGTTCCCTCTTTCTCCACCTCTCTTGCCTTTTTCTGTACCCCTCTTACGTCTTTCTGCACCCTTTTGCCTCTTTCTGCACCTGCTCCTTCTTTCTGAACTTCATTTGTTTCTTTCTGCACCTGTCTTGCTTCTTTCTGCACCCCTCTTGCCTCTCTCTCTCCACCCCTATTCCCTCTTTCTGTACTACTGTTGCTTCTTTCTATACTTATCTTGCTTCTTTCTGCACTTCACTTGCCTCTTTCTGTACCTCTATTGCCTTGCCTCCTTCTGGACTTCACTTGCCTCTTTCTGTAGATTTCTTGCCTCTTTCTGCACATATCTTGCTTCTTTCTGCATCTCTGTGCCTTCGTTCTGCCTTTCTTTTGTTCCTTTCTGCACCTGTCTTGCTTCTCGCTGCAGCCCTCTTGCCTCTCTCTCTCCACCCCTCTTCCCTCTTTCTGCACTTCTGTTGCTTATTTCTGCACTTATCTTGCTTTTTCTGCACCTCACTTGCCTCTTTCTGCACCTCTATAGCCTCTTTCTGTAGTTCGTTTGCCTCCTTCTGCATTTCACTTGCCTCTTTCTGTAACTCTCTTGCCTCTTTCTGCACCTCTCTTGCCTCTTTCTGCACCTCACTTCCTTCTTTCTGCACCCATTTGCCTGTTTTAGCACCCCTTGCTCTTCTTTGTGCAACTTTCTTGCCTCTTTCTACACCTCTCTTCCCTCTTTCTGCACCACTCTTGCCTCTTTCTATACCTCTGTTCCTTCTTTCTTCACCTATCTTGTCTCTTTCTGCAACCTTTGTGCCTCTTTCAGCACCCCTGTTGCTTTTCTACAGTTCTCTTCCTCTTTCTGCACCCCTCTTGCCTCTTTCTGTACTCCTCTTGCCTCTTTGTGCACCTCTCCTACCCTTCTCTGCACCCCATAAACCTCTTTTTTCACCTCTGTTGGTTCTTTCTGCACCTCTTTTGCTTCGTTCTGAATTTCACTTGCCTCTTTCTGTACCCACCTTGCCTTTTTATGCACCTCTGTTGGTTCTTTCTGCACTACTCTGGTTTCTTCCTGCACCTCTGTTCCAAATGTATGCATCTCTCTTGCCTTTTTCTGCACCCTTCTTCATCTCTCTTGCCTCAGTCTGCACCCCTTCTACCTGTTTCTGCACCTCTCTTGCCTCTGTCAGCACCTTTGTTACCTCTTTCTGTAACTCTTTTGCCTGTTTCTGCAACTCGCTTGTCTCTTTCTGCGGTTCTTTTGCCACCTTCTGCATCTCTGTTGCTTCTTTCTGCACCTGTCTTGCTTCTTTCTACACATCTGTTGTCTTTTTCTGCACTCATCTTCCCTCTTTCTGTACCTTTCTTGCCTTTTTCTGCATCTCACTTGCCTCTTTCTGCACTTCTCTTGTTATTTTTGCACCTCTCTTGCCTCTTTCTGCACCTCTATTGCTTCTTTCTGCACTTCTCTTGCCTCTTTCTGCACCTATGTTGCTTCTTTCTTCCCTTTCCATGCTTCTTTCTGCACCTGTCTTGCTTCTTTCTGCACCCCTGTTGTCTCTTTATATACCTCTTTTGTCTGTTTCTGCAACTCTCTTGCCTCTTTCTGCAGTTCTCTTGCTTCTTACTGCATCTCTGTTGCTTTGTTCTGCACTTCTCTTGCCTCTCTCTGCACCCCTGTTGCTTCATTCTGCACTTTCCATGCTTCTTTATGCATCTGTCTTCTTCTTTCTGTACCCATGTTGTCTCTTTCTGCACTCGTCTTCCCTCTTTCTGTACCTTTCTTACCTGTTTCTGCATCTCACTTGCCTCTTTCTACATTTTATTATTGCTTCTTTCTACACCCCTGTTGCTTCTTTCAGCAATTCTCTTGCCTGTTTCTGCACCCCTCTTGCTTCTTTCTGCACCCATCTTCCCTCTTTGTGCAACTCTCTAACCTCTTTCTATACCTCTCTTCCCTCTTTCTGCACCACTCTTGCCTCTTTTTGCACCCCTGTTGCTTCTTTCTGCACTTCTCTTGCCTCTTTCTGCAACCTTTGTGCCTCTTTCAGCACCTCTGTTGCTTTTTCTGCACTTCTCTTCCTTCTTTCTGCGCCCCTCATGCCTTCTTCTGCACCTCTGTTGCTTCTTTCTCCACTTCTCTTCATTCTTTCTGCACTGCTGTTGCTTTTTTCTGTAACCCTCTTGCCTCTTTGAGCACCCTTTTTTGCTTTGTTCTGCAATTCTCTCTCCTCTATCTGCTCCCCTCTTGCTTCTTTGTACACCTCTCATACTTCTTTCTGCGCTTCTATTGCCTCTTTCTGCACCTGCCTTGCCTTTTTCTGCAGCTGACTTGCCTCTTTCAAAACCTCTTTTGCTTTTTTCTGCAGATCTCTTGCCTCTTTCTGTACCCCTCTTTTCTCTTTCTGCACATCTCTTGCCTCTTTCTGCATTCCTGTTCTCTCTTTCTGCACCTCTCTTGCCTCTTTTTGTACCTCTGTTGTCACTTTCTGCACTTCTCTTGTTCATTCTGCGCCCATCATGCCTCTTTCAGCACCTCTGCTGCTTCTTCTTTCTGGACTTCTTTTTCTTCTTTCTGTACCTCTCTTGCTTCTTTCTGCACCTCACTTGCCTTTCAGCACCTCTCTTGCTTTTTTCTGCAGATCCCGTCTCTTTCTGTGCCTCACTTGCCTCTTTCAGCACCTCTGTTGCTTTTTTCTGCAGATCTCTTGCCTGAGGGTGCATCCCTCTTTTCTCTTTCTGAACCTCTCTTGCCTCTTTCTGCACACCTGTTCCCTCTGTCTGCACCTTCCCTGACTCTTTCTGCACCTCTCTTGCCTCTTTCTGTACCTCTCTTGCCTCTTTGTGCACTTTTCTTTCTGCACCCCCTTTGTCTCTATCTGCACCTCTGTTGCTTCTTTTTGCACTTCTATTGCCTCTTTCTGTACATCTCTTGCTTCTTTCTGCACCTCCCCTGCCTCTTTCAGCACCTCTGTTGCTTTTTTCGGCAGATCTCTTGCCCCTTTCTGCACCTCTCACTTGCTCCTTTCAGCACCTCTGTTGCTTTTTTTCTGCAGATCTCTTGCCCCCCTTTCCTGCCTGTATTTGCACCTCTCTTGCCTCTTTCCGCACCTCTGTTGCTTCTTTCTGTACCCGTCCTGCCTCTTTCTGCACACCTCTTTCTACTTTGAGCAACTCTCTTGCCTCTTTCTACACCTCTCTTCCCTCTTTCTGCACCACTCTTGCCGCTTTCTGTACCTCTGTTGCTTCTTTCTGCACTTCTTTTCCCTTCCATTTCTGCACCCTTCGTGCCTCTTTCAGCACCTCTATCGCTTCTTTCTGCACTTCTCTTCCTTCTTTCTGCACTCCTCATGCCTCCTTCTGCACATTTGTTGCTTCTTTCTAGACCTCTGTTGCTTCTTTCAGCAATTTTCTTGCCTCTTTGTGCACTTTTCTTTCTGCACCCCCTTTGTCTCTATCTGCACCTCTGTTGCTTCTTTTTGCACTTCTATTGCCTCTTTCTGTACATCTCTTGCTTCTTTCTGCACCTCCCCTGCCTCTTTCAGCACCTCTGTTGCTTTTTTCGGCAGATCTCTTGCCCCTTTCTGCACCTCTCACTTGCTCCTTTCAGCACCTCTGTTGCTTTTTTTCTGCAGATCTCTTGCCCCCCTTTCCTGCCTGTATTTGCACCTCTCTTGCCTCTTTCCGCACCTCTGTTGCTTCTTTCTGTACCCGTCCTGCCTCTTTCTGCACACCTCTTTCTACTTTGAGCAACTCTCTTGCCTCTTTCTACACCTCTCTTCCCTCTTTCTGCACCACTCTTGCCGCTTTCTGTACCTCTGTTGCTTCTTTCTGCACTTCTTTTCCCTTCCATTTCTGCACCCTTCGTGCCTCTTTCAGCACCTCTATCGCTTCTTTCTGCACTTCTCTTCCTTCTTTCTGCACTCCTCATGCCTCCTTCTGCACATTTGTTGCTTCTTTCTAGACCTCTGTTGCTTCTTTCAGCAATTTTCTTGCCTCTTTCTGCACTTCTCTTGCCTGTTTCTGTACCCCTCTTTCCTCTTTCTGCACATATCTTCCCTCTTTGTGTAGCTCTCTAGCCTCTTTCTACACCTCTCTTCCCTCTTTCTTCCCCACTTTTGCCTCTTTTTGTACCTCTGTTACTTCTTTTTGCACTTATCTTGCCTCTTTCAGCATCTCTGTTGCTTTTTTCTGTACTTCTCTTTCTTCTTTCTGCACTCTCTTGCCTCTTTCTGCACCTCTGTTGCTTCTTTCTGCACTTCTCTTGATTCTTTCTGCACTGCAGTTGCCTTTTCCGTATCCCTCTTGCCTCTTTGAGCACCTCTTTTGCTTCTTTCTGCAAATCTCTCTCCTCTTTCTGCACCCCTCTTGACTCTTTCAGCACCTCTGATGCTTCTTTCTGCACTTCTATTGCCTCCCTCTGCACCTTTCGTGCTTCTTTCTGCAGCTGAATTGCCTCTTTCATCACCTCTGTTGCTTTTTTCAACAGATCTCTTGCCTCTTTCTGCACCTCTGAGTTAGAGGTAGTGTTATTCCCCTGCCCTATTATGTACTAGGGCCTTATAGGGGAGGCCATGCCAATCACAGGGGTACCCAACCCATAGTATTTATTGTCTCGGCATTGCTGAGTTTCAGGTGCGGAGCTTGCAGAATTCAGGGGCAGCATTGAAGCATTGTGTTTGCATATTAGGCTGCTTCTCAGTCACAGGTGCCGTGCAAAAGATAAACAGTATGCGGCACCTCGACCACTGATGCTGCGGGTGTGTCGCTCCTTGTGAGCGCTGAGAGGACAGGTGCAAGTAGGGGTAGCACTCAGCAGTGCGGCCATGCCCCACTGATTGCCAGCAGCCATCTCTATGGGCGGGGTACCTCTTGCAGGGCCCCAACCCTTCTTCATGCCCGCACACCCCTCTGCAAGACCAGCTGATTGGAAATGGGCATGGAAATGTTTGCAGTGGTGCTGCTGTCACCATCACCTCTCTGGTCAGCCTTGCCGCTTCAATGAAGGGCCACTGCAGCTTTTTTCATGCTGCGGACCACGCCTTAACTTGCAGGACGCTGCCAGAACATATCTTGGGCCTTGCTTGCAGTTCCGTCCCCAATTCGAGCTGCTGCCTAGCTGTATGGTGCCACCCCTTCCGACAGGGTTATGCAAGGCTATAGATGCCGGTGCACACACACAGCAATGGACATGCACCGGCCCTTCTTTACTTTGAGGGTCCTCTCTTGTCTGCCTGTCCCGTCTTGGTGCTGTTCCTGCTTGCGCTGCCTTTTTTTTTCTCGGCCCACTCTGCTCCCTGGTGAGGTACTCATGCCGGCTTACTGCAGGCAAGAGCTGTAAAAGCTTTATCTGCCTCACGAAACACGACAAACAGCTGCTGGTGCACAAGGGGAGTCAGACCCTATTGCAACCATTGTAAAGTAGTGAGCGCTAGGCCCACATACTTATGGAATACAGCACACACACACACACAGTAGGGTACTGGTAACTGGCCTAGGGCATAGGTGCCCAGACCCTTTTATTAGCAGGGTCACCTGACCTATGATGCCTGTGTTGGGGGGGTTTATAGTGTGGGCACAGCAGAAGGCTGAACACTAGAACGTATCCAACAGGACACTACAAGTACCTGCACTTCATTTTTTACCCTTTTAAAGCACCTTTGACTCTTGCCCTGTGATGTTATTAAGGGTTTCTGGAGATTTGATAACAAACCACAAAGCTAAAAGCCAGGTGGTTTTCAAATGTTGCTGGAAACTTAACACAGATTCATTGACCGTAAAACTGTTCACAACTATCATTTATTTATACATATACATGTACATATACATATATTGGAGAGAGGATGTGACCTAACGGCTAAGGTAAATCTGGGGAACAGGGTTTGAGTATCGGCAAGGATGAGCAACATCCTGTGATTCTGGGCAAATGACTTAACCGCATCGATGCTGATGACTGAACCGCTCCGTCATCAGCCGCGGTGGCGCTGTGCTAACGCGGGATTACTGGTTACTAATTATCTTACCAAATCCCATTTCCTGTCGACTGAATCGTTGGTACCTGTCTTGAGTAAAAGGTAATCTCGCAATAAAGCAATCAATTTAAAAACTTACACCACTCTAAATGAACACTGACCAAAATTAAGTTTTAAAGATTTAATATAAAGTCAAAGATAACTGAAGATACAAACTTCTCAAAATGAGATTAAGAAGGTAAATCGGTATCACTATGAACATGAACTTTTTGAATAGTCTGAGTCTGAAAAACAGAATAATAAGTACAACTTCCAATAACATGAGCGTTGCCAAAATGGATACAAGTTGCAACCTCAAAGTCATTACAGAAAAGAAAATTAAGGTTAGTCTGTCCCTACACTATATTAAGTGACATCCCTACTTAGCAAGATCTTAACCCTCTAGGTGTCAGCCGTGGTGACTTCCTAAGAAGATCACGCACTTCTCTTTGTCTCTTCTCTGATGATGGGTCTCTCCTGATCAGCCTATCTGCCTACCCATCCGCTTCCTTAGGCTCCCAAAATCATCTGCTCTGCTCTCCTCCCGGGTCACTTTCCCTAATACCAAATCACATTTCCAATAGAAACGCCCCTTGGGACGCCCCTCACGTGGTACATCTTTGCGCGGCAAACTCCATGATGGTACTCTTGAAGACCCTCGTTATAGTTGACCTTGGTTCCCAGGCTCCTTCTTCCGTGCGCTGATACCCCCTGAAATTCCTGGAAACTCCTACAGGCCTGCGCAAGGCGCCACTGAACAAAGACCCTTTCATTCGAGCTGATTAGGACCCTCGCACCTGCATACAGCTCATCCTGCAGTGGGCCTCAAATTCCAGACTCCACCATATCTTTGGTCATAAAACACTCTCAAAGCTCCATGCTGGACACCTCACGACCTCTCCTCTAACGAGCACATGGCAATTTAAACTACATGACATTATCTGCTCTGGCCTACTTGATTTACATGCAGCAGGTCCCTGCACTCTTAAAACGTTAACTTGATTTAAACAGCAAACATTCTTAACTAGCATACGTTTCTAAAATAACACATCTATAAAGCATATACTTTTAACCCTAAGTTCAATAGTACATTTGGAAGAACCATGTCAACCTTATCTCACGTAAATTTAGCAGCACGTTCAGGTTTGCTGTGAATTGCCCTAAGGCCTACACATAATACTGGATTTTCAAAGTTACATTTAATTTGGACATGACTCTTTTTAACATGAGAACATGAGGTTTTCACATATATTCCAACATTTCTATATTAATCTCACACCGTTACAATTATAGTTACTCTACTTAACATTCTATACGTTTCACTACTGAATATAAACCACTCTGTATATTTCACTCCTGGATATAAAATACTCGTGTGCAAAACATGTTTAAACTAACTACGTGCTTGTAAATATGGTGTACTTATACATTTTTTTCAAACTCGTGCTCTCTCAGTCCCCCCTTTGATGACCTTCAGGGGTCATCATCACCAAGACACTAAAAATGTAGAACCTTTTAAAGTGAAGTCAGGACAGTACCACTTCTTTTCATACTCTCTAATGCTTTCAGACTTTTATATTGAGTGTCCTGCATCGCTGTCAACTCTTCTTCCTGTTTCTTCATAGTTCTCTGCAACCTATTTGCTCTATAACATTGATACAAACGCACCAATCCCCACAAAGTGATTACACAAATCACTACTATGATGATGGGTTTCAATATGTACCAAACGATACCCTTTCCTAAGTTGGTAAACCAACTTCCAACTTTACCCATTCCATGGCCTACTTTTTCCCACACATTTACCTTTGTCAGGTCCTCAATTTCGTAGTGTATGGCAGTGATGTTTTGTATATACTTCTCTAGAGGCTTTGAATTGTCTGGAATGTAAGTACAGCATTCCTGGACCTTCAAGGCCCTACAGACTCCTCCCTCTTTTGCTAACAGAACATCTAAAGCAAGTCGGTTCTGAAGAACCATTGCCCTAATCGATTGCATCTCCCCTTCTATCAGCATCAAGGATCTTGCAGTACTGGCAGATAGCCTATCTACGACTGTAGCTAACCTCCTGATCTTAATGTCATTCATTATCAATCCTAAGAAAGGGAATGCAGCACCTATTACATCTCCAACTACTTCGGCTGCACCCAGCCCTCGCTTCCATCTAGTTGATATTTCTTTCTTAGGCGTGTCTAAATTCTCAACATGATATATTTTAGGGAAGACAACAGCCAGATAGCATGATCCGTACCAATTATCTGGTAACTTCACATAGGCATATTTTCCACATACAAAATATACATTTGGTATTGCTTGCATCCCTTTCATGAAGTTCTTAGAGTAATACTCCAATTGAAAGGCATGTTCACAATTGACTTGTCCTACATAAACGTTTTCATAATAGGAGTAACTCCTGTGAATGCACAGTTTCCCCCGTTTCTCCTTATCCAAAGCAATTGGACCAATACTACCTTTTCTTTGATGTGCCCTTTCCTCCTTGGTCCAATCTGTTTCCCCTTGTCCTGATGCCTTCAATATCTTCTGCCTCCTGTATCTAGTATCTACCTGAGCTATAAACTTTTTCTCAACTTCTGATATTTGACAAGTCAGATTGTTGATTCGAGCATGTGAAGTATCTAACGTTCTCCATGGAATAAACCATTTGTGTAATCTGTCTTCGCTTTTGTAGTAGTCCCATTTGTTCAAATGCTTGAAATTCGGAACCTCTGGCAATGTCGAGTCGAAATTCGAGAAGTAATACTCAAATCCGTCTCGTCCATAAAACATACTTAACAATAAACTGCACGTTATTCCATATGTCAACGGGAGATGATGGTATCTGATACCCTCCTCCACTGAAGCTGGTAATTGCATACAAACATAACAATCCTTTACCTCCATGGCATCAACATATTCATAAAGCAACTTAGCATAAGCATTTGACTTGTAATTCCCCTGTGACTCATCCATGTGTAACCTTTTTACTTCTGCATCTAACAATGCTTTGTCTTTTTCATTGATGTTTCCCTTCTCTTTAATAACGGTAGTTTTCGGTGTTGACACTCCCTTATCCTCCTTAACTGTGGTTTCATCCCCTTCGTGTCCCGCTAGGAATGAAACAGTTACCACTAAAATTATAAGAGAAACCACTACTCCTAAAAATATAACAGCTATACATTTTGCCCTGCGGTTCGGGTTGCCAGCCTCCATGTTCTCAAACAGTGTAGTTTTCGACTTTCTTCCAGCATTCACTTCCTCTTCTTTTCAAACAAAGTCTTTCTCTCTTGCAATGTCTTTCTTGGAACACTTGGAAGCTTGACAATTTGTTTCCGCAAAACAGTTCAAAGTCCAGTAGAAAATAGACAACCCTAGCCCTTCTCCATCCACTAAAATGAAACCCCTATCACTTTTCTTCTTCCACTCGGCGCTAGGTTATCGTGCAACAAGTTTACAATTTATTTTCAAAAGTCTTGTTTTCATCTAAAGTTATGTATGACTCAAGGAGTGACACTACTTCTTCATAAATGTCCATCCGAAGTATCATTCCCTCAGGTTCTGGACAGTTCGTACCACAACATGGAAAGTCAACCTTTTCTAGGATTATTCTCCTTATTTCGCTCAAGACAAGTGGACGGACGAAATTGAGAGTTAGCGTTTTTTCAATTTCCACTCCTGGTACTATCAGTTCTACATCCACAATTACAAAGGGGTCCGTTCTAATCAAGATCACTTTCTTCACCTTTCCAGATCTGCACCCCCTTGAAGACATTCGCAATATGATATTAGTCCACAACAATAAGTGCTCCTAGCATTTCTACTACTCGCTCAAGCATTTCCAAACGAAGAAGAGTTCCCTCCAATATTGGATATCGTGAACAACAAACTGGAAACTCAACTGTTTCTAAAATCAACTTTCTTATTCCACTCAGGAGAGCAGGATGAACGATGTTGAGTGTCAGCAACCTTTCGGTCTCCGCTCCTGGCAGTAGAAACTTTATTTGCACTGTGATGATCGGGTCAGTTCTGATCAGTTCCACTTCCCTGATCCTCCCTGTTCTGTGTCTCCCAGACATCTGCAACGAGGTAGGTCCAATCGGGAGTAGAGTATCTTCTGCTAGGCACTCGCACCCTACTTGATCTTCTAAGACCCTCCTCGGCTTGATCCTGGATATCTTCTTCTGGATCTGAGTCTTCGGATATAGGAGTAAGTGTTTCTTCCTGGGCCGACCTCAAACTTAGCCTTCTTCTCCTTGTTGGCCAAGTGGCAGCTCCAAGCCTTATTCTCCTATTTCTTGTCCTCCCACTTGGTTCTTGGTCGCTCCGATACGGATCTGAGTCTGAGTCGTATTCACTTCTGCTCTCTCCTTCAGTTGCGTCTTCTGTCTCACTGCCGTCCTGCCTTCGCTCTTCTTCTGAATCCGATGCGTTCCCAACTTCTTCCGACACCTCCTCAGCTGCCTCAATCCCTTCTTGCGACTCTTCTTCCACTTCCGGGCTTTCGTCTGGGATGGGAGCTGTTCCTTCTAGAGGTGCTGGAACTCTTCTAGTATGGGATACATGGATCCAATTTGGCAGCCCCCCGCACTTCACCGCGGTGTTCGTTATCAGGATTACCTGAAAGGGCCCACGCCAGCGAACATCTAGGCAGTTCTTCCGGACGTGCTTTTTAACCAAGACCCAGTCCCCTGGGTTCAGGTCATGACACAGGTTCCTCGCTGCTGGAACTTCAGCCGCATGCACCTGAAGGGACACAGAATGGATGGCGTCAGACAGTCCTTTACAATAATCCAAGATCAGATCATCTGTAATATTCAATAGAGCAGTAGTTGGAACTGTAGGAAGTCTCATGGCCCTCCCCATCAGGATCTCGTGGGGAGAGAGACCTGTCCTCCTATCAGGTGTGCTGCGCATGCTCATGAGCACTAATGGAAGAGCATCTGGCCAACTCAAAGATGTGGATGCCACTACTTTAGCCAATCTATTCTTCAAAGTGCCATTCACTTGTTCCACAATTCCTGAAGCTTCTGGTCGATAACTACAATGCAGCTTTTGATCGATATTCAGTGTGGAGCACAACATCTTCACTATTTCGCTGTTAAAATGTTTTCCTCTGTCCGATTCCAAAGAGGCAGGCACCCCGAAGCGCGGTATCAACTCCCTGAGCAACAATTTAGCCACTGTGAGTGTATCGCACCTACGTGTAGGGTACGCTTCAACCCATCTGGAAAATACGCATACAATCACCAACACATACCGAAGGCGATTGACTCTTGGCATTTCGATGAAATCTAGTTGCATTCTATTGAAAGGCCCCCCCGACCTCCCAATGTGACTCAGTGTGACTGGTGTTCGTTTGCCTACATTCAGTTGTTGGCAGGTAACACATCGTTTACATACTGATTCTGCTGCTATTCTAAATTTAGGGCAATACCAAGTTTGCCTAAACACTCTCATCATAGCATCCCTTCCTAGATGTACTGGACCATGTATTTCTCTCGCCATGGGATTAGCTAATTCTTCAGGTAACACAGCTCTCCCATCTGCTGAAACCCAAAAATCCATTTCACTTCGCACACAACCTGCTATTTCCCATGCCTTTTTCTCTGTTTCAGGTGCGTTCTCCTGCATTATTCTTAAATCCTCCCAAGTGTCTACAGTTTCTAACATCATACTTAATTCAGTCTTTTCTTCTGCACCTTCTATTTCCACCTTTGAGAAAGAATAACTTTGTTCCGCACAATAGCGTGCGACTTCATCAGCATATCTATTACCTTGTGACACAAAATCTGTATTCTTAGTATGAGCTACACACTTCACCACTGCAATGTCAACAGGACCTTGTAATGCTTCTATCAGCAATCGCACAAATTCTCCATTTCGAATGGGCGAACCAGAGGAGGTCATGTAACCCCTCTGAGACCACAACTGCCCGAAATCATGAACCACACCGAAACCATATTGGCTGTCCGTGTAGATGGTGACTCTCTTTCCATTTCCTGCTATGCAGGCACGAGTTAGGGCAATAATCTCTGCTACCTGTGCGGAATGTACTCCTTCCAGGCAAGCGGCTTCCACAACTCCAGTAATAGTACAAACAGCATAAGCTGCTCTCAACCGACCAGTATCGTCTCTTAAACATGAGCCATCAACAAAGTAAATTTCATCGGGGTCAGACAATGGCTCATCCACAATATCTGGTCTGGGTTTCGTGCATAGTTCAGTCACATCAAGGCAATCGTGGTCTTCACATCCTTCGCCTTCTATTACCGTAGGTAATGGCATCAAAGTAGCAGGATTCAAGACAGAGCATCTCCTGAGAGTCACGTTTTCTGCGGCAAGTATAACTTGCTCGTAGCGCGTGAGCCTGCTATTGGTCAGATGCTGCGTCTTCGTCCTGGTCATTAACAATTCAACTGAATGTGGTACATACACCACTACTGGATGTCCCATCACAATACTCTCGCTCCTTTCAATGCTGACACCCGTTGCAGCAACGGATTTGAGACATCCGGGCAACGCTGCGGCTACTGGATCTAATGTAGCCGAAAAGTATGCAACTGGTCTACGGGCATTACCGTGGGTCTGTGCCAAGACTGACAAAGCACATCCCTCTCTCTCACAGCAATAGAGTGAAAATGACTTTTCATAATCTGGCATTCCCAGAGCCGGAGCACGACATAAATCGTCTCTCAGCTGTAAAAACGCCACCAGACATTCTTCATCCCATGGTACCGGATCACTCACCTCCTTGTGCGTCAGTTTCTGTAAGGGCTTTGCTTTCAGTGAAAAGTTAACTATCCACTGTCGGCAGTAACCCACCATTCCTAGGAACATTCTAACCTCTCTCTGAGTTGTAGGCGCATTCATTTTCATTATCGCCTCAATCCTCTCTGGGGACACCTTACGTTTCCCTTTTTCTAACCTGTGCCCTAGATACTGTACTTCTGTCAAACAATATTGCAACTTGCTCGGAGATACCTTATGTCCATTTTCAGCTAAATGATTCAGTAAGGCAATTGAATCTACTTTACAAGCTTCCTCTGTTTCTGACGCAACAAGTAGGTCATCTATGTACTGTACCAGAACCGAATTCTGTGGCAGTACTAGATTCTCAAGATTCTTCTTCAGCAACTGATTAAAGATGGATGGGCTGTCTGTGAATCCTTGTGGGATTCGACACCATGTTAAAACGCGATCTTCCATTTTAAAAGCGAAAAGGTACCGGCTCTCTTCATCCAATGGGATTGAAAAGAAAGCCTGACAAAGATCTATCACTGTGAACCATTCTGCTTGACATGGTATTTGAAACAATATCACTGATGGATTCGGTACCACGGGACAACATGAAACGACTATGTTGTTAATCTTTCGTAAATCCTGAACTATCCTAAACTTCCCACTAGGTTTCTGCAAACCCATAATCGAGGAGTTACAAGGACTGCCCACGATTTCTTTCAGTATTCCTTGCTGTATCATTGACTCGATCACAGGCTTTATTCCTGCAATCGTTTCCTGTGACAATTTGTATTGAGGCGTTCTTGGAAACTCAACATTTGGTTTTACCAGAATTTTTACCGGTTCTACCCCTTTAATCAATCCTATATCTTCTCCTGTGAAATCCCACACCTCTGACGCCACTGCATCTCTTAAGTCTTGTGGAAGATCTTCTACCGTCAGAGTAGGATATAGTTCTACACAGAATTTTGAATTGGCCACCTTAAAGGTAGCATCATCGTCGGTAGTCTGTACCTCCACTCCTTGTGGGGTGCAGTATATGGTGCAATTCAATTTGCATAACAAATCCCTACCTAACAGACATACCGGACTCAAGTCACAAACCACAAACTGATGTTCGTTCATATGATTTCCTATTTTCACAGATACTGGTTCTGTCAAAGGACTAGTCATTCTCTTATTTGCGACTCCTACCACCTGAATTGTTTCTCCTGACATCGGCAAGTCTGGAACCACCGCTGATCTCAGAGTCGAACGAGTAGCCCCAGTATCCACTAAGAACGTAGTGGGACACCCTGCCACTTCTGCCTCAACAAATGGCGCTCTCTGATCCACTTCTAGGACTGCCCCGAGGGTACAATCCTCTTCACTGCTCACCCGTTGTCCTGTCAATGGATCAATGTAATAACATTTTTCTTCCTCAATAAACAGAGGCATTTGTTTAAAGACCTTTCCTCCAGCTGTTATCTTCGGTGGCTGTGGGAATTGGGCCCGTGGAGCCGAAATCCCCCCTTTGACCACCTTATTACTTGGGACTGTCACTTTTTGCACTGGGTCTTCTTGGACCTGTTCTTCTACTTCTAACTCTCCATTTTCAGGGTTAAAGGGACACTCGCGTCGCCAATGCCCCACCTGGTGACACTGATGACACTTTGTCGTTTTCTTTAGAGTGGCAAAGTCTATCCTAGGTCTCTGCCCTTCTTCATTATCTTTGTTCTGACCATTTGGTTTTCGTCCCATCCCCTGCTTCTGCTGGCCACCCTTCCCAGCGGACTGCATTTGCACCACCATCAATTTCTCCTTTAGATTCTTGGCTTTAGAATCTATCTCGTCACTGCAGTACCTCGCATATCGTAAAATCTCATCTAGTGGTTTGTTCTGCCAACAGATTAAATGTTGCTGTATCATCAAACAAATATCAGGTCTCAACCCCAGGACGAACTTTGACACGAACTGCCCTATGTCTTTGGGATCCATTACATCTAGTCCACTGTATTGCTTGAATGTTTTCAACAATCTTTCATAAAACTCGTGAACTGTCTCCTTGGGTTCCTGCCTTGTTCGGTCTATTTTTACCCAATCTATGTCCTGTGGTGGTACCTTATCTTTCAGCCATGCTATTACCCTTTCATACTTTCGCATGACAATCTCAGATGGTCCATTTGTTCGAGCATCCCTCAATGGTTCAGCATTTGGCCATTCGACACTAGTCTTGCACGGGGTCCACAAATCAGATGGGACCACGATGTCAAACAACGTGTTCAAATCTATCCACAGTACTTTCGAGATTTTAACAAACCTCTCTACCTGCTTATACCATTCGACTGGATTGTCCCGCAACTTCGGAAATGAGTTGGTAAATGCAGCTAAATCTCCTCTACTCCAGGGCACATGTACATAATTTCCGTTTGATATTTCTCGCAAAGGGAATGCCTCCATCTGCATTACCCTTCCCTCAGGGGTCATCACATTTGTACTTCGCCTAACTGTGCCCTTTTTCGACCACCTTTCTTCCCATTTATCCAGTTCTCTCCACACTCTTATCCCTGTTACCAGCTCTCTTATGTGTGTTTTTAATCCAGTAGTTCTCTTCTCATCTAGATCTTGGTCTGCGTACTGTAATCTGTGGTTACTCTGCAATGCCCTTGTCCTAGACAAATCCACGGCATACTTGTCTGCCAAATCAGTCAGTTTTTCATGAAACGCTCTAGCTTTCCTAGTAATATCCTTTGCCATGAACAATAACTCATCCTGTTCGTACAATTCTATCCTTTCCAAAGGCAATGTTCCATCTATTATCTCATCAACATCTGATTTTAAACTGGTAACATCAAGCCTTTTTGCCTTAATTTCAGCTTTCAAGACACTCAATTTAGCTCCTCCATCCGCATCTCTCCCATCCCAGCTCCGAGATCTACGTTTAGGTATGGGTGAATTATAAGGAGTCCTCCCCTGTTCCCATCTCTCTAGATCCCATGCCTTTCCGTCTTCTCGGGGTGGGTGGTGAAACACTCCTTCATGCCTCATAGCCCCTCTCTCCCCCTCCGGGCTAGTTTCACGGGATGCAGGGTAAGATGTTCCATTACTCCCTCTTTCTTCCCTACTTCCCTGTGATTCCTGATTATTCGAGGCGTGGCGGGACTTATCGCTGTTCTCCTTTCTCCAATGTTGAACGTCTTCCCCGAGCGTATGATGAAGGCACCTAAACCTATTCTGAAAAGCCCGTACCGCCTCATCTCCTCCCTTCCCCCAGAGACGGGACATTTCCTCACATTCTACAATCCTAGTATTTTGTTCCGGCTGTTCTCTCTGATTTGTAGGACATGCATCCCCTCTATTCTCTTGACTTTGGCCTTCCTGGCCCTGACTGCTTTCGCTGGCCCCACAATGAGATACTGTCCCGTTACCCCTGCTTTCCCACTCTGGTTCCGTTCTTGTCCTGTTACTCGGAGATACTATGGACCCGTCCCATTCCCTCAAATCAGCTCTTAATTCTGAATAGGGTCTTGGTCGCGGTCCCCTTAGATCCATTGGTCCTCTCGGACCTCCCTGTTCTGAATTGGGACCGACAGTTGTGTCTAATGGAGTGTTCCACGTTACCGAACCTGGTAATTGTTTCCATGCATTCGTCACATTATTCCTCCTTTCCATCTCAATCCTTTCCCTATCCAATTGCCTTTGTTGTTCCCCTCTATCTCTCTCAGAATTATAGATCGAAACTATGGGTCCTATGGTAACAGGCACTTGAAGAGCGTCCGGCAATCCCACAGACTCAACCCTTTCTGTGGTTGGCGTTTTCTGCACCACAAACCTTCCCACTACACTCTGTACAGTGTTGTTTGGAGGTGTTTCTCCGCCTTTGCTAGGTGTCCATTCCGATATAGGGAGCGGTGTATATCCCTCTATCTCATTCCCATCCTCCCTTGCGAGCCCTCTATCTTCTATCAACTCCACTCTCGGAGGTGGTCTATCCATTAACAATCTGTTTATCAGATTGTCCTCCGACTCGCTTTCCTCGTCTTCTTCCATGAGGTTTCCTCCTCCTGACACCTCCCTCATCGGATACATTTTCTCCACCTCGATAGTCTGTACCCTCCAACGCTTTTCCTCCTCATCCCATTTGGAATCTCGCACTGCCCTTACCGATCGCGTCAGCCTTTGTTGACGCCTGTTCAAATTTCGGTCGTGTGCAGCCTTAATCCATGCATTAAGAGCCTCAAACTGTGTTGGTCTAGGTGAGGGTTTCAATGAGGACATGGTTGCTTTTAGCCGATGTATCACCTCTAATTTAAACGTCCCGTACTTCGGGAACTGCATTTCCTCATTCCCTTCCGTAAGCTTATTCCAAGCCCCAATCCACAATATCGTATGCAGCCCAACATTCGTTGCCATATAATGAGCTGGCGTACCCTCTGGGGGAGCCTCTTCCCCGTAATAATGTTCACTTCGTTTACGTTTAAAAATCCCTTTCAAACACTTAAAACACTTCATGATTTCTCTTTTCTCCGCGTTTGTTTACTTCCTGATGATATTCCACCAATCTCGGCGCCGTTCTCACTAACTGGCCTATCCGTACGCGACTTTCCTCCGACGTCACTCTAGCCGCCCAACCAGAGCGCGGCTCTAGCTAACGTCACACCAACCGCTCAATCAGAGCGCGGCTCTAGCCGACGTCACCCGTCCCCCTTCGCAGCAGTTCCCCTCCTTTCTCAGCTCGTCTCCTCGGTCACGCATGCATCTCATTCATACTCTGAAAAATGATTACTTCCGTCCAAGCGATCACCTTTCTTTGACTGTACGCCCACAGTCTTTCTGTAGTTGTCACCCTAACTTGGCGAAATGTCTTTCCGATTACTTCCAGACAATCGCCTTCTCCGATAGGTTACTCACACACAGTAACTTTCGACCAGCGTCCGTTACTCATACACTCACTCTTACACTCCCCCTATCTTGGATCTACGGCGGTCAATGGTACCTCGTGACCTCCGTACTATGGTCGACAACTACCCTGGATGTTCGATACACCCAAAACCACTTAAGCTCTGGCCTGAACTTAAGATTTCACCAGTTCACCCGTTTACCAGGTAACCGGTTTACCAGGTTGCGCGCGCTCACAACCTTCTCTCATTCACGCTACAGGCATTCAACTCCGCAAGACATTACAATACAAATACAACACAAAACACCGCAATCTGTTCACGCATGACCCTTTTTATACTCACTCTCCGATACTGCTGCTTTTCTCGCACCGTCTGCACCTTTCGGCACACGATTCTTCCGCTGCTCGTCTCTCGGCGTCTCGGGCCTTGGGGTAAACTAACCTCTCTAGATTACCTTCCTCAAGAAGATAACCATCCTCTGCTACCAACTGCTAACGCGGGATTACTGGTTACTAATTATCTTACCAAATCCCATTTCCTGTCGACTGAATCGTTGGTACCTGTCTTGAGTAAAAGGTAATCTCGCAATAAAGCAATCAATTTAAAAACTTACACCACTCTAAATGAACACTGACCAAAATTAAGTTTTAAAGATTTAATATAAAGTCAAAGATAACTGAAGATACAAACTTCTCAAAATGAGATTAAGAAGGTAAATCGGTATCACTATGAACATGAACTTTTTGAATAGTCTGAGTCTGAAAAACAGAATAATAAGTACAACTTCCAATAACATGAGCGTTGCCAAAATGGATACAAGTTGCAACCTCAAAGTCATTACAGAAAAGAAAATTAAGGTTAGTCTGTCCCTACACTATATTAAGTGACATCCCTACTTAGCAAGATCTTAACCCTCTAGGTGTCAGCCGTGGTGACTTCCTAAGAAGATCACGCACTTCTCTTTGTCTCTTCTCTGATGATGGGTCTCTCCTGATCAGCCTATCTGCCTACCCATCCGCTTCCTTAGGCTCCAGAAATCATCTGCTCTGCTCTCCTCCCGGGTCACTTTCCCTAATACCAAATCACATTTCCAATAGAAACGCCCCTTGGGACGCCCCTCACGTGGTACATCTTTGCGCGGCAAACTCCATGATGGTACTCTTGAAGACCCTCGTTATAGTTGACCTTGGTTCCCAGGCTCCTTCTTCCGTGCGCTGATACCCCCTGAAATTCCTGGAAACTCCTACAGGCCTGCGCAAGGCGCCACTGAACAAAGACCCTTTCATTCGAGCTGATTAGGACCCTCGCACCTGCATACAGCTCATCCTGCAGTGGGCCTCAAATTCCAGACTCCACCATATCTTTGGTCATAAAACACTCTCAAAGCTCCATGCTGGACACCTCACGACCTCTCCTCTAACGAGCACATGGCAATTTAAACTACATGACATTATCTGCTCTGGCCTACTTGATTTACATGCAGCAGGTCCCTGCACTCTTAAAACGTTAACTTGATTTAAACAGCAAACATTCTTAACTAGCATACGTTTCTAAAATAACACATCTATAAAGCATATACTTTTAACCCTAAGTTCAATAGTACATTTGGAAGAACCATGTCAACCTTATCTCACGTAAATTTAGCAGCACGTTCAGGTTTGCTGTGAATTGCCCTAAGGCCTACACATAATACTGGATTTTCAAAGTTACATTTAATTTGGACATGACTCTTTTTAACATGAGAACATGAGGTTTTCACATATATTCCAACATTTCTATATTAATCTCACACCGTTACAATTATAGTTACTCTACTTAACATTCTATACGTTTCACTACTGAATATAAACCACTCTGTATATTTCACTCCTGGATATAAAATACTCGTGTGCAAAACATGTTTAAACTAACTACGTGCTTGTAAATATGGTGTACTTATACATTTTTTTCAAACTCGTGCTCTCTCAGTTGTGCTGATGACGGAGCGGTTCTGTCATGGCCCGCCCGACGCGCCTGCGCGGTGCTGTTTTCGCGCCTGCGCGGCACTGATTTCGCACCTGCGCGGCGCGTTCTATTGAGCTGGCGGGGCCATGACGGAACCGCTCCGTCATCAGCACAGCTCACCCGAGGCTGGTGACGGAGCGGTTCCGTCACCAGCGTGTGAGCGACGCGCAGCCCCCCCGCCCCCTTAGCGCTGTGGCGGAATAGCCGCCGCAGCAAAGGTGTTAATCTCCCCGTGCCTAACAAAAATTTATGTGTCCTCATGTAACACAACTGGTGCTTGTGTAAAGTTCTCTGATACCTTCGGGTCAAGTTCACGCTACATAAAACTCCATAAAAAAAAACATACAGTACATATAAGATATGCAAGTACAGTCAAAATTATAAATCGGTAAATCAAAAGCCTAATGACGAAATTTCCAGTAATTTTAAAGGACATAACTAGGGAATGCATCATTCCCGTGAAAAGTTAGGTTTTGAAATCGCTGCCGTTTGCGAAATATCCGCAGCCTAGTATGTGATTCAGTTGGTAATGTTAAGATTAAAGTACACATGGTCAGTCATGGAGGACATCCGATCACTTAGAATGCTTTTCTCACACATGGAAGTCACCAACATATTTAAAAAGCAGAAATATTTAAAATGCAGAAAAACCAATGTAAAGTCATAATATGGTCGCCTTTTCAGCGTTGCATTAGCATGCAGAAATGCACCCGGGGCAGTCACCGGATCAGCTCCAGTTGCTCTGGTGTCCTTGGCATTCCTGTGATTGTTTCTTGTCTGACTTCAGTTAAAAGAGCAATCACTGGTGGTGACGGTTGTCACTTGTTGTCCTCATGGAGGCTGAGATCTCGGGATTGCAGTGGGTAGGTGCAGAGAACGGTTCGCCATCCTCTAAGTGTTCTTCTCGGAGATCTTTATGTCCCAGTTCTAATGTCAGAGTGGAGCCCCACATAGCACTACCTCGTCGTCGCCCTTTTAAAAACTGCCATCTCAGACAGACGGCGTGGAGTGAACTACCAATAGAGGGTAACGAGGCGGGCCATAAAATGTTAAAAGCATGCAAGACGTGCCGCACAGACCTGTAGAACTGAAAGCAAAAAAAAAAGCGGTCGGGTGCAGGGAAAGGATGAATGACAGGGCACAGCAAACTGGAGTGGAAGGGGCGGGACCGGGGCGGGATAGGGGTGCGGCCTATGTAGATAATTAGGCGGCTCTTGAACACCTGAGGAATGACAGGGGGGAGCGGTCGCCAAAAATAGGTGGGCGGGGCCAGGGCGGCCAAAGACCGACCGCCAGTGCAGATTGACAAACTCTATCAGCTGTTGAGGTCTTGAGCCCCGCCGGTGACCCCCTGAGCGTCGGGAGGCAGTCCGCGCAGAGAAGGAGGAACGCGGGTACTGCCAGTCCAGAGAGGTTGCTGGCATAGTGCAGCGACAGAGGTGCCTAGACGCGGAGAGGGAGGCGCTATCCAGGCATTTCCTGCGTGAGCCCGGCAGCGTGGTTCTTTGGTGTCATTTGGGCACAAGAACCGAAGGGACATCTTCGCTGTTCGGAGGATTCCGGTGCCAGTGAAAGAAACGGCGCTTCCTAATTCCATGAGTGGCGGGGGTGTATCTGGGAGAGTGTGTGCTTCTAGGTGAAGAGGGAGGCCCCTAGATTACAGAGGTGGGCCAAGCTAATTTATTTCTATGTTACATATATTAATTGCATAAGAGGAAGGACGAATGCGTCTCCGTGTGTGGTGTTTTTTTCTCAAGCGAGGTAAGCTGCTATCGGTGTGTACTGAGGAAGGAAGCTGTTAATGCGTTTACTGATGAGTACGATGCTACATAGAGAAAGTGGCGGCTTAAGGAGGTTAAGTGCTTCTTGTGTGTAGAGTTGTGGATCTTTCAGCTAGGTAAGGGGCCACTCTGTTGCGAAGTGGATGCCTCTGAGACGTAGCAGCTGGTACAGCCGCTGTTGAGTCGCTTTAATATGCGCTGCACCACCTTGAAAAGATACTTTGCACATACTTACAGCACGATCTGACCTGCCAGTAACATGCATGGTCTGTAGCTTTGTTTCTTCTCACCTGTCCTGCACTGAGAAGCTCTGAGCATCAACGCTGCACAAATTCACCTGCATTGTTCAGTGACTTACGACTCATTTGTTTCTGTCTCAGAAATCTGGCCTTGCTTCCTGGCTCATTGGTGGAACCTCCATTGTGCCCTCGGGCCCTGCGTCACCCATCTGAAAGGGCGCCACCACTGGTCACAAGTTCCACAGCCAGTGTCTAATTTTAACAGGTGGCTGCAGGTGGTGGCCCTCTGGCACTTATTTGTGGGGACCAGTACTCACTTTTCGTTTTCAGACTTTGACCCAGAGCATGAGAGAGGAAACACATGCAAGAGGAAGAGAGGAGAAAGAGAAATACAGACATTGACAAAGGGACAAAGCAGTGATAATACAGAACATGAAAGAGTGAGATAATGAGGCAGAGAGTTTCTGGTGGTGGATTAGAGATGCATGAGGTGGAATCAAAACTATGGAGCCTTGGTATTCGCCACCCTCAAGATTCAGTAGCTCTGGCCGCGGAGTTATGAGCAGAAATGTGCAGCTTGGCTCTTAATTCCTTTACAAATAAAGTACTGACCACAGCAGACTTTCAGAAAGTTTTCCTTGAGCACATTCTGTATCCTCTACCTGCTTTGCTTTTGACTAGGCACTGTGTGTGTGTGTTTGTGTTAAGAATCTAACTAGTAGCGCTGCACATACTTAGGTTATAAGGTTCCAAGTGGGTTGATAGTTTTTTTTAGTTGATGGTCACCTAATTTGACAGCCACCACCACTGCTATCCCAAAACATCTATTCCTATTCAGCTACAATGGCCCCCAGGTCAGCCGCCACCCTCCCAGGGGAAGACTTCTCCTTCGTCAGTCGTACTGTGAAGTTCCTGCTCTTCTTCTTTAATATGCTCTTCTGGGTAAGTGCTAATCATGCTATTAGTCCCGTTATTTACACAGTGTGTATGGCATTATGAAATGTCGTAGCAAGCAGCCCTTGCTTGTCTTTTCTATACTATACCCATTGTCAGCCATATGTGATTTTGAAGTGTGGTGTAGTTTGTGAAGTAACATTGATCACGGAGTACAGTAATACTGGACTCAATTGCAGACTAGGTTCATGGCATATTTATTATGTATAAGACATGCGTTACTTGATCCCAAGCTCCACAATCACAAGGCACTCTGAAATTCACTTCATACAATGTAAAAAATGTTCTTCACATCTTATTCATGTTATGTTTTCTTTAATTTTCATTATTTCGTTAATTATTTCATCATTAACTTTTCACTGATTCATATGTTGATTTCACAATTTTTGTTATGCCCAATGCATTTCAAGCAAAAATGCCCTTCCTCAGGGGACTTCGTTCTGCAAAATTGAAATAATAATATGTCGGTACATTTTCATTTCAATGTGCAAACACGTATTAACCGTTCAATAATAATCAACCTTAGAGCACTTCTTGTTCCTATTTTGTTACCTTACACCTTATAGCCCTTGTGTGAAACACGTTATCTGATTCAACATTCCACAGTGCTTTAATGTTTAATCTGTTTGTGTTTTCGCTTGAGGTTTTTCAATACTTGTTCATAGCTGTGAACAATAAATAAAGTACTACTTTAACTCACAGTGTCCAAAATCTAATATTGGAGCCCACGATGTCTATCTCGCTTAAAATCTTACCGAAAAACTCGAACAAGAACGCCTGTAGCGGTTCCTCCTCTCTTCTACGGGTTCGTATATTTTAGCGTGCGTCACTCTAGCCTAGTTGTACTCTATTGTGTTAGCCGGTCCGATCACGTGATGTGAGTTTTAGTGACTGAGCTAGAAAACGGACTCTAGTCTGGATGCTTGTGAACCTCAAATGAATAACTTGTACTTGCGCCCATGACTAACCGTTTAACCTGATAACCCCTGTATCCTACGTGATTTACACCAAGGTGTCTGAACATGCTCAGAAAATACATATTATAAACAATTACTGTTAACGTGAATAATACATGCAAAATTGCACACCTCACACGCATTCGTTAAACAATTCTCTACATGTCATCCAATCTCATCAAATATATAGTACAATTGATTATTGTCCGTTTATATGAAGCAGCTAAATTCTATCCGTTCATTTAACCCTTTCGGGTGCAGGGTGCATAAAAAGTTCATCCAAAATGTCTCTCTCCTTAGCAGTTGGGTGTTGTTGTCTGTTCCTGGTCGGGTTGTCACCAATTCTAATATGCAAAATTTTAATTGTGAGGGATTATGTTTCGCTTCGTTGAAGTGAACCTCCACTGTAGATTTAAGATTCTTTAATCTTATATTGCTCTTATGTTCCGTTAGTCTGGTTTTTATCTTTCTTTGGGTTTTGCCCACATAGGACAATCCACACGGACATCTTAACATATATATCAGGTTGCTGCTGTCACATGTCCCTGATACCTTTAACTTGACTGGTGTACCTTTCGTGGGGTGATTGATTACGTTCCCTTTGATGATCGCAGAACAATTTCCACAATTATGGCATGGCATTGTGCCTTTGTATTTCTCTGTGTCTGACTTTTTTGGATTTTTTATGAGTTCCTTGATATTTTTCGTTCTCTCATATGCAAATATTGGAGAGTTTAAAAAGATGCCTTTGAAATCTTCTTCCAACGCAAGCAATGGCCAATGTTTGTTTATTGTTTTCTTGATACTGTGACTGCGTGTGGAAAATTTTGACACAAATACACATCTTTTTTCTTCTGATTTTGTTTTTCATTGACAACGCTTTGGAACAGGAAATAATCAACCAAAAAGACAAAGAGTATTTGTTGAACACAAATCCTTCTATACCATATATCTATATGACACCGAAGATTCATAAAAATGCCACAAAACCACCACTACGTCCAATAGTTTCAACCATAGGATCGATACATGAACCCATAGGGAGGTTCATAGACAAACATCTACAAAATATTGTTCAAAAATCGACCACATATATAAAAGACACCACCCATTTTCTAAACATCCTGGAGGAAGAAAAGATCAATTTCACAAAGGATATGATTATGGCAACAGTGGATGCAAAATCCCTGTATACATCCATCCCACATGACCTGGGATTGACAGCTGTGGAAAGTTTTTTGATAAACGAAGAAAAAAGTGTAAGTTTGAAAATATTCATCATGGAATTGATTCACTTTACGTTGTTTCATAGTTACTTTGTGTGGAAAGAGAAATATTATGTACAATCCTCAGGAACCAGCATGGGAAATTGTGCAGCGCCAACGTACGCGAATACATTCATGCACAGATTTGAATTGGACAATATATTGAATCAAAAAACATGGCAGAACAACTTAATCCTCTACAAGCGTTTTATTGATGACATTTTTGTCTTATGGAAAGTCTAGAAGAAGCGTTACAAGATTTGAACAAAATCAATGAACGAATTCAATTCACGTTTACAATCAACAAAAAAAGCATTACATTTTTAGACGTGGCTATATTGAATGTGGAAGGACAAATAACTACAAGTGTGTTCACAAAAAGCACAGACAGGAATAATCTTTTACATTACAAAAGCTTTCACCAACCATCACTTAAAAAACACCTTCCATTCTCGCAACTGGTCAGAATAAAGAGGATTACCTCAACAGAAGAATCATACTACAAACACAAATTAGAGACCTTAAATAAATTCAAAAACAGAGGATATCCGGAACCCATTCTGAACGCCGCTGCGGAAAGAGCAGACAAATTACAAAGAAAACACCTGTTAGCATCCAAAACAAAATCAGAAGAAAAAAGATGTGTATTTGTGTCAAAATTTTCCACACGCAGTCACAGTATCAAGAAAACAATAAACAAACATTGGCCATTGCTTGCGTTGGAAGAAGATTTCAAAGGCATCTTTTTAAACTCTCCAATATTTGCATATGAGAGAACGAAAAATATCAAGGAACTCATAAAAAATCCAAAAAAGTCAGACACAGAGAAATACAAAGGCACAATGCCATGCCATAATTGTGGAAATTGTTCTGCGATCATCAAAGGGAACGTAATCAATCACCCCACGAAAGGTACACCAGTCAAGTTAAAGGTATCAGGGACATGTGACAGCAGCAACCTGATATATATGTTAAGATGTCCGTGTGGATTGTCCTATGTGGGCAAAACCCAAAGAAAGATAAAAACCAGACTAACGGAACATAAGAGCAATATAAGATTAAAGAATCTTAAATCTACAGTGGCAGTTCACTTCAACGAAGCGAAACATAATCCCTCACAATTAAAATTTTGCATATTAGAATTGGTGACAACCCGACCAGGAACAGACAACAACACCCAACTGCTAAGGAGAGAGACATTTTGGATGAACTTTTTATGCACCCTGCACCCGAAAGGGTTAAATGAACGGATAGAATTTAGCTGCTTCATATAAACGGACAATAATCAATTGTACTATATATTTGATGAGATTGGATGACATGTAGAGAATTGTTTAACGAATGCGTGTGAGGTGTGCAATTTTGCATGTATTATTCACGTTAACAGTAATTGTTTATAATATGTATTTTCTGAGCATGTTCAGACACCTTGGTGTAAATCACGTAGGATACAGGGGTTATCAGGTTAAACGGTTAGTCATGGGCGCAAGTACAAGTTATTCATTTGAGGTTCACAAGCATCCAGACTAGAGTCCGTTTTCTAGCTCAGTCACTAAAACTCACATCACGTGATCGGACCGGCTAACACAATAGAGTACAACTAGGCTAGAGTGACGCACGCTAAAATATACGAACCCGTAGAAGAGAGGAGGAACCGCTACAGGCGTTCTTGTTCGAGTTTTTCGGTAAGATTTTAAGCGAGATAGACATCGTGGGCTCCAATATTAGATTTTGGACACTGTGAGTTAAAGTAGTACTTTATTTATTGTTCACAGCTATGAACAAGTATTGAAAAACCTCAAGCGAAAGCCAGTGACATAACACATGTAAGTGAAAACACAAACAGATTAAACATTAAAGCACTGTGGAATGTTGAATCAGATAACGTGTTTCACACAAGGGCTATAAGGTGTAAGGTAACAAAATAGGAACAAGAAGTGCTCTAAGGTTGATTATTATTGAACGGTTAATACGTGTTTGCACATTGAAATGAAAATGTACCGACATATTATTATTTCAATTTTGCAGAACGAAGTCCCCTGAGGAAGGGCATTTTTGCTTGAAATGCATTGGGCATAACAAAAATTGTGAAATCAACATATGAATCAGTGAAAAGTTAATGATGAAATAATTAACGAAATAATGAAAATTAAAGAAAACATAACATGAATAAGATGTGAAGAACATTTTTTACATTGTATGAAGTGAATTTCAGAGTGCCTTGTGATTGTGGAGCTTGGGATCAAGTAACGCATGTCTTATCCATAATCCTCCCATGCTCAGTGGGAGTATCACAGGAGCACCAACCACATTGCTGAAACATTTAAATAAATTTGGAACGACAGAGTGCGGAGCCATACCCATAGTGGTTCTAATATTTATTATGTAAACATATTGCATGTTTTTTATTGGTGCAATAATATATGCTAAACATATTGGTTTCAACTGACGTTAAACATATTTGGCATAAATGCTTAGATAGGGGACCTCCGCAGCTGCAACATTATTCGGAGCCAATATGCCATCCTCAAACTCAGTTGGATCATTTTCTGAAAGACTCCCAACAGCAGTAAAACCTCAAACAGCTCCATGTCACAAAGACATATTGATCGTAATAATCTGACCACTGTTATTAAATCCCCTTCTACGTATCCTAGGTGGATTACACTCCGGGCTGTCGCTGCTGAACTGTTTTATTACCTGCACAATCTGTTCTTTCGGCTTTGATGTTATCCTTCAATTTACTCAGTTGTTGACTGGCATCTACTCGCCCTTTCCTGCCTCCCATCCACTAGCTTTCTAAGGTTCACTATTAACACCAGTAAGAACATTTGATTATGATGCATCAAAATGATTGCCGATGGTTTAGCCACATTTATATTGTATACTTTTACTCTCGCTCTACTCCATCTTGGCTTCATTCAACTAGATCTTGATATGTAACTAAAGTAGCAAAATATTTAATAGTGTGCCATACAGCCGACTGGTATGGTTGGTGCAAATAGATTGCTATACTGTGTCATCCTATTTCTTTCTTCTTTTCCTTTATGTCATTTCCCATATACCTTCATGTACCACCTTATTAAAAATGCAAAAAAAACCACTTTAAATGATTTCCCTCATGACTGATTCCAAAGGTGAGAAGAAAAGTAATTATGGGAGCCTGTGCAAAAATCCCTTATTTGGTAAACTGATGGATAGCCCCAGGTAACTACTAAAGAAGATGCCAGTGGTCTTGTTGTGACAAAGGTATTTAGTACAAAAAGCTCTCAAGGAGAATCAAATCCAACTAAAATTACGTAAAATTTTGTTGGAATAATGACATAATTTTGGAAAACGTTATATGAATATCTGCGTTGACTAAACTGTCTACAGAGTCAGAATAATATTGTTTATTGGTGTATTGTAAACTCATTATACATTTTGAAGATGCCTTGGTGTGGGTCAATTATGTATCACTCCCATTAATATTCATTTGAACATTTCAAGAAATAATACAAATGATTTTACACATTAATGGTGAATAACAATATTTGTACTTTATTACTCTATAATTTTCAACTTGACACTTAGACCGTATCCTTCTGCATGAATCAATGAGTTGTATGTGAATGCAATGTAGCAACCCGTTCCCTTTCATTGTGAGACGGTAGCACATGGAATAATGCTTTTGTTCCATTTTGATACATACTCTTAGTTTAAAAGCTTTTTCTACTATTTGTCTATCAAGGGCGTCGTTATTAAAAATGTACTAAAGTTTGGGCACACGTCAGCCTTTAATTGCACCAGAGACAATCTTTCTTGTGCCACGGGGGTTGTTCCAGTGCCACATTTGCCACATCCTTCCTACACGAAGAAATGGCTTTCTCCAAAGAGGTCAATTTGTAACAAGTCTAATTCTACGCCAGTGCTAGAATGAAGCTGTCGTGTTTAGTTGCATTAAACTAGAACTAACTTAATTCACCAACCCTATAAACCTCACCTTTTGTCGAAGCATTTAAAATACACAGACCATTTATTTTCCTTTCTTCAGAACTCTACATCATACTGTTCAGCCAACACAGTCGTTATTTAGCCTATTTCAACCAGAGTTTGTTGACCGATTCTGTAATCCCTACATTTATTGAGCAGCTCTGAGACCGCATGCGGTGTAATCCATTATTTAAGCGGATGTCATAGATATTTGTGGATCAACCAGGAAACGTTATAGTTATTATATAGGGCTTATTTACAGTTTGTGCAAGAAACATATTTTTGGAAGAAGGTGCTCTCTGCAGTACCGGGCAAGTTTAGCATTTCACATTGTCACTTATGAGAAAAAGAAGGGGATGCTTGATTTTACATGATGGCATGGGGTGATAGCTTTATGCTTTGCAATAACATAGTGGGCAAAAGCATGATGTAGAGACATGGCAAGGGTGGGGAGGGACTATTGTAACAGAGGGAGAAACACAGAGAGGTTATGTAGGGAGGGATGAACACAGGCGCAGAGACACACAGAACCAAGATTGCCAGTTAAAGATACAGAGACAGAGAGAAGTAAAGGGAAAAGCATCGGGTGGGGACGAATGTAGACCGAAGTAAAGGACGCACAATGAGGATCAGCACAATGTGTAGTCATGGTGGTCCTGAGTGGTCTCCTCCATAGATGAATCAGTGCCATCTTGTTAGATGTGGTATTGTGCACCTGAGGTGCTTGTTGTGGTTATTCGGCCACAGCTAAACTATGGATACTGGGCCCGCTACAGCCAGGCTACATGGGACTGCAGTTGGGTGTTGCAACTAATCTACAGTTTTCATTATCTCACAATGTCATTCTCCCTGACACTTTGTTTTCTCTATAAAAGGCTTTTCCAACGAGTAGCTCATGAGCTACTGGTAGCTCTCCAGCTACCTGTAAGCAGCTCCCCTGTGTGCAGCCCAGCCTACTAAATTAGAAGCTGTTGCTTGGTTGAATAATATACATATACCAACATTGAGATTGTATATTCAGTAGGAAAATGTGTTTATTTTCAGAACTCATAAGCTGATATTTGTAGAAAAATAGACGAATTTCCCAAATGTATTTAAAGATGATATTTGAGTGATAAATCATGTGGTATTGGAGAGATGTTTTGCAAATGTTTTTACCTCTATGCCAGAGGCATTGTAGCTACGGATGTTATTTATTACTTATGTAGAGGCATCCCATATTGACAAAGCCTTTTGTTTAATTTCTGCTGGCACCTTTCCTGATGCACTGAGGTGATCACTGCTAGTAATCTTGCATATAGTGGCCACTTATGTAATCTTGTCTTATGTGATCCCTTTTACAACACTAATAATGAAAGCAGCTCTTGAAGTTCTATTGGACATAAATAACTACAGAAAAGGTTGGAGACCCTTGCTACATAATGTTCAAGGGTAGTGATGCTTGTGCCGCCCCTCTCATTTGTTAATTTGGAATGACGCCTTTACAGGTCCTCTTGGTCAATTGTTTTCTAGGGAGCAAGCCCTTTAAATGTGTGCACACCTATTCCATCCTACATTTTAATTGTGAGTCTCTGTTTTCCAGCAACGCAATCAGCATCTTGGTGCCTACTGGAGGTGCACCATGTATTTTTTTACCTGCAGAACACCAGCACCTATTGGTCTGGGGTTCATTCAACGTGCACTCCGCCCCCACCCCTCTAGGCTATATGGGGACTGGCTGTTGGTGGCATCTGGGAGCCTAGTGAAGGAACAGAATGTGTTGCTTGTGCTCATGGGAGTGGAATCAACCAACCCTCTCTGGGAAAGATCCAGTCAGTCCTCCATTGTCAGAGTCCATTTCTTTCAACTAAGTAATGTTTAGGTTTACCTGGTGGCTTTGTGTGGTATAAATGGAGTTCGTTATGAGAGCAAATTGAATGCAGCACAAGATGATGGTTCACCTTCCTTTACATTTTAGCAGCCACTGGGACTCCCTCTGAGAGACCCCATCCACGTTTAAATCTACTGCAAGCTGAATGCAATCAAATTTGCTTCACTAATTACAAAACTTGACATTAACAGACATTTGTTAATACCGGGTCTCGCTTCATATGTTGAAAAACATTGACTTATTTTGTTTGCTAATAGCTGGTGTTTTTATCATATTGATTAGTAATACAATGGAGACTGCAATCCCATTAGCCCGTCTTCAATTTCCTCATTACAGGCCACGTGTAATGTCTGTAGTCTCCTATGATAAAAAAACAAGCATTTGCAATGCAATAGGTCTCGCCTTTGTGAGAGTTTGAGCTATTGGCATTGTAAATGACAATGCCTTTCATTTTTGTGCTTTGAAAACCTGTAAGCGGTCCGTAACACGCACTTTATACTAATAGTCCTTGCTTATGAGAAGCCAGGCTGGCAGTAAAAGAGGCGCAGTTACTGCCAGCCTTGCTTCTCGTAAGCAGGGACTATAAGTACAAAGTGCGTGTTACGGACCGCTTGCAGGTTTTCAAAACACATAAATAAAAGGCATTGTCATTTACAATGCCAATAGCTCAAACTCTCGCAAAGGCGTTGCATTGCAAATGCTTGTTATCTTTTAGGCACCAGATTGCTTTGGCTAGAGTGCCTGATGCTTACAATGTTATGAAGCATAATGTAGTTGATGAAAAATTAACTGCCTAAACAGCTGAGACTTATGAACAATTAACTACCTAACAGCTGAGACTTATGTCTGTGTCTTAGCGAGCAAACCTTTATTCACATATACATTTTGTAATTTTCCACAAATGTAGATTAGCCAGAAGGAATGGTCCCAGGTAAACAAAATATTCAGTATATTATTGAGTGATCACTCACGCACGGTGTGAAAGCTTTTAAGGAACAGCATAGGTTAAAATGTCCCAGTACATTTGATCCATGGCAACTACCTAGATACATGTGCAATATTTAAATAAACACGATGCAATATGAATTCATATCATCATTGCATGGTTACAGTAACAGAGTAGTTTATCTGTGGTGCTGCATTACAACTGTATGTGGTATTATGCATGCGCCCGGGAGATCAAGGATGTGTTTGAGTGCGTTTGTTAATTTACCTTTGTAGATATATTTTCACTTTAACAGAGAAAACAATACTTGATTGTTACAGCAGTTGTAATGGAATATAACAGCAGTTGGCCCCTTCACATCACGATAGATAGAAAGAAAAAAAAACACCCAAATTAAATGTCCGCCGCTGGAAAGACAAGTGTTTGGTGCTGTCTCTTTCTGTGTAATCCAAAGCCAATATGATATATATTACAGAAGCGGTTTATTAAAATATTCATGCTTTCAGCCACCATGTACAAAATAACCTAACAAGACACGTCATGCTCTCTATGTGCCTTAATTGGTCCGAGGGTTACATGATCCATCTAACCATAGCACTAGTGAGAATGTTCCTTTTTTTGCCTGCCTCTCGGATCTCGCTATCTGGTTAACAAAAACTCACTACTATATGTGTTGCACAGCTAACCAATAATTCTCTGCCATCCTCGGTCAAAGGTGCAATTTTCATTTAGGCTATCGAACGAATGGGCGTGACCACTGTTGAAGAAGGCCTCTTTGTGGAGAGAGCGAAGGGGCCTTTGCCAAAGCTGTACTCTTTGTGCTCTACAATTTCTGACGTCTCCTCTCGTGTGCCTCTGGATCTTAGGACTACATACGATATCAAAGCTTCTGATGTGCAAAGAAGGTTGAAGGTGCTGGTTAGAGCCATTAACCTTTAACAAGCCTCTAACAATTGCTGGAGTGAGACTTGAGAGGGAGTGGGGGCTGATCAACACCGAATGGAGCAGACGAGGTCTGTTGTGATGTACAGCTCCATCCAGTATCCTTGACCGCATAATGACAATTACAGTGCCTGTCATAATACAGGGCGTGAGAGGGTCGTTGCGTGGAACTGCCATACCTTTCTCTGTGTAAGTTTGAGAAGGCAATACTTTAACACATAAGTAAGTCTGCCTGTCGCACAGCAGAACTGACTTTTACTCTAACATGATTAACCCCATCGGTATACATATCCCTGTACCTCCCCTGGGCTCTTAACACAGCAGTAGACGTCTCTCAGGTCACACTGAAATTGGCACTGGGTGTGTCCGAAACACTTGTTCCACTGCCTGAAACAGTAGTTTGATTGCCGCCATTGTAAAATTTATATGGTGCAGACACCAGTCCAATGACGTCATGGCCAGAGCTGCCAACTCTTGAGCTGGGCAATCCGGTTCGAGTCTCGGAGCAGCTTAACATCCTGTGAATCACACTATGTTAAAAAGGCAATTACTGAAGACCATCATCCTCTCCTGAAGTTATAATGCCAACATCTGCTAAAAGCAGCATTACGGAGAACCCTTCATCTACTAAAATCTGCATCACAGATTACTATTATGCCTATATGGCGTAATAGCTAATGCAGCCTGGCTTTGGAGCTGAGGAGCAGGGTTCAATTCTCCATGTCGACTCAACATCCGATTCTGGGCTAATCGCTCGATTTGCCGTGCAAAATGTAAACCAATAATTTAAGCAGCCTCTGCCAAATGTAAACAATTTAGTCTAAGTGGCCTCATGGAAAGTATTAGAAGTCCTCATACGTCACAGTACAAAGATGGCTTCGGCCTGTCGAAATGGGCCGTAGTAAAAGAGGACAAGGGGGTAACAAGTAAGCCCAATTGCCAATTGCGCACCAGCGTTTAACATAAACACAGACGCAAGCCAATTAAAAAGAAGGGCGTAGCTTAAAGCCCCCTTCTCAAACGGTATCGATTCCAAAAGCCCTCGCATGGCGAGGGCAGCGTATGCACACTGCTAACGTCAGGCGAGACCTAAAAATGGCATAGCTGCTGAACTAGAATAAGTTTTATAGCAGTTGTGTTCTGAAGTCAACATGCCTGCTGCCCCTTCCAGCAGACAGTGTGAAAGGCGGGTTGCAAACCATAATTAGAATTGCTTTTTAGACACAGAAAATTGAAAAGGGGGTTTTCTTGTTTCTTTTTTTATAAAGAAAAAGTGATCAAAAGAAATGAGATCATTTTGAATACGTTAACTTTTTTCCACACTATAAGTCGATCTTTCCCAAACTGTTAGTCAAAACTTACTGGTGGCTTGTAAGATGATTTTTAGTGTTTCATGAAAGTCCATGCAATAAATAAAGATGCCTTTTAAATACTGTATTTATCTTATCACGTTTTCTGTTCTTCAAAGACGAAGGTGAAATGTAAGGCTGGATCTTCTGACAGGTTGCTGCTTATGTTTTTTAACATGGGGATTGGTGTTTTCAAACTCCTCCTACTTGCAGCTACAGAAAGTAAAGTGAATTATGTGGCAACCTTTCTGGGGTACACCGGGCCGGTTCTAGGATTTGCGAGGACCTGGGCTAAAATTGAATGTGCGAGGCCCCTCTAATGCTTTAGGAGACCATTCACAGACACTGTGGGAGGCCCATTGTCCAGCATTTTGCCCCCCCCCCACAGTTTTAACTTTCAGACCACAAGCATTTCTCACACCTTCAGTCCGACAGGTGTGAGAATTGCTTGTGGGCTAAAAGTTAAAACTATGAGGGTGCCAAAATGCTGGACAATGGGCCTCCCACGGTGTCTTTGAATGAGTCTCCTGTCAATTGAGGGAGCGTCTCCCTCCCCTATGCCTCAAGACACCATCCCTGAGAGGCCTGGGGAGGGGGGTCCCTCTGAAGGACCTTAATTGCAAGGCGACACCTTTCTCTGAAATAGATCGCCAGGGAAACAACAGGACACACCACCAGTGCGTGGCCCCATGCTGGTGGGCTGAGTGCGAGGCCCTGGGCAGGTGCCCACGCTGCCCATGCCTAGCGCCGGCCCTGGGGGTACAGGGAGTGGGAATGGGAGGACCTAGTATGTCATTTTTTGTAGCACACAACAAAATGTAAATATCTACAAATTAACTGTACAGATTCAGCAGTTATGAAAGCAAAAAGAAAGCATTTTTTGTAATTCTAAAGTGTGTTTGACACAAGATTTTAATGGGATCAGAACAAATCAAGACCCTTTATTTAGTGATGTAAAAAATGATAATCACTGACCCCCCCCCCCTCCCCCAATTTCCTTACTTTATCTTTTGTGTGCAATAAAGTTTAATCAGTAAACTGAATGTCTTTGCAAAATTAGTGGCCATTTCAATGGAAAATGTGCGATCTGTAAATGACAGTGTGCTACCACTCAATGCTGCGGCTAGGGCGACTGACTCCGGAATCTGGGGATCACGGTTCGATCCCCAGCACCGGCGGCAGATTAGCTCAGCACCATGTGACTCTGGGCAATAGCTTGCTTAATCTTCCCGACAGCCCCCAGCGCCTAGAGACCCTTGCGGGTGATTGTGCACTTTACAAATGTGGATTATTATTATTATTATTAATGCTTTAGTTAGATTAAAAAATCACCCACTGCATGTCCATTAAAGCTAAGTGGGTCATGAATATTTGTCATTCAAAAAATTGGGTCGTGGTTCTAAAAGTTTGGGAAGCACTGCTATAGGTCATTGCAGGAAAGATGGCATCTCTGCATATTTTTACACAATCGGGGTCACAAAACTTTTAATGTGCCTTACATTAAACTGATACTTATATATGTTTTGCAAACATTATTAACTTCTTTTTGGTGTGTTCTATTTCATAATATTGATTCTGCTTTTATTTTTCTAGTCTGCAATGCACATGAAATCGCCAGGCACCAAGGATTTAGGCAGTGTGTGGGAAGGACATCCTGTATTATAAATATATTGCAAGGCCTTTGGCCTTGTCCCTCTATATGTCCATTGAACTACTCTGTGACTTTAAATATCCTTTGAAAGTATGGCAGGGTGTACTTTAGTGACCATGACACAGACATATATGGGATACAGTTTCAAAAAGTAGTAACAGATAAAAGCCTAAAACGGTCACTTTTCTAGCAAGCAAGCTCTTGCAGAACTTTGATAATGAGTAGTCACAGTATCTCCACCCTGTTGATTTTTCTTTTGTAGTTGACACTTGCAGTGTTCGTTTTAAGATTTTCTTTAAAGATGTTCATTTTAAATGTCAAATTGGTTCATGAACACACCACAGCCCGCCTTTGGCCATCTGTCACTGTGAAAGTGGGAGTTTGTTTGCTATTCCCATATAGCTCTGGCACTTTCTTCAGGTTACAGATCTCTCCTTACCTTAGTCGTGTGTGCACCCTTTTTTTGCTATATATTTCTGTACCTTACATGAACAGGTAGAATTATAAATGAGTAAAAAGTCGATAACAAAGATGTCTTCATCTGTGCATTCTGAGTGATAGCTCTTCTCAAGCAAAGCTGGATTAACTATGAAGGCACTCAGAACCTTGAGGTGAAAAAAATCCTTGTAATGTACTTTTTACCCATCTATACTTTTATTTTATCCATTGCCCCTACTTTCATCTGCCACTCAGGGGCAGATGAGTCCTACATAATATGGTCTCCTCTCCCTGTCCCACATGTAAAAAATGTTGTATATATCTGACATCTGCTTCCCAGTCGTCCCACCTCTTTGACTTATCTTCCTTCTCATCCTGAAGCTGCGATCACTAGTCTCCAGCGCTTTGGTCCCTTCCCATGCCGCCTTCGGCAGAAGCAGGAAGCACACAGGCTGCCTTCCCTGCAATGCAGCGTTGTCATTGGTCTGAGCACTGTGGTTCGGAGCTCAGACGGGGAATGGGAGCCTGGGTATGTTTCTCACCAGGCTGTGTAATGCAGCCTGGTGGAGAACATGCAAATTGCACATGCGTGTTTGGCCAGCCCGAGAGGGCTGACCAAACAGTAATGCACACTTAAAGAGTGCAAACCACTCCGCCCTGTAGTGAAAAATAAAATAATAATAACGGGGTTATCATTTTTATTTTTCCTTTCTCCTTCTCTCAGAGCAATGGGGCGACGCTCTCGGCCTTATTGGAGAAGACGCCCCTGTGATCTAGGAAAACAAGGGTGTCCAGTGTAGGATCAGATTCACTCCAGATTTTCTGAACATCCAAATAGGATGAATTACCATAAAATCTAAATAGAAATGATTTGCTTATTCCGTGCTCAACCTGAAACTCTGGCATGAAGTGGGCCCTCTTGATTCTGTGTTGGACACCCCTTCTATAAAGGCACCAGGAAGCATGCAGTGCCTTGTAGGGCCCTTAAAGATGTGATTCCTCAGATACGGAGTATATAGGTAAAGAGAAGCACTGGTGAAGAATACAACTTCTATGTGCACATCTATTTCAGATAGTGTTAAACCTTCTCGGTGCTGTCAACGAAAGGAAGAACGCTATAATTAAAACAATTCCTCGTCCTGCTGTCGTTTTTTCTGCATAATATCCAAATGGGAAAAATGCAAAGTCTGCATCTAGAACATGATGCTACGTGGGGTTGGCAGTCCAGGAGGTTGTCGCAGCTGCATCTGCGAAGTTGTTTAAAGTTAAAAAGGCGGAAGCCATGTATGTCTGTTAAAAAGTAGCTGTTCATTGTTAATGTTTACCTGCTGGAGACCAGCTGCAGACTTGGCTTCGGAAACATATAACCACCATTTACACTTTAAGTGCTTCTATTGGCCCTTTTACAGTCCCCGGGACACTAAGTCAACAGGACGGTATGTTACACCTACAACGCAACTTTTACGTAGCATTCCGTTACAACGCAGATTTTACAACGCGGGATCCATTACATCGGATGTCATTACAATGCATGGCATTACATCGCAGATGCTATTACAACGCATACTATTACATCGTAAGTATTGGTAAGTATTTAATTTTTTTTTATTTCATTTAATATTATTTAATTGATTTAATTATTATTTGGGTACAGGGGTGTTTTTAGGTTTTAGGGTAGGGTTTGGGTTTTGGGGTACAGGGGTGTTTTTAGGTTTTAGGGCAGGGTTTGGGTTTTGGGGTACAGGGGTGTTTTTAGGTTTTAGGGTAGGGTTTGGGTTTTGGGGTACAGGGGTGTTTTTAGGTTTTAGGGCAGGGTTTGGGTTTTGGGGTACAGGGGAGTTTTTAGGTTTTAGGGCAAGGTTTGGGTTTTGGGGTACAGGGGTGTTTTTAGGTTTTAGGGCAGGGTTTGGGTTTAGGGATAATTAAATTATATTTACCATTTTAAAATTAATTGAAATATATTTAATAAATTAAATTAATTATTTTACATTAATTACATTTTTTAATTAAATTAATTAAATTAAATAAATTAATATTATTAATTTAATTTAATTTCATTATAAAAAATATGTACATTAAACTAATTACTTTTTTAATTAAATTAAATAAATTTCAATTTTTATTATATTTACATTTATTAAATAGATATTATTTTATTAAATTAATGACATTTTTTAAATGTCTTTTAATTAAATTATTTAAAAAAAATTAATTACAATAAACTAAATAACATTTTTAAAAAAAAGTCAACTTACCCATACTTACGATGTAATGCCATGCGTTGTAATAGCATCTGCGATGTAATGCCATGCATTGTAATGACATCCGTTGTAATGGATCCCGCGTTGTAAAATCTGCGTTGTAACGGAATGCGTTGTAATACAACGCGTTGTACTGACACCAATCCAACAGGACACTTGCTGTCGCAGCCTCGTGCCTGCCATCTCGCGTCAGTGAGTGTGGAAGCGCAGCCGTGCTCGCGGGAGTGTTGTGATGGAACCCACTCAGTTGGAAGAAAATGTGACTGTCATGTGTTGTCCAGTGAAACCTTAATCTCACTACGGGCGACGTCCGGAGTTGTTACTACGTTTGACGTCTGACGTCCAAACCCGCCTGGTAAATACAAGCAGTGGCATAATTCTATAGGAAGATTACAAACCCCTTGTGTCCTTGACGTGGGCAACACTACCCCCAGGCCCCAACTGTACATACAGACACTGGATTTTGGACATTTTTTTTGTTACTAAATCCTTCGGTCATTGTGTTATGTTATGTTATGCTTTCTTACTATAGCGCAACGAATCACCGTGAGGCATCTCGGCGCTTCGCTGTTAACGTTAATCGCAGAAACTTTTCTTTTCCTATTGTTGGGACCTGCCCTTCATTTATCGACTGGACACTTCTTGTGCAGTAACAGTAACGTGCAAATGGCCGTCTCCGCACTTTAAGAGCTGTTACTTTTGCAATTTCAACAGTGCTTCTTTAATCACTCCCAGAGGGCTTGAAGGTTAGCCTGGCCCCTTCCATAAGTTCACCCCTGACGCTCCAATACCAGCCTCTATCGTTTCTGAGTTCTTGGGGGATGGAATCACTCTTGCATACACAATCCTGGGAGACCAGTGCAAAGAGGAACAGGCTGGGGTCTGTAATTCGTCTCTATTGGAAACGAGGTGTCCCGAATTGGGACTTTCCTGCCTAAGTATTTATATCGATTCCTATCATCAGGGTGCTCCTGCAGAGCAAAGGATTCAGCAATAGATTAGAAAAATCAGCATGAGAGCCCTCTCTAGTTGTGGTGGTAGCGCGCTATGGAAGCCCAGGCGACAAACTCTGGGCATGTCTCCCTAATGCCCAAGTTTCCTGATCGATCATAGACCCCTGGAAGGTCGCCATAGTGGCAGATAATGGCCTTTGGTAGGCTGTGTACTCTGTGATGCTGAGTGGAAAGTGGGAGGATGGCTAAAACAAACTTAATATCAATTAGGCGCCAATGCTGGCCGTTTAGATTACTGAGACAGTGATGATGTGCATGTAGAAGGATTTCATGGAACCTATTGTTTCCTGTCGCCATCACTTAATGAAGGCAGAGGAGTTGGCTTTGTCAAAATCACCTACCCCTCCATTGCTTACTTACGCTTTCTTGGTTGCTACTGGTGTTGGTTTCGATGACTGTAATGTAAACTCTGAGAGGGATCCAATCCCCAGATCTAATGACTGTGGACCTGTTCCTGGCAAACTTTTGTTTTAGCAGTGGACACTCCGCGCTTCCCCAATGGCAATCGGAAGGTTCCCGTTCCAAAGCACTGTATCCATTTCACACTGTTTTGTCTGGGCCATTCACGTGGTGGCAGGCACAACAGCCTGAAACGCATGATACTTTTGCAAACCACATTCCCATTTTGGCCTCCGTGTCTCCCTTCTCTGTGTAGATATCACCTTGAAGTGATGCTGTGTCATATTACGCTTTCTTCTATTCAAGATTTTTTATTCTTAAGAACATGCATATTAATATGGATCCATCATATATCACATGAGCAATACAATAGTCTTATGTACATCACCATTACAAAGCTTAAAAGCCGAAAGATAAATTACTCAACTAAGGCACATATTAGATGTCAAGATTTCAGCTATTCAGATTAAGGTAATGGTTCCAAATCCACACAGTATGCATTTTGATTAACTAGTAATACAGGTTCATAAACATTTTTTTAGTACTTATATGTCCAGATCGAAAAGTAGATTTAAGTAGAAAGGGAAAATACTTTCTCAAATAAGGAGAACTTGTCTGAGCAGGTACTTAAAAGCTTGAATATCAGCCATCAAACCACACTGGTCTTTGAATTCTTTTTCCTCTGGGAAGTTTATCTTTTTCAGCTAATCGTCTAGTGTAGTTCATAACTCAACTGCTTCAATATCTGTGTGATAATGTCATTGCACATTGGAACATGGAATTTTCTCGCCCCCATGTATGTGGCAAAAGTTTGTTACAGTTCTTCCAGTTGCACAAAGCCAATTTTTGCCTCAACAGTTATCAACATATCAGCACACCAATCTCTTCCAAGATCAGCTTTATCACAATGAGTACTTAGATTTCCTCATATCGGTTTGAAAGTTATTTGTGACTATGGTTAATTTCAGATTTTACATTAGATCAGAAGAGCTGAATCAACCTGGAATCTGCCATCATGTGTAAAAGGGTACCCTTCTCTTCTTTACATTGTCAACACGTTCTAGTCTCCTGCGAACCATGCTTCTGCAATGCTATTGCAGTGTCTAGTAGCAGTCATGCAAATTATATAACCTCCTCTGCGTAAACATTTGCCCCATAGGTTGAATTAACCAAAAGTTGGCATACCGTAACTCAGTCCCATTATTGTCTACATAAAGTTCAGATTAATTATTTAAGCACTAATTATCTCAGATTGTCTAACATCCTGCATGTATCTCAGGCTTAATGTGTTTTTTCGTTTAACTGGGAGAAGATTGCAACTAGGTCTTCTGTAGGGTTAGTACATTCCAGTATGGCTATAGAAACCTTCTGCTTAAAGAAAGCATAAAAAAATCAATATTTGGGAGGCCTGTCTTCAATTGGAGTTAAATCAATGAGAGAAATTTAACCCAATCCATTAAATATTTTAACATCACTTTCCTTGTATGTTTTCTTGTGTGCCTTTATCAATTTTGGATTTCAATATTTAAAAGCATTAAGCTGCCCACTTTCTTTTTTTACTTTACAAATATGCTTAAATATTTAACCAGACCAGGATTCTATTTTTGTTTTGAGTATTTTATCATGGATTTTACCGTGTTCAGGAATGTGAAATTAATGACACATGTTATGTGCATTCTGACAATTTGTTTGTTCCCAAGCACACCTGGATCTCCTTTACAGTTCGTGGATTTTCCTGTGATTTGGTGATTGTGTTTGGCACTGTTTGGTATTGTTTAGATGCGAGTCATATTGGATAATGGCTTGTGAGGTTGGTGTAAACTAATGTATAGTTAAGTAAATCATTTATTTGATAGTAGCCATATGGAACCTGTTCTGAATGTTTGTGGATGGGTGTACTCAAGAACATTGCAGTTTATTTCGTTCTGATGTGGTGTACAGTTGTCGGCTGCTCGGCTTCAGGTAGTTGTTTTGCTCTGTTGTACCTTTTCCCGTTATGAGGTGTTGATGGCAGTTTACATGTGGTTGTGATGGATTAAAAATAACTTTTCCAGGCGAGTTAATATGTAGATGAGTCAACTAGATATTGTGTAGCCGTTTTGAATGCTTCTGAAGGTGCCTGGAGTTGTACTTAATGCGTACTGTTGTTTTTGTGTGATAGGTGAATATAGCTTCAACTGTTTGTGATCTTGAGATGACAAGCGTTCATGGGGCCAGGAATCTACTATGTACTTTTGAGGAAGTATGAAGTATTTAAATGTATTTAAATGTATATGGATGTACCAACGAGATGGCAAATATATACCTAACAATATCGGTTGTAGCTATGCTGTACATGGTATTGTGCCAGTGGCTCTGTCTAATATGTATTGTTGATCTTCGGCAAGATATGAATCGAACTTGGGGGCCGATTATGATGGCGGACGGACCTGAGTCCGTCCGCCACCATAGAGTAGGAGGGACCGTCCGCAGGGGCAGCGGCGGTCCCTCCGTGCAGATTAGGATGGGACCGCCAGGGTGGCGGTCACATCCTCTATCTTTAACATTGCGGCGGGTGCAGCTTCAAGCTGCACCCGCCACAATGTTAAAAATGCATGCGCGGCATTTGCGTGCACAAAGCGGCAGGCACCGCGCGGTGCCTGCCGCTTTGTTAACGCAAGTGCAGGGGGGTACCATAGGTACCCCCCCATGTGCACCCCCACCCCCCTTTCACCCAGGGGGGTTGCGGGCCCCCGAAGTGTATGTCCGTATGCTTTTCCACGGCGGAAAAGCCGCCGTGGAAAAGCATACTTTCTACTCCATCCTAATATGGCTGGCGGTGTCTGATAGACACCGCCAGCCATGTTACTGCTTTTCCGCCGTGGTCGGAAGGCGACCGCGGCGGAAAAGCGGCCGACAGATTGCAAGACCCACCAGCCATCCTAATTTGGCTGTGGGTCTTTCAAGCATCCGTGGCGGTTTTCCCGCATCCTCCGGGCCGGCGGTGGCTTCCGCCGGCCCGGAGGATGCGGGAAATCCGCAATCGTAATAGGCCCCTTGATATGGATGTGCTGTTGAGGTGGTAAACACTTGCCATTGTGGCTTGGAGCAGTGTTATGTGCTTGATAAATTCAGGGGTTGTGTCTACTGAGTTCTGCCGGTATGATATAGAGGTTCCGGCCATTAGCATCTGCTGGATTTAGGATTGCTATGTGGGAGAGAAGTATGGGAATAAACACAGAACGTCTTATAGTTTTATAGTCTTAGATCTCGCTTGAGTCATTTAGTTGGAGTGAACACATCCCTAAATATGGAATAGGTATTTATCTAGGCATTCGCTCACCTCCTTTTGAACATGATGTATCTAAAGCAAAGAATCCCTAGGGCAGCCTGCTTAACAGGAATGCGCCAGAGCTAAGCTTTCTGTAAATGTTGCGCCATAATCCCCTCTCTGGAGTGACATCATGGAGCACCTAGAAATACTGGTGGTTGAGTGGTCTATATGAGAAGTTGCACATATAGAACATAGGGACTTAGGTGCGTGGCACTTCCAGATGTCACCCTTGCCAGACGTGGGTTGCAAAGGTGGTCAACCCCACCTAGATTTAGTGCATTCAAACCCCAACCAAGCTGCCTGTGAGAGATAGTGCCTGGTGCAGATGTGTACACCAACCAGATAGTTCCTTTTGAACAGTATGCAAAGAATGAACTCGTTCTGATAATCAAAGTCAAACAATTAAAACATTAAAATATGCAATAGTGATACAGTGTTGCACTCATTTAATTCGGTGAGCAAAGGACCAAAACAGTAAAGGTGCTCGTGCTGAAGGTGTTTTACAGTAGACAAAAAAGAAACTGATTGTGTGAACAGAAAACAAGCAGACATATGACCATCAAAATGAAGCTGTTTTCCTTAAATCCAGTAATGACCACATAGAAAGTGAATTGCATGCGTGTTCGCATTTCATAAAGTCGACACCGGTTCGGACCTCTCAAAGTACGAAGGTCATCGCCAGGACAACAAAAGACTTAGGCGCTCTGATGTTTGCGTCATTGGAGTTCACGGTGAAATCCAGGGAAGCTGACATACCCTGCTGCAACAAGCACAGTTCAGACTTCTCCTCCCTTCCTATGCAACTGTTTATAATATCATCTGAAAGAATCACTTCGCAGGGAATGCAGGAGAAATATCATGGTTGCTAGTTTCCTGGCTCTTCCAATTAACCGCATGCGTGCGGGCGGAATTCCGCTCGTACGCTGACTTTTGCGAAACCGCATGTTACGTGACGAGCTGGGCTCGTCATCAGCGTAGCAGGAGGCTACCTCATGACGAGCCCAGCTCGTCATCAGCGTGCAAGGGGTTAAAGACCTTCAGCCGCAGTAAAGGTATGGACCAACTACAACCTAAAGTGCAGATTTTGTAGCTGCAAGAAAGAATCCTTAACTCACTCACTTCTCTGCTGCGCTTCTGAAACCTCTGTTTTAGGTCGAGCCTGGGCAGCGCATACGCTGCTCTGCGAGCCATGCTGTATTGGAGTATAGATTAGAAGCCCCGCCCAATTTCCCCCCCACCATATTTGTTATTGGCTTGTGTTATTGCCCTTCAAAAAGGCTGGCTTCTGATTCGTTATTAGGCTTGTTAGTCCCTCCTTAGTACTGCCTTGTCTTCATTTGTAACCTCCCATGAGGACTGGCCCTTTTACTTCGGTTGTTACACGGTACGTCTTTTTTACTCTGTAAGCACTTTTTCTTTAATGGTTTCTCCTACTGCAGGCACGATATGCTTTCCTACAACGGCGCCGCTTTGCTTGCACCTTTTGGCGGCACAGCACGCTATAACTATAGCAGCAGCGCACTTTTATTTTATATAACTCCACTGCAAATTAAAAAAATATATATATTTTCAATGCTAACAGCTCTAACTTTAACAAATGCGAGACGTATTGCATTGCAAATGCTTGTTACTGTATGGAAGCCAAACTTGCAAGGAGGCCATATCACTTTGTCTTAATTATTCCCACATTACGATCATGGCCCATTACAGGTAACTTTTTGAAATAATTTTAATTTCTCTTAAGAACAAGAATCTGTTGGTCCCTAAGGTTCTTTATCATAAGATCTCAGGAGAAAGTTAAACTATTCCAGACCCCAAATGGGGCGAAGTGGGTCTGGCCAAAATGAGAGCCTAATATAGGTGACAATTACAGTTTCGTTATTTCCTCTTGCTGTCTATTGACCACCAGGACTGGAACTACAGAAAACGCACCTTAACCAGTACCCAACTGTGTTTAGCAGTGCACAGTCGCCCAAGGGATCCCTGATAAAATGAGAATGTAAATCGGTTAGGGTGGACAATTCAACTGCCATTAAAAGTACTGTTTGAAATCACACTAGAACATATCAATTGATACAAGGCAGCCGTGACCTTAACATGGGAAACTGATTTCTTTGTTGTGTCCCAGAGTTTGCAGTGGTCTCCTCAGTGACCATCTCTTAGCATATGGATTGTGTATTCTATGTGGTTTCAAGACGATGGTGTGGATCTTTTAATTGTATCTTTTTTTCCACATCGCTGTGATTTTTATTTATTGTATTGTTGGTGATTTTTAATTATTCAAATAATACTTTTTTGACTGATTGAAGTAGCATGTCTTTCAGAAGTGCTGCAAAGCGCAAACACTGCCAATGATCAGAATAGCTGCTTAAGACTCATGCAGCATCAAAGCACTGTGAAAGTAGGGAGCAAAGAGGGGTATTAGGTAGGCGAGAGGCAACGGCAGAGAGGAGATGGCGAACAGTATATAAAACGAGGAGAGGAGGAAGGAGGAGAAAGAAAGGATGAAGGAAATAGAGGAGCAGAGAAGAGGTCATGAGAAAAAAAGGAAGGAGATGGGAAGAGAACCTGAAAGGGCAGAGGGAGGAGTGCACAAACCAGAAATTACAACATTGAAATGAGCGTGCAGAAAAAGGAAAATTGCGAGGGGAAGGGGAGAATAGTGAGAACAGCAGGGGTAAAAGCGAGGCAAAATGAACGCAGACAGAGTGGATTAGGAGAATTTTTAAAGACGAGCCAAACTAAATTTCCGTAGATGTCAGTGGGTTCACCTTCCAGAATCCATTCTGTTGCATCCTCCTAGGAGACTCAGAAAATATTGCGGCATGATATCCATTCCCCCCCCCCTCTCATTTCCCCTCGTAAGAGAAGATAAAACGTGCTAGAATTAGTAACCAAGAAAGGACACTGCAATGTCATATTCACAATGCCAAAACCAAGGGGAGGACGGGTACCATGGAGCTATAAACACTAATTCTGCATCATGGAGCCCTCGGGCCATGAAAAACCAGACCTCCTGGGAGAGGAGGCTCTGGATGGAAGCTAGCTTGTGCGAGGCAGAGGTGAGAAGGCTGGGGTGTAGCAAGATACTAAATAAATTCCCTCATAGCCTATCAACTCTATTCATTAGAACATTGTTCATGCAGAATATATCAAACATTTATATACAACAGTGACACAAAAGATTCAAATGTTTCCAATATTTTTATTATATCAAAACTTCATTTCTTTTTTGTCATTTCTATTCTCTTATTTCTTTTTTTTTTTTTGTTATATATGTTTTCTTCATAAGAATCAATTATACAAAATTCATATACATTTTACATAGTCATAAGATCCATTCCTGTTTGACCAAGTATTATTCAAAAAAAATTTTTTTAAACAGAAAAAAACATCACAAGAATCAATTATACAAAATTCATATACATTTTACATAGTCATAAGATCCAGTCCTGTTTGACCAAGTATTATTCAAAAAACATTTTTTTTAAACAGAAAAAAACATCACAGAAAAAAACACTACACCCCTGGGTTAACTTCAATAAATACAACGCCTCCAACTCATACATTACCACACAAACTACATACACCCAGCATCTGCACACATTAGAGGTTTATATGTGACAAAAGAACCCCTGCAAAGAGATAGGTCTAAAATTCAAAGCACGAGGCTCAGTACAAGGTCGACGCACGTTTCGGTGGTAAGACCACCTTCCTCAGGACCTTTCCAGATACCCACATCAGACATTCAGCTACCAGGGGAGAAAGAAAATAAGGCAATTCTGGTTGGATCGTAAATTAGATAATATAGTTATCCTTCAAGGATCCACAACTGGAATCCAACAGGATCCTCAGTTGGAAAAAACTCTGCAGTCCAACAGTATGATCCTCAGTTATGTTATGTTATGTTAATCAGGGATTTATAGAGCGCACAGCTACTCAACCGAGTGTCCCGGCGCTATAACAGAAGAGACATGGAAGCAGAGCTACGAATGCCAAAAAAGAACTAATAATTTAAAGGTAACTGCTGGAACAACCAGGTTTAAACCTGCTTTCTAAACTCCAAGAGGGTCGTGGTCTGTTTTAGCGATATAAGCATGCTATTCCAAACCCGGGCCACTTGAACACGGAAGGACCGACCTCCACAGCGAGCTCTACAGAAACTCGGTGTTGTGATCAAGTATTGGTGGGCTGATCTTAACGATCTACGAGGAGTGTAAAAGAAAATTCTATTTCTGATGTATTGTGCCCCTACCCCATGAAGAGCCTTGAAGGCAAGAGTCCGAGCTTTAAAACGGATTCTCGCCCAAATTGGGAGCCAATGGAGATATCCGTTCTCTGGCCCCTAACTTCAAGACTGCTCTAGCAGCCGAGTTTTGAACAATCTGCAACCTGTTTTTTAAGTACTCCGGCAGACCAAGGAATAGGACGTTGACATAGTATAGTCTGGAGGTAATGAGGGCTTGCACCACTGACTTACTATGCATCATTGGTAACAGATAGAGAAATTTCCTGATCATTTTCAGAAGTCCGAAGCATATACCGGTTACTGACTGCACTTGAGTTTCCATGTTGACACAGACTTTTTTCTTAGTTTATAAATTCTTTGATGCTATCCTGTTTATTCAATTACGGAAGAAGGGCAATCGTTGACCTCAACATTTTGGATGTTGGAAATTCACTTTTCGATTTCCTCTGTTCAAATATATGGTAAATATTGGTATCATTCAATTAGGACACTCTTTATAAGTTTCTCTGCAGAAATGTCTCACAGTTTCTCCGTGTGGACCACCCAGTGTCACATGTAAACCTGTACTGTGTACAGATGCTGGGTGTATTTAGTTTGTGTAGGAATGTATGAGTTGGAGTGGTTGTAGTATGGTTGTATTTATTGAAGTTAACCCAGGGGTGTGGTGTTTTTTTTTCAGTGATGTTTTTTTCTGTTTAAAAAATGTTTTTGAATTATGGTCAAACAGGAATGGATCTTATGACTATGTAAAATGTATATCAATTTTGTATAATTGATTCTTATGAAGAAAATATATATAACAAAAAAAAGAAATGAGAATAGAAATGACAAAAGAAATGAAGTTTTGATATAATAAAAATAATGGAAAAATTTGAATCGTTTGTGTCACTGTTGTGTACATAAATGTTTGATATATTCTGCATGAACAATGTTCTAATGAAAGTGGTGATAGGCTGTGAGGGAATTTATTTAGTATTGTGTAGATTTCTATCCCCTCCTTTCCCTAGCCCCTGAAATTATTGATAGAGGGGGTCCCTTATTTTGGCTATGGAGTGTAGCGAGAGCCAGTCCCAAAGTTCTGTCCAACAAACTTTTTAAACCTCTGTAGAGTGCTTGAGGGCGTCTCTAGTGTATACTGCAGGTAGTTTATCCATGTTTTAGCCATTGGTTTGAGTGAATGCGTGCATGCTCCAAAGTCCTCTCCTATGTCCAGCTGCATTCTGATCATAGTCGTTTCTCGGTTTTCTAATTCTGAGCGCAGAATCATGAACAATGGTCTCATAGCCTTCCATCATTACATGTGCGTCTATTTAAAACCTGGAACGTTTCCAACCGCACTGTCTTAAAGCTAAAGTGTGACTTGGTTGCGTGGTGTGCTATAGCAACTTTCAAAGGGCTTTAGAATGTGTGTCTCACTCCTGTATGCTGTGGAGACCTTTTCTGTCTTGCCTTTAGAGGCCCTATTTACATTATTGGGCAAGCTGCGGTCAGTGCCCCTACTAGCATAAAGGTAATGGAATCACTTGCGCTGTGGACCGACCCATGCGGAGCAGTCTCTGGCCATGATTTAAGATCTGCAGCAACCGCTGGGTTTCATAGCTTTCTGCTGCCCACATTTGGGTCCTATCAGTTAAACGTGTGTGCACTCCAGGCTCCTGTTACATTAGGCAAACCAGTGACCTGCTGAAAGTTGACCTTTGCACCTTTGGCACTGACATATGTTTGGCAATGCTATCTATATACGTGCAGGTCCCGTTTGGGAAAGTCTTGTCCCAGTGTCACGTTGCGCAGACGTTATAAGGTACAGTGCTAACCAGGGGATTACTTATGAGACTATATGGACCTGAAATTACTAGTTCGCAAAAGGAATTAACCTAAAAATAGGCATTTATTGTTAATTAAATAAAATCATAATGGAAAAAGAAAAACGGAGTGAAACTTGGCGTACACAAGGAAATGCGAACACGTCATGTAGTTTGTAAGTTGTTTTAATTTAAAAGAATCAAGGTTGTAGAGTACAATAAGATAAATCATACCTGGCTTACCTTCATGTTCTAGCTTAAATCCAAAATCCTATCCAAAAATCATAGATTCATGCATGTAGAATCCACTCTCTTTATATCGAAAAACAGTCCTTCATACTTATCCATCAATCCAGGGATCCAGTCAGTAACAAATGAGAGGTGGAACAGTGTGGACGTTTTGTCTCTTAAATTGTGAGTACGTGAGACCATCCTCCGGTCTATAAATAACAATAGGGTTTCACATTGTCCCAAAACAATGCAAGAATGTAGCTTCTGTATGTCCGCTTAAGCAATAGTTTATAATGGGTAAAGTGAATAAATCAACTAAGGACTTATTACATGTAAGGTCACGTTAGAGCTTAAACAGTTTGCCAGTGTATGTGATGACCGCTTACAACTCAGGCTTGATTATCCAGTGGAGACTCATTTATTTGATAAGTTAACGCAATGTGATGATTTCTTTTGATGATTTGTTCCCTCGCGTCTCTCTGCATGTATTTATGTGCTTTTAAAAAGTTCAAAACCATGTTTTCTTGAGATGACCAGGGGGTTGTGTGAAGGAGAGATGGACGTGTGTTTTTTCAGGCCCTATACACTCTGCATGCCCAAACGCGGCATTATAAACGCAAATCAATTTGTGCTTCCTCCAGTTTAACTGGTGTACCTCGAGGAAAATAATAAACTAAAATAGACAAACTATTTGGAGACCATATGGATTCCCCTGACGAAGAATCATAAATGTCAAAATATAAGTAAAACTGAAGACACATGATTTATGTATAATAATTCACCGTGATCGGAGGTCCTAGTCTTTCGATTCATACAATTTTGCTCCTGGTCTAATATGAACGCTATTGGTTTATATAAAATGTGACTCCAAGTTCATATTTAATAAGAGCTTTTGTTAGTGTGCTGCAGGTAGGCTTTGGAAGTTTGGAGGTGGGAAGTGGGGGCGGGTGGTCTTGCTGGACATGGAGAGCCACCAGCAGGGCATGGCAGGGTATAGAAAATGATTCTCTGGAGCACCTGCTATGGCAACAGGCAGGAGATGCTGTAAAGCAGGATGGCCTCAGTGAATATTGATTCGAAAGCAAATGCTCCAGAGCCGAGCACGGGACATTTAATGTCAACCTAGATGTGAGTTGGTCACCCACGAACACCAGAAATAGTAGCAAAAGCAAATTATAGTTTTTCCGGAAGTGGCTGATCTCCTGAGCAGGATCTTCTCTATAAAAATGTCGGAAATGAAAGATGGAGCAATTGGAGGGAGTTCACCATGTTGAAAGTGAGTTGTCTTTTGTCCGGAAGCAGATCCTCAACTGGCTTCTCTAGTGTGCCCGAGGACAGAATTCTTCAATCTCGTACCGGAAGCGGCAGTCACGGTCACCTAGACATAATAGTGTATCTCTAGAGGGCATTGTGTAAGAGTGAGGATTCCTGAAATCTCAGTGCTAACAAACCAAACCGGTGAAGGGTATTAATCTGGATCCGGGATACAGATTAAAAGGTTTGCTGATGTGTCACCATTACAGTGCGTCATCAGGCAAATAGTACAGTGCCCAAGAAGTTTGTTCTGACAGGCTGCCAGCATCCCATCTCACCCATTCCTGCATTTAGCCCAAAAGGCCTGTCTTTAAGGGCCTAGGGGCGTTGATCAATAGCAGCATGTGTCAGCTCTGTGAGCTTTGGGGTGCACCAACTTGCCTCTCGACGTCACCTCTTTGACGGCGGTGACGTGGGCGTAAAGTCTTGGAGGGCGCTGTATTATTTCCGGCCTCGGCTGTTCCCCGGGCGACGGGTCCCAGCCTGAGCTCCGGACGGGCCTTGGCAGCGCCCCAGTGAGCTCGGCGGAGGAGGCCGCAGGTGCGTGCCTGGACACAGAGGAAAAGGGATGATTTACGATGCTAACTTCCAAAGGCACTTTCTCTGCCTGATCGCTTCAATTACCGCACTGAGTAAATGTCAGCTGCAGTGTTTAAATTATCTGAAGTAAAAGTGTTCCAAGACTTTAGATCGTCAGAGCAGCATGTACAGCAATGGAAAATACCTCCTTAGTCGACCCCCCAGGATATAGCGGCATGGATTAGCAAATTTAGCGGCACAAATATGGAAATTTAGCGGCACAAATATGGAAATTTAGCGGCATTTTGCGGCACTTTATTTTACTCATAATCATTCATTACAGGCTATTAAAGCATATAAATACAGGTGAAGTTTTTGTACAGGATCCATCTTGTACTGATTTACTTGAAAGTGCTCTCAAATGATAATGTCAAGTAAATTAGACACATGAAGTAAATGTATTTGACTTAGATTACACAATTTAGTTATGCTGGGAATTTGGGATGTTAACCTACGTTTCCTGCTCACATATAGTGCAATTATGTCACTGACTAGATTCATTTATTTTTCTCAATCCCCTTTGAAACCAGAGGTCTGTGTTTTTGTACAACTGCGTCGGATGAATAGTTAAATAAATACAGATAACAGGTTAATCTGGCATTATTTCTAAAGAAGGACGTATATAGTGAAGGTAAAGGAAGGCAGGACACTTATCTGCTAAGCAGTGGTAGAGCAAGCTTCACTCTGAGTCGTGGAGCAAGCAGTAGTAGTGCAAGCTTCACCCAGGCACACAGAGGGCAGAAGCAGTGTGTAGTTCCCCCTGAGAAAAAGCATGCATGGGCAACAGAAGTGAAACCTTCCCTCACACAAGGAGTATAGAAGGCAGCAGTGCAAGCCTCTCTCAGTCTCAGTTTCATCAGCAGTGGTGCAAATGTTTCTCGGGCACAAAACAGGGGCAGCAGATTTGAAAGCTTGTTTGTATCAGTCACACAGCATGTGGCGGCAGGAGTGCAAGCACTCCTACGGCTTACATTGGGGGAAGCCGTACTTTCGGCATCAGCTGAGATGAACAGAGATGAACAGAGCAGCAGCGGTAATGCCCGCTTCCTCCCTGCTATGTTGATTTGCACCCCATGAGCCCTCGGTTTCTTAGTGGCCATTCCAGGAAAAGTAAGAGTTATAGGCGGACAATGCAGTGTAGTGTAGTTCCTATTATCCCAATAGGCTCTGCGCATTGGAATAATACCTTCAATAGTATAGGCCTAGACCAGATGTTAACTAGGTCTTCTATTGTCGATATTAGACTTAAAGTTTTGGGTTTGCCAGCTAGCTCAGAGTTCACTAGAAACTTTCTCGAATAGGCAAGGAGGAGTTGAACCTCCCTGGATAGACAAGAAGGGATTTAGTTTCTGACAACCATAGAACATGACAACTTTGCTCTCCCCTAATCAAAAGTGTATCTCTAGAGTCGTGTGAAAACAAAAGACAACTTATTTTACTCAGTCAGTACGTGCATTCTTAGTTTCACCAGTTTGTAGAGAAAAGGAAGAGACGGGCGTGTTCAATAAAAGATGTTATTTATTGATCAGTCTCTTTTCTCGTACAAGAGAAATGAATCGATATTATTGCAATACTTATGGTTAAGTAAAGTGCATACAATAAAAGCAGAAGTATAAAATAATACTGTAAAAACATTTATATGGTTTCTAAGCCATATGGTGGTTTAAAATGGATAAAATAGATATATACATATAAACATTTGACTAATCGTACTCAACTGGTGCTTCTAACTACGCCTACCCCAGTGTACCTGACCTAAGCCTAATACGTGGGCGGGGATAGAAAGTAGCAGTTTAAGTTAAGTCTGTTTTGCCAAGTGACTGATTCAAGAATTCTCTGCAAGGGGTTATTCAGTTCTGTACCTTGAATCTAGGATGGTTGAGGGATGGTATCTCTCATCTTTGGTCTCGATATTCCAGGCTGCCTGCAAGGGCTGCTCGGAAGCGCCGGAGCTGGATTTCTCGGCAGGAGAAAGGCAGCGTCTCGTTCTCAGCGTGTCAGGAAGGCGGGGCAGCGCCGGCGGGCTTCGCTCTCTGCTGGGCTTCGGCAAGTCTCGCTGCTCCGATCTCGTCACCACCACGTGTGTTTGCTTAAGGCAATATCGGTAATATTTATACCTGTAAGGTGCCGAGATTGACGTAAGGATGGACATAGATACGTCAATAAGGATGTCATACGAACTGGTCGTTAGCACATTCTTTTGCTGAAGTTCTCGGTGAAATCAAAACAATGGCCGCAGGGTTTTTCCCAGGTTGTCATAGGTTTGATTTGTTTTGAGAACTCCGTATGCCTTATCAGGGGCTGGAGGAATATTGCTTGTCTAATTAGATGGCAAGCGTTATGACCTAATCAGATAACGCGTTCCTGTGCCATGGTGTGGCTTAATCAGATAACGGTTTCTGCATCATGGGATGGCTGCTAGTTAACTTGTTAACCAGAACAGGGTCAGGAATAGGGGGATCGATACAGAACCTATAGGAATACATCACAGAAGTGCATGCCACTTAGTCATTGAGCATTACTCACCAGGGGTCAACCCGACCTCGGCAGCCAGTTTCTGCACAGTCTCTAAAGCACAGCTAGCCTTAGAGTCGACAGGGGTTGTATGCCTATAAATGTGACACACCCTTCATCCTTTTACTGATCCTATTAAATATATAAATACATATTAAATAGCTATGAGCAAATCTCTTGACCGCACCGGTTATTGGCGGTGAGGAGTGGGCTTGCATCAGTCTCCTCTGAGCATTTGTCTGGTGCTATTGCTGTATCAACCGTGTGACCACCTCTAGGGCCAAAATGGCCATTCCGCTACTCTGCCATTTCCTTGCAGGCCTCAGGTTAGGCAGACCCCCCAGGATATAGCGGCTTTTGTAAAAATGCAGCGATTTCTACAAAAGTGCCGATTTCGCGGGCACTTTTGTAAAAATCGCTGCATTTTTACAAAAGTGCAGATTTCACGGCAAATCGCGAAATCCTGGAGGGTCTGCTTAGACGTGTTTCTTAGCAGCCTGTACAACACCGGAGTTTCTCTTCAGGCCTCTCTGTGAGCAGATTCTACAACAAGGGGAGAAATCTGCTCAGGTCTGTCTGTGCGATACAAAAGGGGATGATGGACGGAGCGCTTGAGCAAATCAAACACTCACCCCCAGTCAACTGATCTGGGTTTAATCCATCACCATTCTTTAGCCCACTCAGCCACCCCATTTCAGACATGGCCATATGCAAATCAGTCTGACCCTGTGCCTCATGGGAACAGTCCAGCCCGAACTGCCAAGCCATGTCTTCTATGGACCGGAAACAAGCATCCTGGGACCGGTTTCGGATTCATAATCCTCATCAGCCAGGCTATCTTGAATCCAGTGGCCAAGTGAGCAAGGGACTCACGTCTGAGCATACCCTGCCACACTTGAATCAGGTCTGTCTGTGAGCAGCATGTGCGACAACACTGGAGAATACCTCCCGGGCCCGGCCGAGAGTCGGACCGGCTTCAGGGCAGTGCGACCGGTGCAGCCGCACTGGGTGCTTACGTGGAGTGGGTGCTGTGTTTAGCAATAACTTGACTGGAGAGATGAGGGACACTTTTGCCCAGTGGTAGTGAGTGAATTTAAGGAGGCGAGTGTGGGGTGCCAAATATAATTGCCGGCCACCAGCCCAAAGCCGGCCCTGCCACGAGTAGTGTGTTCAACACTGGTATACGTTACAGAAGAGTATCACTTGGGGCCTCTCCGGGAGGACTATTTACTATAGGTGGACAAGCCAACAAATTAACAGGAGAAGAGTTGAGCCAGAGCCGAACCAAGGGTCTGATTTGACCCTTCGAGCCCATGCACGAGCTGAGCCCTGAAAATGTTTGCTATGTAAATCATACAGCAAGCATCATGTAAAATATGATGGTCTCTTTTAAAAAAAGTGTATTTCTTTAACATGTGGAAACTTTGACATAATACTTCACATTATTGCACTGCACTGAGAAGTACTTGTTTAAAGTGATAGTTTTTAAACATAAACCATTTATTAACTAAGAGGAAATGCAGTTGTGATGTAAACATTGTACATGTAAGGTGGAAAAAAAGGATCCCTTTTGGTCTCAATCACACAATACACTTACAACCATACTATTAGTGCAGCTCACATTATCAGAACATAAATGTATCGAATCTTAAAATATATATAACAAAGATTTATTTCATATATTAAAAACAACAAAATTAAAACAGTCATATTAAAAAACTTTAAAAAATCTTTGCATATTTTATAAATACACATAACACAAGAATAACAAAACTAATCTACATTTTCAAAGCATAATACACACAGACGGGAGAAAACAGTAGACGGGAATAATTCATATAATTGTATAGAATCACCAGTAACTTCAGGACTATCTGTCAGAGTTGAAACATTTCATAAACTTTTTTATGAACTGGCAGTCATCCAAGTAATCTAGTGTCTACACACAAAGCGCATCGACGCATATCAGTGGGTAACACCCTATTAAAACCACCTTCTTCAGAATTTGTTGATATCTCCCGGTTATCAATGGTATAATCTTTCAGATATTCATACTGAAGCAGAACAGCTCTTAAGAGTCCTCAATATACTCTAAGGCTATTCAGGACGTATGGCCGATCAAATCTGGTCCAAAATCCCAATAAACGGTATAAAATCTGAATTAAACAAGCCACACACTTTTTTTTTCTTCTTTTTTTATTTTTTTAATTTTTTTAATCCAGTGGCATCAACAGCCAGGTAACGCATCCATTCAACACAGGTTCACTGATTTAACCTGGTGAGATGGAGTACAGCCACCTATCGTCCCCTTGTTGCCTGCTGCAGGTTTCTGCCCTGATGGAGCCCGGACGAAGTGCTTCTCTTCACTGAGGGCTTGCTGAGGGTCCGCGTCCAGCGACGAGGCCCCATTCAGTTGGCCCAAGATGAAGTCTCCTGCAAGGTGCTCACACTGTCTGACTGCACTAAGCATCCTACCGGGCTGAAAGTAGCTGACAGCTTGAATGCAGACGGTGTGCTGCCTGCCTTGCAGGTGAGGTAGCAGGCTGGTGGTCCTGAGATCCTAGACTAACAGTGGCGACTGTCTGGTTGTGGGCCACTGGACATATCTATCGCACCTTGATGGTGAGTTGGTGTTGCTGCCTGGTTCAAAGGCACTGATACCACCCATCGCCTCCTGCAGAGCAGGAGCATGCAAGAGCCCAGACTGATTGGTGTATTCGCTTGCCCCCCACTCCTGCAGGTGCGCTTTGTGGGTTTCTGACCAGCACCAGGTTCTATGGGGGCACCACTCTCTCCATCTGCTCTTTGAAATCAGGGCTGTGAGGTATCCCCACTTATCAAGACCATAATATTCCTACGCTTGTTTGATCATCTCTGCCTGTTGATTTTAAACCTACCCATCACACCATGGGAGGCAGCGAGGTGCCCATGCTGTGTTTTGGGGCAGATCTACCAACACTGATTGATCCATACTCCTGTAGCTCCTTCTCTCTTTGAGGGCTGGCCTCCATGGGACATTTATTTGAGACCAGTTGGCCTTCTTTGTCCGGCACTCTTCCTGGAAAGAATCTGCAGTTGAGCGCCTTCCTCCCCCATGTGCAGCAAGCCCAGGGCTGCTTGTGCTACAATTTCTGGGTATGCCAGCCCCTCTGGTTAACTCAAAGGCTTAGCAAGCAGGCTTGCTTCCTCTACATGACATTGACAGCAGCATTCGTGAAAAACCTTCTTCCCCTCTGGGTCGCCGGCTGCCCTCTGCTCGTCTCCATCCAGCGCAAATACAGTGTCGCAACTATTGTGGGCAGGACTAAACCTCTGCACTCAGGAGCCGATCTACTTGATAGCCCCACTCCGCCAACCATGGATGCCACAACTTAGTCAAATCAAGACGTCATCTACACACTTCTCGAGGCCATGAGCCCTAGCAGCCATAGAAGCCATAGTCATTGATGTCTGATTTCTGCGAGCAGGCAAGTGGAAAGTGGCCAAAGTGTCACCTAAGATGAGTCCTCCATTGTCAAACTGATCCACACCATCCAAGACGATCACCTTCAACTCCAGGACTTAGCTAAATAAGTGTGCTTTGTGGAGGGCCAGGCTAAAGATGCAGTGGGTCGCTCCAGACTGTACAATCGTCATATGATTATCCTTCCTGAGGGGGTGGAAAGGGTGAATCAAGTGATCTTTATTGATAGATGGATTGAGACCTTTTCACTAACCCAGAATCTAATCCCCTTTTTCTCGGTGGAGCAGATCCATCGTATTCCAGCTGAACATCCTCCCCCTGGCGTACCCCTGCGTCTTCTCCCTAGCTCGCTTGCTACACTACAGAGATGGGAACGAGATGCATAGAGTGGTGCTTGAACCTGGACACATATAAATCGAAAATCACCAGGTGCTGTTTCCTGATTATACATTGGCTGTCCTGCACCAGCGTGGCTCTTTTCTGGAAGTCAAATAAACTCCGGAAGCTGGGAGTCGTACTCCCTCCATTCCCTGGCAAAACTCCAAATCATGTCGGACAACAACACACATTTCTTTCCTTTAACCAGAGGCTTTCTAGTGTTGGGCTGAGGGTTGCCTACATTTCTCAGAGTGCTCTGTTACCCTTCCATAGCAGATTCTAGGTACCACAAGGAACATTCCAAATGTTCCTTACCACTATGGCCCCTTCCTGCTCTTTGAGCACTCCTTTCCATAGTGCAACCCAACTATCTCCCTGCTGGGTTGGCAGTTGATTCAATGCACTTTAGGTTCACAAAGAGTCCTCTCCACCAATTACTTGCTCAGACTGACAGCAAAGGATAATGTGTGAATCTGGTACTCTGCAGAAACAGAAAGGGTGAGGGTCCATGATTTCGAACCAGACTCCATTTTGTTTGAGTTGTTCGTGACGCCATTTTTGTGTTGCCCTCAGGTAGGCCGTGGAGGTAACCGAACGAACAAAGTTGCATGGGCCTCATTGTTCATGTATGCATTAACAGGCCCTTTTCTGACTTGTGAGTGAACTGCAGGACGCTGACCTCTTCACCTGAAACTGACCCTTCGCGAGGCCAATTTCCCTTGGTTTGATTCTTGTCTAAAATTGCCAATCAATGTTCAGGATATCGTTAACTTTTAGTTTCCTTGCACATATCTTATCCTAATCAGCATCTGAATTGTTTCTTTACTTAAGACTTTTCATTACATGGGTAATCCTTCAATTATGGGTTTGTCTGGCTTGCAAAAATTGAATTTGGGACAGTCCTAATAATTAACTTTTGGGTTGGGTTACTGTAAATTGGGTTTTTGTTAATGTGATACTCAGTTAGAAAATGTGTCCTATTGGTCAGAATTTTGCGCAGTGGGTGTACATTTATAATGAGAATATGGTGTATAAAAAGTGATGTCTTGCTCTATGAAGATTGAGCAGTTTCCTGAGTTGTACACCGTGTTGTATTGCTTGGTTTACTGTTACTAGCTGCAGCTAATAAATTTGATCTCTGATGCCACCTAGAAGTATTCCGTGTCTCTGTTTGCCAAGACAGGAGAACCCGAAGACTTTGGACGTGTCCCTGGCGCCGCTGGGTTCTAAGAAAACCCGGTTCTTCAGTTGGCGCCCAACGGTGGGGCGACTTCAGCGGTACCGGTCCAAGCCTGAGGAGCATGAGGAGCCACGTGAGGAAATTCTGGAGGAAGGCCGCCACTTCATTGACCCCTGCATGTCGACGTGGACCGAAGGTCTTTTCTGTGAGGCTTCCCGCTTTCCAACGGCTACGAAGGACTGCTGCCCTGACTTGGACCCTCGATAGATGCTTTGTAGAGCGAGACGATAGACGGTCTTCTGGTGGCGTGACAGATATTTTGGTTAAGTATAAGTGGGTCGCTCCCACGACTTTGTTTTGGGTTCTTGGTTTTGTCTGATTCGGCTGCTGCAGCAATCGAAGCCGAGGGGCTCTTATATTTGCGAGTGTATCGATAGTTGGTAACCCATTGAAGTTTGAAGCTAGATTAGTGAGCTATAAGATGCCTGGTCTTAGCAAAATTAGGAAATGGTTTAGTTGTGGTTGCAACAGGGATTCCCGATTGGAGGATTCGTGTCGCCGATACCTCCGGTTGGAACTCCGACTTATGAGCTCTATTCAAAACACGGATTGGGTCCTATTACTTATAATTAAGTATGGGTCCGCTATACAAAAAAAGATTGTGTTTTACGATGGCCCCAACATGGTAGTTTTGAATTAAATATTTTAGATAATCTGGAAGTTGCGCTATTTAAGAAGAAAGCCCGGCCGGCAATGTTTGACTCTTTCCGCCTCTGGCGTAAGGAAGCCAAACAGCGAGAAATTAAGCAAGCAAAAATAGATAGGAAAGATAAGAATATGTCAGTACTACAAGCTGCTAGGCAGTTTAAGGAAGATGGAGAAGAGCGTGCGAGTGAAGTCTCAGATAGACAACGTTGCATGGCCATAGATAAATGTTATCCGGCCTTGCCGCCTTCTCCTCTGAAAGTAATTGAAGATCTTGAAAAAGATCCTTTGATCTGTCATTTACTGAGATTGCCACCCCCTTATGTGCAGGGTGCTACTGTGCCTCCATTACCCCTGGTTGTTCCACCCTTTGTTGTTCAACCTCCTGTTGTTGTTCAACCACCCGGTGCTCCACAGATGGTTTTGCCTCCTCCTGCGCAACACGCTCTAGGGTCGCCATCTGTGCTACCAGCCTTGCCTCAAACTCCTTTGCCTTCTACTTCTGCATCTTCGACTCCTACTGTTCTTATCCCTACACCTTCTCTGCCCCAAAATACTTATTCTCTTGTTCTTATGTCTGCTTTTTCTCCTTCTGTTCGAAAACGAATGACAGAGACTGTCTCTAATTTGTTGTCTCCATTGCTTGGGTCATTGAATATGACCCCTGTTTCGGAACGTAAGCAGAGTCGTAGTCAGCTTCCCGGTCCCGAGGAACGGGCAGTGTTGGATTTGTTGGCTCGTAGATGGATTTCAAATGCCTCTAGGTATAATTTGCAAGCGATTATGGATGTTTTCTTTCAATGGGAACCGCCTAAGCAAAGGTATGTTTTTGATGTAATGTATGTGTTTCTGCATCAGGAATGGGAAAATAACGAGTTGGGTTTGATTCCACAGGAACTACTTGATGTTCAGTCCGAATTTGCTAAAGGGACGATAGTAGAATCTGATGTTACAGATGCCGTGGAGACGATACTTGTTTTTAGATCTCAACTTCCAAAACAGACATTGTATGAACCTGATTCCTTCGTTAGGAGGAAAGTGAAGCAGTACCTATGAGAGAAGTTCCTCCCATATGGAGAGACGCAGTTCAGGCTAATGTAAATTTGGATATTGTGGCCGCACCGGCTCATTTTCAGCGAGTATGGGTACATGTCCCTTGGAAGAGAGCAGAGGTCTTGGCTCTTAAGCAGACCTTACCTGACCCTCGTAAGAATCCTGCTGGTTATTACAAAGAGTTGTCCCAGACAGTTGATGCGTGTGTCATGAATTTAGCCAACATTGATATGTTGATGGGTAACGTAGTTTCGCAACCTTTGTGGGCGAAAATTCGCCATGAGAATCATATTGCAGAATTAGGTGATACTTGGGCGAATATTGTTGCTGCGGATGGTCGACAGGTAGGAAGTGCTAAACCTGAACCTTTAGTTGCAGATTTACCCGGTAGAATTATTAATTTGATGAAGACTATGATGCCTCCCCTACGAGTGAATTGGGATAAGTTGGCAGCGTGTAAGCAAAAGAGAGACGAGAGTGTGTCTGATTTCTTCACGAGGTTTGAAGAAACGTTTATCGATCATAGTGGTCAGGACATGAGTACTGAAGGTGGTCAAAGGTTGTTCGTGGATAAATTTGTCTTTAATTTGCTTCCCGAACTGTCTAATAAGTTAAAGGACTCTGAGAGTTCATGGGCTGTTTCTTCGTCGGCCCAGATATTGGCTACTGCACAATATTACGAGAATAGGGATAAAGATGAGAAGGATAAAGCGGAGAAGAAAACGAAAGATTTAAAGACGAAAGTTCTTCTGCAGAAAGCTTATCCACCTCGTCAGAATCCGCCTCAGTTTCAGCAACCTCCACAATTTCAGAGGTTGTTACAGAAGCCTGAGCCTTATGTTCAGCGATTCTTTCCTGGCCCTAATCAGTGTGCTTATTGTAGAGACGAAGGTCATTACAAGAATAGTTGCCCGGCTTTGTTACAGCGTGCGAATGGCGTATCTGGTCAGAGAGGTCGTGGTGGTTTCCAGCAAGCCCCTAGGGGTAGGGGACATGGTGTGATCCCCCAGAATGAGCGTTCCTCTCCCCTACAGAATTCTGCGAATTATTTTGACAGACAGAATGTTCCGAGTGGTCAGTCTGCTCAGTACTATGCTGAGGATTACTATGTCGAAGGTGAGAGTTCTGGTTATAATGATAACTAGGACAGCCAAAGGCAAAGTGAGGGAGTAGTGTCAGTTCCAGTAGATCAGAGAGGACCTTATGTTGAAGTGATTACATCAGGTGTGGTAGAACCTTTTCTTTTGGATACTGGTGCGACGAAGAGTTCTATTATGCACTCTAAACTTCCAGGCGCACCTTTGTCTGGCTTGACATGTTTCAGTAGGATTTTCAGGTGCCCCAGTTCGTAATCCGGTTTCTAGTCCTTTGTCCCTTTCCATTGGTCCTTGTGAATTGGAAGCTCCACTTATTCTAACGACTGGTTGTGGTGAGAAGCTGTTGGGTTTGGACTTGCTGAAAAGATTGTATGCGACATTGCATTGTTCTCCTTCGGGAGTACAACTTACCCTTGGTAAGAAAGAGATTTCTCCAATGTATTTGTCTAAAGATTGTCTGCCACTGGAATTGCGTTCGCTTCCTGATGCGCTTTGGGCTACAGGTCCAAACGATGTTGGTCTTTTGCAGATTCCACCGTATGTTGTTACGCTCAAGTCGAATGCTAGACTGCCTCGTATTACACAATACAAGATTTCGAGCGATGGTGAGAGAGCTCTATTAGCGATTGTCTATGATCTGGTTGAGAAGGGTGTAGTTGAGGAAACGAGAGGTAATGTGTGTAATAGTCCGGTTTTGCCTGTCCTTAAGCATACTGATGCTTCTCAGCCACCTGTGTACCGGTTTGTGATCGACCTTCGAGAGGTCAACAAGATTGTTGTGCCACAGTTTCCTGTTGTCCCTGATATCACTGCTTTGTTGACTCTGATTCCTGCTTCGGCAGCCTGGTTTTCTGTCATCGACTTGAAGAATGCTTTCTTCAGTATTCCAATTGCCGAGGAAAGTAGGGATATTTTTGGCTTCTCATTAGGAGGCCGAAGCTTCCGGTTCAAGAGAGCTCCCCAAGGTTATTGTGAAAGTCCCTCCATCTATAGTCAAGCGTTGAAAACTCAGCTTGATGGTTTTGTGTTGCTTGTTGGTGCTACTCTTATTCAGTACGTTGATGATTTGTTGATTACTGCTGATCACGAAAAGATTTGTAAAGAGGCTACTCTTTCTCTGTTGGGGTATTTGTCTGACCTTCATCATAAAGTGTCACCTTCAAAGTTACAGTATTGCCAACAAGAAGTAACCTACTTAGGTCATCTCTTGTCGAAGGAGGGAAGAAGGTTGACCCCAGAACGAATTCAAGCGATTGCGCAAATGAGTGTGCCATCCACACAGAGAGAAGTGCGTGCCTTTTTAGGAATCACATCGTATTGTAGACAGTGGATCCCCAATTTCTCATTGTTAGTGAAACCTCTGTTAGCATTGACTCTGAAAGATACTCCGCATCCTCTTCCCTGGTCTGACGAATGTCAGAAAAGTTTTTCTGAATTACGCGATGCATTGTGTTCGGCTCCTGTGTTGGGTACTCCAGACTATAGTAAGCCTTTCACGTTGTATGTTCATGAGAGAGAAGGTTGTGCATTGTCAGTATTGAGTCAACAGTTTGGAGACAAGCAACGCCCATGTGCGTATTTTTCAGCGACGTTAGATCCGGTAGCTAAAGCGTTGCCGAGTTGTCTGAGAGCTGCAGCGGCTGTTTCTATCCGACAGTCCGCTGGTTTGGTATTGGATAATACGTTGATTGTGATGGTCCCACATGCAGTGGATACTTTATTGAACAGGACCAAGACTCAGCACCTTACTATTGCACGTCTGTCAGGATATGAGTTGACACTTTTGGCTAGCCATGTTCACATTAAAAGATGTAATGTGTTGAATCCAGCTACGTTGTTGCCGATTTCTGTAGAGACAGATGTTCAGGAACAGCATGATTGTGTTCTCCGGACAGAGGAAGAAACGAAAGCTAGAGTTGACTTAAAGAATACTCCCCTTACGGATGTTGATGGTACCTTATGGGTAGATGGTTCGTGTTTCAAGCTTCCGAATGGTGAGACGACTGCGGCATATGCTGTCACAACTTTACATACAGTTGTTGAAACAGCACGCATAGCACATAATTCTGCGCAAGCAGCAGAGTTCATTGCATTGACTAGAGCGTGTGTGTTGTCAGAGGGAAAGCAAGTGAATGTTTATACTGATAGCCAGTATGCGTTTGGTGTTGCCCATAGTTTTGGACATTTGTGGAGAGAAAGAGGATTCCTTACTTCTCATGGTGCGAAAATTCAGCATGGGCAGTTAGTGAATGAACTTTTGGAATCACTTACTCTCCCAAAGCAGATCGCAATTGTGAAGTGTAGTGCGCATAAGAAAGTTGTGGACGATGTAGGTCGAGGGAATGCGTTTGCGGATGAAGTTGCGAAGGAAACGGCGAAAGACATGATGAGCCGTATGTATGTTGCAGGCCCTGCTAATTGGGTTATGGCTGGTGGAATGTGTGAAGACACAATAGAAAGTGTGAAGTCAATTCAGGCTGAAGATACGGAAAAGGAAGTGAGTACGTGGAGAGAGTACGGGTATGTTGGATTTGACGGGTTGTTGGGTTGAGTTGTCAGAACACCAGCGATGGTTGTTGCCAGATGCGTATGTGCTCCCAGTGGTTACTATGGCTCACATTAGCTCGAAAGGAATATGCAAGTTGTTGGCTCCGGTATGGCAGAATGCTGGAATTCCTAAATGTGCTGAGAATTTGGTGAAGCATTGTATGATTTGCTTGATGCATAATCCTGGCAAGGGAACCCCCAACTCCAGCTGGTCATTTTGCTCCCCCAACTTATCCGTTTGAAGTGATACAGCTAGATTACATTCACATGGAAAGATGCAACAATTTGAAGTATGACCTTGTTTGTGCCTTTTCCAGATGGATAGAGGCCTACCCCCTAAAGGATAATACTGCCTTGTCTACAGCCAAGGTTTTGCTCAAAGAATATTTCCCTAGATTTGGTTTGCCGAGAATTGTATGGTCGGACAATGGGAGTGAATTCGTGGGTCAAATCATGAAGAAAGTATGCGTTGGTTTGGGTATCAGGCAGAAGTTCCATGCAGCGAATCACCCCCAGTCTGCTGGACTTGTTGAATGTTACAATGGTACCTTGAAGCTGAAATTAGCTAAGGTACAAGCGAGCACTGGTCTTACATGGCCGGATGCCTTGCCGTTGGCTCTTTTGTCAACAAGGACGACAGTGCATTCTCGTGTGGGACTTAGCCCATACGAAATAGTTTTTGGTCGTCCAGCGAATGTTTGGGGTGTGCCTCGTCCAAAAGAATACAGCAGTATTGAGTACCCTATGTTGGTGGATTACTTACATGACTTGACTGCTAAATTACGTGTTCTCCACCAACAGTGTCAAGATTACGTTCCACAGAATCCGGTCGTTGATAATGGGGGTCCACCTCCTAATGTTACCAACTCCCTGATCTTAGAACACAGGGAATTGGAACCATTAAGCGAGGGAAGTCAGGAACGGGGAGGGGACTGCTGGGACAAAGGCTCTGAAATGATATAAGAACAGACAATACTGTTAAACACCACATAGCAACATCATGGCTACTCTCTTCAATTCTCGCTAAGAATGTAACATCAGTTGAACACACTTACACACCTGAATCACAGAGTCTATTTATACCCAGCAGAGTAAACAGTGAAAACAAAAGGAAGGCGTCTTAGCTCTCTCCAACTGCATTGAGCCACAGAATGTCAGCAGCTACTAAACATCACAGCCAAGGCAAAGTACACCACAGGTTCCTCAACACCTGGAGTATTGTAACACCATATCCAGCTTGCTGTAAAAGGAAATGTGCCTGAGGTTGAATCCCAACCAAAACAAACGAACTATAGATAGTGGCAGTCACCACGATAAGTCTCCATACAGAGGAAACAAGGAAATCCACGGAATCACGGCTGCAAGTGGTTTGCCAACACACCTTGCTCCGCTACAAACGAAGAAATGATTAATCATTTAACGGTAGCGCGTGGCCAGCCGACACACAGCGCTCCGCTCTTTGCTGAAAGGAAAAAAGAGAACACGGTAACATGTGGCAGCCGCCACTATGTTCCGCGATCTAGCGATATCAGGGATGACCGATGCAGACACGCGTGGCCAGCCGACACAACGCGTTCTGGAACAGTATAAGCGCAGCCGCGCTGATGCTCTCGGAGCCCCGAGAACATGAGAAGAAGAATGAACAACGGTAACGTGTGGTCTGCCTGACACACTACGTTCCGTTGCTAAACGAAGGGGCCGTAGGACGACCACTCACCACTGCCACCAAGGGGAGATCAGGAACGCCTCCAAACAGCGAGGCAGGAGCAGCCAAGCGACGCCACAAGACCCGAACCTGCGGATCACAACAGGACCCGGAACAAACAGAATTACGCGCATGAGCCGATGCGCTTGCAGTCACTAAGTAGCTTCCTGGTACCAAGGCTCATGGGAGTTGTAGTTCAGCATGGGAGTTGTAGTTCATAGGCTAGGAAGGCGCGAAGGGAGCCCGAACCCTGACAAACAGGTCTATGACAGTTTGCCGACAGCTACTGCATATCCAGGCCATACGATTCAACCTGGAAACTATATTCTCACCAAGAATTTTCAGCGCACCAAGAATTTGGAACCAAGATGGACTGGTCCCTACTTAGTTCTTCTGGTCACTAGAACTGCTGTTAGAGTAGCTGGCAAAAAGAACTGAGTGCATGCCACCCACTGTAAAAAAGTTCCTTTGCCCTTACCGTATGATCAGTGGGTGAGGGATGGAATAGCTGACTTAGAATGTGAGAGTTCCTAGATTTGTGCCTTTTAGTGAAGCTCATTTGACATGGACACGATCAGAGCGCGAGGATGATGATGTTCTGCAAGCTGCTGTGCCTCCTCATCTAAAGATCGACACCACCAATCCGGAACTTTTATTTAAGGATCCAACTGTACCTGGTAAAGAACGCTACGATTGGAGGCCAAGAAATCCTATTGCTATGGACAAATAAAGATTGGAATGTTTTATGTAGTGAATTACACCTTGTCAGATCAAGAGACTTTTTTTCTTTTTTTTCTTTTTCGAGTCACCATCCGGACTCAGCTGCAGGGTCGCGGTACAGCCTTAAGGGATGAACCGCGTATTGACACAAGGTCTGTGGTTCAGGGTCGTTAGTGCGATCTTGACGCACACTTAAGTGAAGAAGGTAATAGCCGTGAGCAGCACGTTAGAGGATGGAGTCTTTTGGGCCTGATATGAGTGTTAGAAAAGCTGATCCTAAAGCAAAAATGTACATACTGATTCGTAGCAAATGTTTTTTAATACTGTGTTTTCTAATGCTTTTGAATATTACATTAGCTTGTTTGGGTTGGATTTTCTATGTCACACAACAGCCGATTACATCTACCTCCCAACCTATTCTTTCTTTTCCTACTGTTTCTCCACATGAGTTTCATACGTTGCTTGAACATGAACAGACACGAAGATTAGAATTTGTGAACAATTCGTTTATACAGATGTTGCATCAGCATCAGCTAGTTGTAAATACCACGAATTGTTGGGTGTGTGGTCTTATGCCACATACGACTGATAAGGGAATGCCATATTTGGTTTTGCCTTTTTCGCCTAATGGGTCAGTATGGGCACTCCAATCAATGTTTATCTACGGAATGAAGCATCTCCTGTACATTCTATCAAAGATAATGCGAATAATAATGCCTTGATACAGGGAATAGTAGATATGGTCAGAGATATTGATGCATATAATGCTATCCCTAAAGATGAGGTACGAGCATATGTTGGTTGGAACAAGACGAGATATAGCTTTAGTCTGACAGAGAAAGAGAGACAGAAAAGGTCTCCTCCTATTTGGATTATACCCCACCGAGGCCATTTTTGTCTGCAAGGTAATGGTCAGAATCCGAGAGCTCAGCTTGGTAAGAGTGTGTGTGTGCACACCTATGTCTATACATCCCAGAAATCTCCACTGTTCATGCCAGCTAAAGGCACGTATTTTGTTTGTTATGACAGAGCATCTAGGTCTGTCCGCAGCGCTGGGACGCCCCATTGCTGGGGTAGCCATGCGCTATACAAGCAGACTTAACATAACATACATGGTTGCCTTCTGATTTTTCAGGCACATGTTATGTGGCATTTTTGCTTCCCCCTACGTACACAGCTGCTTTCAATTACCATAAGACAAGATATGGTAGAGGTGTTATCAATGCGAAAGATACTGTCGCACAAGAAGTTGGAGACTTCTTTAAGGGTTTTCTGCCCTTTTGGGGTCCTATGGCTAATGGTAGAAATATTCGTCAGCTTACGAGAGTGGTCGAGGCCACTATAAATGAGACTACAGGTGCCCTTAGCAATATTACAGCTGAGCTTCAAGCGGATCGCCTTATGACATTACAGAACCGCTTTGTTTTAGATATTATACTTGCAGATAGAGGTGGGGTATGTAAATTGATCGGGTCTAGTTGCTGTGTTTTCATACCAGATAACGCCCCGACAGTGTACCAAGCCATCTTGAGGTTACAGAAGTCTGCTGAGTCTACACATGTAGACGAAGGGAACTGGTCGTTGATGGAATGGTTTTGGGAACTGCTGTCCAAATGGGGATGGAAGATTCTGATGTTTCTTGGTATGGCTTTAGCAATTCTTTTCTCGTGTTGCTTATGCATCCAGTGTGGTCCCGCCATTTGTAGTCTTTGTGCTACGATCTGTGTGAGAAGACCAGTCCCGAGAGAAGTGAAGTATGATAAGATGATGTTACAGCAACACCTTGACGACCTGATGAGAATAGATATAGACCTGGATTCAGATTGACGTGAGTTTAGGTTATTGCCTACGTAATGGCAAAAGGAGGGTCTGAGGTTCCGTGATATCGAACCAGACTCCATTTTGTTTGAGTTGTTCGTGATGCCATTTTTGTGTTGCCCTCACGTAGGCCGTTGAGGTAATCGAACGAACAAAGTTGCATGGGCCTCATTGTTCATGTATGCATTAACAGGCCCTTTTCTGACTTGTGAGTGAACTGCAGGACGCTGACCTCTTCACCTGAAACTGACCCTTCGCGAGGCCAATTTCCCTTGGTTTGATTCTTGTCTAAAATTGCCAATCAATGTTCAGGATATCTTTAACTTTTAGTTTCCTTGCACATATCTTATCCTAATCAGCATCTGAATTGTTTCTTTCCTTACGACTTTTCATTACATGGGTAATGCTTTAAATTATGGGTTTGTCCGGCTTGCAAAAATTGAATTTGGGACAGTCCTAATAATTAACTTTTGGGTTGGGTTACTGTAAATTGGGTTTTTGTTAATGTGATACTCAGTTAGAAAATGTGTCCTATTGGTCAGAATTTTGCGCAGTGAGTGTACATTTATAATGAGAATATGGTGTATAAAAAGTGATTTCTTGCTCTATGAAGATTGAGCAGTTTCCTGAGTTGTACACCGTGTTGTATTGCTTGGTTTACTGTTACTAGCTGCAGCTAATAAATTTGATCTCTGACGCCACCTAGAAGTATTCCGTGTCTCTGTTTGCCAAGACAGGAGAACCCGAAGACTTTGGGCATGTCCCTGGCGCCGCAGGGTTCTAGAAAACCCGGTTCTTCAAGGGGAGTGGCATCCCTTGCCTGCCTGATTACTCACTTGTGTACTCTAGTCAGTAGCCTAAGCACTGCAAAAGACACCCTCAAAATCACAATGCAAACTAAAAGAAAACAAGCATTTCACCCAACACTTTGAAAGCACATTAACCCCTACACACCCCTTCTACAGACTAAATGCCGGTCAGCTTACTTATGATCACCTGCGTTTCATAATCACTCTGTATACCTCAAACCTAGCCTGGTTGACACAATTACTAATTACATTACCACATTACACTGATTACAATGCACACTGTTAGAAATGGGGTCTCTAGTTGCCAGTGGTTTACACCATGTCTAAGGAGGGACCCTCACTATAGTCAGGGTAAGAAGTGTACACACCCAAGATAACCCCTTCTCACCTCCTTGGTAGCCTGGCACAGAGTAGTCCAGCTTATCCCAGAGGCAATGTGTAAAGTTTTTGTGTATATACACACACACACACACATACACAATACAAAGTACACTCTCTCGAAAGTACCTAAACTCACTACGGGACCGGTCCTCATAACACACCTGTCCTCATAAAGATAGCGTTCGTCTGGTTCTGTCAAGGTTAACCCACGCTATGAGGACCTCCCCACATTGATTGTACATTCCCACACACACACACACACACACACACACACCCACACACCAACACACCAACAAAAGAACTCCACACCAGTTTAGACAAATAGCCAATATTTATCTGATTACAACAAGACCAAAATCCAACATACACAAGCCAAGATATGAATTTTCAAAGATTACATAAAGTTGTAGTTCCTAAAAATTAGTTGTTCCAGTTGATCTGGACAGAGTACCTTTGATGATTCAAAAATCAAAGCTGATGCAAGGCGCAGGGGAGATGAGGCATTGAATAAGCAGGTGATGCTTCGGTTCCTTACTGCTAGGCAGTGGAGGCGATAAGTCATTTGTGGGCATGATACCTCGGTTCCTTACTGCGGCACCATTTTAATGAAGAAATCGGCACCCAGGGGTGATGTGTCAAAAGCCAAGTTGCACTGCGTCAAATCCACAGCATTGAAGCAGGTGCTGCATTGGAGTTGGGGTGATGCGTCAAGGGCTCACATTGCGGCGGCTCTTCAGATGCGCTGTGACGAACAGCTGGGGCCTGCGTTGTAAGCTGCGTTTGTTGCGTCAAGCCGGGACCATGTTCCGATGCAGACAGCGGCAGTTTTGGTGATAATGCGCTGGTTCCGAACCATGCTTGGCATCAGTGCATGGATTTTCTTCTTTGTGTCACCAGAACTCACTTACAAGGGCACAGGAACTGTATTTGGCACCACTGGCCAGAGTGGGACTCTCAGCAGTAGAGTCCAGGTGATTGCAGATTAATTCTTTGATGGCCCTGAGACTAAACAGGATGCAAGCTCAACTCAAGCACTTGGAAGCAGGATGCAGAAAGGAAAGTCCAGTCCTTTCACTCCCAGGACAGAAGCAGAAAGCAGCAGGCCAACACCGCGAAGCAAATAGCATGGTGGCAGTCCCTGCTGACAGCAATCCAGCTCTTCTTCCTGGCAGAATGTCATCAGTCCAGAAGTGTCCTGAGCATACGGTGTCACAGGTCCAGTACTTGTACTCATTTCAGCCTTTGAAGTAGGCAAACTTCAATGAAAGGTCTTTGTAGGGTACAAGACCCTGTCCTGGCTCCAAACACACTACAGGAGGTGGAGACTTCTTTGTGTGAGGACAGGCACGACTCTATTCAGGTGTCAGTTTCAACTCTTCCCATCACTCTAGCTCAGGAAAGCCCATCAGTACGGTAATGGGCCAACAGGATATGCAGAGCACACCTCAACTCCTTTTGTGTGACCGTCTAGAGAGTATGCACAAATAGCCCAACTGTCATCCTGACCCAGAAGTGTATACTATGTATGGCAAAGGCTCAGCATGGGAATCAGGATTTGCCCGAGTCCCAAGAAAAAGATGAAAAAGCACACTAAAAATACAATGGGGCAGGTTAGGAATAAAGAAAAACCAAAGGTGGTGATGGACGGAGCGTTGACAATACAAACACTCACCCCCAGTCAACTGATCTGGGTTTAATCCATCACCGGTCTTTAGCTCACTCCGCCACCCCAGTTCATATGGCCATGTTTGAACTGGGGTGGCGGAGTGAGCTAAAGAACGGCGATGGATTAAACCCAGATCAGTTGACTGGGGTGAGTGTTTGTATTGTCAACGCTCCGTCCATCATCACCTTTGGTTTTTCTTCGCAGGTTAGGAATACCCTGACCCCCTAGGCCTGGTGTTGGTGTTACACAGGGATTGTGCCAACATTTTGGAGAGGACCCACAGCAACATTAAAAAAAATCCAAGCTCAGTTAGCCTCGCTTGTGCTTGCCAGCCAGCTGGGCCAGATCTCAGGAGGTAATTATAGGGGTGCACATGCCCCCCAGCCGATGTTGGACCCCGGTGATCCCATCCCCCAGGGCCCGGACTATATTTATAAGGGGAGGCAGACATGCAGCCCATCTCCCGGGCCACTTTCAGCTCCCGGGCCTGGTCTTATTATTAATTGGAAGGGGGACATGTGGCTTCGCTCCCGGGTAGTTTTTGGCTCCAGGGACCCCATCCCTGGAGCCTGACCATTAAAAGGAATCGGGAGGGGGCATGCAGACCTCTCCTGGGCCGACATGATCCCCGGGAACCCCATCTCCCAGGGCCTGGCTATTAAAACGAATTGGGAAAGGACAAAGTTGAAAAATGGGGAGGGGCACGCAGCCTCCGTCTTCAGGCTAATTTAGACACAGTAGACTACATCCCCCGGAGCCCTTCAGCAATTTGAAAAGAGATGCCTCTGGGCAGGCTCCTGCCATGTCCCGGGGTGCAGACCAGGGTTAGTTCAGCCTCTCTTGCCAGGTCCAGAGGTCAGCAGGGCAGTCCTTCTTTGGTTCTATCCCCAGTCCAGATGTAGTCTGCAGTGCAGGGTGTCAAGGGTGCCATATTTATGCCCAGAAGGTACCTGGAGGGAGGATGCGGTCACTAACCGATGGGCTTCCTGGATCCTGGCTATGTGTGGCATCTAGCAATCCCAGAGTGCACTAGTCGGCCCACTCTCAAGATGTCTGAACCCTTCCTTGCATGTTAGAAGCTTGGTAGCCCACCCTCGAAGTGTGGCTACCCGTGGGCTACACACCCACGGAAAAAACATTTTGACAACTTGATTCCCCTCTTTGTTCCCACCACAGCTCATCTACCTGAACAAAGTGGTAGCCCTTCTCTAGTGTGATCGCCATGTGTCCTTTGAAGCTCACCTTTTGGGCCAACACCCTGTGTGACTTTCTGCAAGGGGAGGTAACACCTCCCTCTGAAGCAGGCCTCCATTGTTCGTAAGTTCAGGAGTCGTTCACACAACTTCCAGGAAGGCAAAAGGCTGTCTGGTGGCCAGCAACTGTAGAAGAAGGCCTCCAGATAATCTGGGCAAAAGAGTGGCAAGTTTCTAAAAGTTGCTTTTCCTTAAAAAGTACATTAAATTTGACTTGGCATCAAGTTTCATTTAAAGAGTAAGTTGATACCTTGAAGTACCAATTTTGGTAGTCCCATTCAGAATTTAGCAGGACTGCGATGGCAGCCTGTAACTCTGTACTCGCCAATGAGGCTACTACTTTTGGAATTTGGTTTAATGTTAGGAAATATTTAACGTACATGCCTTACCTAATTATATACATCTACTCGCCTTAGGGCTCGATAGGCATTCCTCATGAGAAACTCTGTATATGTTGTTAAGGGAAAAGGGGTGGGGGCTTTGCTTTTGATTTAAATGGAAAAGTTGAACCAGCAGTTTTAGACTGCCATTCCAGCCTGCAGTGGAAGGAATTCTTATGCTTTACCATAAGATATCCTTAGCTAATACAACTGGATCCCAAGATCATTATCCATATTAAGTAATTTCTAAGAACTCCCTCTGGATAGTGACACTTGAGGTAGAGTCTGCGCTTGTAGTAATATCTTACCAGGGTGGAATGAGGTGGACATTGACGAAGCATGTCACATTACGAATTCTTGGAATTGCTCAGATCTAGGATTGAAAAGTAGGATACATAGAATCTCTGGAGAGGCACAAAAAAGCATGGTTGTGCCTCACTAACCTGCTACCTCATCAATGTGGGATTTGATTAGGTTCTTGCATGCCAGTTAATTGTACTTGAACCATAGAAATGGTGCAGAGACCTCCCTTGTCACTGGATGGGACAAAGTCTCTGGCACTCACCAAAACCTTGCCACAGATGATACCAGTAGTGGCCCGTCATTACAGGAGCTGTGGCTCAGCCCCCACCCCCTTTGTCAAAGTATGAGTGGATGTAGAGCTGTGCAAGGGTCACTCTGGCAGAAAATAATCATGGCAGGTTTATGGCAGCCAGTTTCTTCACGTGTGCTAATGGACAGGCCCCTGTCCGTCTGAACCAAGATTTGCAAGGCTGTTGATGTCAGTGCCCACATGGTAGCGACACCATCAGCCCTGCAAGGATCCTCACAATGAGGGGAAGCGTCACTGATAAAGTCAGCCTTGGGCCCTTCAGGTTTAAGCCCTGAAATGACTAACTACCAGCGATTCCTCACATCACCCTTCCCTAACTTGTCACAGAGTGGGTGGGATCAGCAAGTTTGCTAACCCCAGCACCCAATCTGAGAGGAGTTAGTGAAGATCCTCCTCTCATTGGCTAACCCTCAACAAGGCTAACCAATGAGTGAAGGCAGCATTTCCAGCTTCCTTCCCAAAGCCTTCAGCTTTCTTCCTGAGCCTGTGTGCTTCTCCTTCTTGCCACCAGCTGATCCTGTCATCATGCCTGCAGACTGGTAAGTGCCTTATTGAATGTGAATGTTTGGGGGGTGAGGGGGTTGGGTGCGTATTTATAAGTATTTATAAGTATGAATATATATGTATTTGTGCACGTGATGTGAATGCAAGAGTGTAGGAGTAGAGTGTAGGAGTATGTGCTTGTTAGTGGTTTGGTATCTTTGTGCGCCTGTGTGTATTAGTGAATAGATGGGTGTGAACATGTGCATGCAAGTCTGCTTGTGAATGAATGTTGTGTATTTGTGTGCTTGTGAATGGGTAAATGTGAGTAAGTACATGTAAATGGATGTTACTTGCAGTCACCCCAGCCCTGCTCATAATTGCTTACACCTGCCTCCTTACCCTGTTATTGCTACTTGCACCCGCCACTCTCCTGTGTCACTGCTTCATCCACCCACCCACTTACTCCCTCCCGTGCTGTTGCTGCTAGCACCCTGTAGTATGTTGCTTTAAGAGCTAGAATGCTTACTGTGTTCTGGAATTGTTTACTTGTGTGTGGGGTTTGTGGGAGTCAGTTATATGAAGTTCCTGTTTTCTTGCTGATGTACCTCCGCTGTCTCCTGTACTGGGGGTTTAATAAAGAACCTGACTTCTTGAAGATACCGATGTCACTTTCAATTACTACACCGATTTGGCGACGAGGACCAGGAGCCCTCAGTACAACCTTCAAAGGAGAACTTTATTTAATTATTTTGAAAAAAGTTCAAGAAACGAACTCTGGAGAACTTTCCAATCGCTTCAAATTGAATTTATCGGCACTAAGAAGAAACTTCTGGACTCCGCTTCGTGAGTTTTTGTTTAAAAAAAAAAAGAGGAAAAGAGAAAAGACAGAACTTCCTTTTCTTTATTTCTCTTTTAATGTAAAATTGTAAGGCTTTTCCTTTGCTACTTAAGCCTTGTGTGCATACATCTCAGCGCAGGCTAATTTGTAGTTAAGAGATTTTTGTACCGGTTAAAGCTTTAAGTTAAAATAGGATTACACTGTTCCCAAATTCAGCGAGAGAACAAAGAGCTGTTTACCGTTACTAGAGCGTTCCATGCTTTCTTTTGAAATTGCCAGCACGAGCGCATATTCCTTCGGTGCATGCAATCCTCTCTGAGACTTCGACTTAGACGATCTCTACGTCACAGTTCTCTTCACCCAAGACCCTACGTATTCACGTTGGATCACGCAAAGGTCACGCTGGATCACGCAACGTAGCGGCCATATTTATTTTTCTCTCTCGTTAAAACTGTTTTATTGAGTGCATTTCTCTAACAGTTAGCTGCACAGTGATCATAATTAGCGCGATTTACAGGAGATCATCGCTGTCATCGATTGGAATACCAACAACACAGCATTACTTCTGGATCGATTTTATCAATCTTTTTCTGAGTAAGACTACAGAATTTATTTAGAAAAAAAATTTGATTTCTTATTATCAACAATGAACAATGAATCGAGATTCAGAAGCAACTACTGCTGCACAAGGTTCCAATCTCTACTCCTCCTAGCAACACTACTCCTTCTGGCAACATGGGTATTAACCTGAGTGACCCTAAAGAGTTTTTAATCAATCCAGGAGAACCAATCATTAAGTGGCTAAATTGGAAAGAGTACTTTTTAAATTATGTAGCTACTCTTGAAGATAATGGCAGCATTATGTCTCCTGAAAGGAAAAAGAGAATTCTTTTGCACTGCTTAGGACCTGAAGGTCTCAGAGTATATTTACAAATGCAGAAAGCTGAAAGGGCTGGTGATGTTGATGTTTTTAAAAGTGCTATTTCAGATCTTGATGATCATTATTCCCCTATTGTATGTGTGGCAGTCTCCAGACGTAGTTTTTAAAAACGGAAACAGGATACGAATGAGAGCATTGAGGATTACGTTTCTGCACTTAAAAATGTAGCCATCAAATGCAAATTTGGATCACTTCATGATGATATGATTAGAGATCAAATTGTTATGTGCAACAAAAATAAGAATGTTCAAGATAAATTGTGGATAGAAGGGGATGCATGTCTTAAAGACATAATTACCTTAGTAAAGAAAGCAGAACTTTCTGATAGGTGTGCGAAGGCTGTTTCTAGTTCTAGCTCCAGTGATCAAATGTCTGTTAATAAGATTATTGATACAAGGAGAGATGAAAATCCAAATTTTAAACAGTCGAAACAATATCAAAATTGGAAACCACGCCAGAATGTTAAGAAAGAGGATAAGTCTTCCCAATTTTTTGCTTGTTACAGGTGTGGTAGTACATCACACTCTGCTAGATTTGATAAATGTCCTGCTCTGTCTTCTAAATGTGCAGTTTGTGGCCTCTTTGGTCATTTTACCAAACAATGCAGAAGGGGTTCTCAAAAGAAAACTAAAGTCACTTGTGTGACAAATGATGATTTTGATTTATCTGATGAAGATGGAAGTTTTTATGAAGAGAATTCAAATACCCCTATTAACAAAGTTAGGCACGTAGTTGTGAACATTACATGCGATGACACTAACAAACCATTATGCATTGTTTCTTTTGGTGGCATAAACGTACAGGTAGCAGCTGATTCTGGCTCACCGTTTACTATTATACCTAAATCTATTTGGGTCAAAAAGTTTGTGGGTGAGATTGGTTCACAATTGCAACCTTCAGATGTAATTCCTTCTAGTTACACAGGGCAAAATATTGTCATGTTGGGTTTTAGAACCTTGAGGTTTGAATTCAAGGGTAGAAAGGCTATATGCAAACTTTAAGTAGCAGAGGATGGACCACCTGTTTTAGGCTGGAGAGATCAGCGGTCACTAGACATAATTCTAAATCCTAATAGTCCTGAGCCAGTTTTGGTTGTATGGGAATCTGAGAATACTAAAGTTTGGGTTATGAAGGAATTTCCCGAAGTTTTCAATGAGAGTATTGGAAACCTCCAAGGTTTTTCTCATAAGATCAAAGTCAAACCTAATTCCGTTGCAAAAATCCATAAGGTGCGTCATATACCTCTAATTACCCGCTATGAAGTAAAACTGGAAATTGACAAATTACTAAATGCTGGTATAATTGAACCTGTTGAAGCGTCCGATTGGATTTCTCCGATCGTGATTGCCAGACGTTCCAACGGGAAAATCCGCATGTGTATTGATTTAAGGTATTTAAATGATAATATCATTATTGACCAATTTCGCCTTCCCAGGATTGACGAGATGTTGACTTTGACCCGTGGTGCTAAGTGGTTTTCAACCATTGATTTATCTTGTGCTTATCACCAGATTTCCTTGCATCCCATGAGTAAACATCTTACTGCATTCTGTACCCCTTTTGGGTGCTATCAATTTTGCCGCATGCCATTCGGACTTGCGTCCGTGGCTGCAGTTTTTCAGCGATTAATGTATGAACTGTTTGGCAACCTCAAAGGGGTGATTTTTTTTTTTTTGTAGAGTTTTATATAGCGCGAACTAGAACCGAACCGAATCAGTTATCAGAGCGCTTTACATAGCACCAGTTACGTTACATGAGGACACACTTTCATTTTTTTTAGGCACGGGGAGATTAAGTGATTTGCCCAGAATCACAGGGGGATATTGGCGTCGTTACCGAGACTCGAACCCAGATCCCCAGGTCCGAGGTCGAGCGCCTTAGCCGTTAGGCCAACCCCCTCTCCCAAGATGACATCTTGATTATGGGGTCTAACAAGAGTGTGCATGATGAGCGATTGAGGAAAGTCATGAGTATTTTCCAAAGTAAAGGTGTCACGGCAGAACCATCAAAGTGTAAGTTTGCAGAGAAGAGTGTCACTTACCTTGGGCATGAAGTTAGTGCCTCAGGGATAAAGCCTAAGTCTAGTTTGGTAAGTTCCATCAGAGATGCTCCTGCTCCCAAGTCAAAAGAAGACCTTAGATCGTTTTTAGGTCTTGCAGAGTTTTACGCAAAATTTGTTGACAAATTTTCTGAAAACTCACACCATGAGGTCTCTTTTGAAAAACAAAGTACAATTTCATTGGTGCAACGTGTGTCAGAAATCTTTCGAAGAGATAAAAGTAGCTATTGCCCAAGCTCCTAGTTTACAAGGTTTTGATCCTATAGCCGATACTTTTGTTACAACTGACGCCAGCAGTAAAGGTTTAGGCAGTGTCCTTACCCAGGTGAATGAACACAAGGAAGAGGTTATCATTGCATTTGCCTCGCGCTCTCTCACTCCTACTGAAGAGCGTTATTCTGTAGTGGAAAGGGAAACACTCGCCGTTGTCTGGGCTTTGGAACATTTCCGTAAGTTCTTATGGGGACGGAAGTTTGTAGTTCGGTGTGATCATAAACCTTTGATTAAGTTGTTAACGACTGATGGTCTCACCAATGCCACTGCTAGGATAGCTAGACTATCAATGAGACTTCAAGATTTCTTGTATGACATTCGTTATGTTCCTGGTACAAGGAATTTCACTGCTGATTTTTTGAGTCGCATGTCTTTGCCATTGATTGAGTTGGATAAAAATCAGTGGAATGACTTTTCTATTGCTCTTGTATCTTTTGACACTGCTCAGAGTAGTTTCAGCAAGGAAGAGTGGTGTGATGCAGAGAACTCTGATCAAATCTTGAGTGTGGTGAGACAACTAATTGTTAAAGGTTGGAAAGGCATGGATAAAAAGATTGTCAATGATGATTTAAGAGGATTCTGGGAAGTTCGGGATGAACTCAGTATCTCAGATATGTTGATTGTTCGTGGTGATAGAGTTGTTCCACCCAAAGACTTGAGGAAGAAGATTATTGACCTTTGTCATGAGGGTCACTCTGGGATTACTCGTACCAAACTTCGTGTGAAGGAACTGTATTGGTGGCCTAGGATGGATGTTGAGGTTGAAAGATGTGTTAGGTCTTGTGTCCAGTGTGAGGTTTCTGATAAGACCTTTAAAACCTTTAATCCACCATTGGCGTCACCGGATTGTCCAAAGTTTCCTTGGGAAGTTTTAGCTATTGATTTTATGGGCCCTGTTATGTGGCAAGATGGTGTACAGAAATACATTTTAGTTTTGATTGACACGTTTTCAAGGTGGCTAGAAATTAGTGTTGTCAATGTTATCAACACCAAGACTGTGGTTAATTTCTTGTCGGACAATGGGGTACAATTTAAATCCCAAGAAATGAAAAATTACTTATTGTCTTCAGGTATTCAACAAAGATTCACAGCTCTTTATCATCCTGCTGGTAATGGTATTGTAGAAAGGGCTAATCGCAGTATTAAAGGTATGTTACAATTAGCAAACAAAGGCAGTTTATCATGGAGTTGTGAGTTAAAAAAGTTACTTTGGGCTTATAGGAACACTGTTCATGGTTCTACCAATCAGAGTCCATTTTCCCTAATGAGAGGCAGAATCCCACATTCTAAAGTTAATCCAGGTTGGATGAATAAAGGTGGTATGGTTAATTGTGATTTGTCTAGGGTGAGAGAGGATATTAAAAACTCTCAGATGAAGAATAAAATCTACTATGATTCTAAACATGATGTTAAAGAGGTTAGTTTGTCCAAGGGCCAATGGGTTCGTGTTAAAAGTGCTAGGAAAACCGTCAAGGGTGAGAGTAGTTACAGTGAGCCTAAGTTGGTAGTCAGGGTTATGAATAACACTGCTTTATTGCATAATAGAGAAGTGTGGCATTTTAGTCGTCTCGCTCCTGTGTCGAAAGGGGACAACAAAGTGGAGGAAAGTCAATGTTCACCGTGTTGGTGGGACATTAGTTTTGAGAACTCTCAGTGCAAAGATTCCTCATCTAATCTCCCTCAACCCAGGAATGATTGTTTGAATTCTGAGTGTTTGGATTCTGATATTCAGCACTGTGATTCCCCTCCCGAGTGTGATTTAAAAGTTGATGGAAATGTGTTACCTGGTACTTCTCGTGTAATTCCTGGTATTTCCAATATGTATCCTGATGATTTAACTGACAAAACTGTGTCACCTAGTACTTCCAGTGTCCCTAATGATACTATTGTTAAAACTTCAAGTGGAAGAATTGTTAAAAAGCCCAAGAATTTGGAATTGTTTGATTGTACTTGATTGTTTTTTTTATTGTTTCATTAAGAAGGGGGATTGTGTAGTATGTTGCTTTAAGAGCTAGAATGCTTACTGTGTTCTGGAATTGTTTACTTGTGTGTGGGGTTCGTGGGAGTCAGTTATATGAAGTTCCTGTTTTCTTGCTGATGTACCTCAGCTGTCTCCTGTACTGGGGGTTTAATAAAGAACCTGACTTCTTGAAGATACCGGTGTCACTTTCAATTACTACACACCCCTTTTCCGTTGTTGCTTCAGCTGTTCTCCTTCCCAGCCACCCTCCTTTGATTTCCCCCATTCCCTTGGAGCTCTTCCCCTGTTGTAGCATGCCTGTCCCCCGACCCCTCTCCCCGTCGTTGCATACGTTGTATACCCCTGCCGCCTTCCTTCAGACGGAAACATCTGAGAGAAGACTGCAGTCCTGAGCAATTCACATACTTTTGGGGTCTCTTGATGCTTTGTCTGAATCCTTTCTGGGGCTGGATTCATAGCTTGCAGGCAGTGCAGGGTCACCCTCCCTCTGTCCCCCCTATCCCCCAAAAGGCAGATATTGCCTTTTAAGGTTCCTGCTTCAGAACTGGGTTTTTTTCACTATGAGAAGGCACAATTTTAAAAGCAACTCCTCATACGGGATTTTTAGGTTGAGCCTGGCAGCGCACATGCGCTGCTCTGGGAAGCATGGTGTATTCCCTCTGTGGGCTTTGGCCTTGCTCATCACTTGTAATTGGTTCCTTGTAGTGCCCCTCTTAAAATCTTCTTGTTCTATGGTCACTTTATTGTCTATGTCCCGCCTTTTGGCTGTTTGTTTACGCCCTGGCGACTGACCCAGTTACATGGATCAGTTCACTTTTGACCGCTTCTACCCGTTTGGCGCATTACTTTTTGTTTCACGATTATTCCGATATTGAACCAGAGCTACTCTAACATGGCCATCAGTAGTCATAGACTATGTGGTACTTAAATAACCACACGTCTCATAATGGAGAATTATAACAACATGTTTCATGACCATGTCATGAATGTTTCATATTGCATGTCCTTCCTAAGCAGATGCACAGGCCCGGACTGGCCGTTGCAGGCACTGGGCAATCACCTGGTGGGCCGCAAGGGTGGGGGCCATTTTTGGGCCCCTGGGGGCCGTTTTTGTTACAGGGCCGTGTATACAGCATAGCTGCAAAATCGGCCCTGTAACAAAATCGGCCGAAAACCGGCCCCGGCAAAGAGCTCAGACCTCCCCTCCTGGGGGCGGGCCGAGCACTTTGCCGGGGCCGGTTTTGGTTCCCAGTCCGGCCCTGCAGATGCACCCCTTCTGCTATTTACCAAAAGCCTTGACGTTTAAGATGAAATAAAACCTCTTAAATGCCCTTAAGCATTCTCAGGGAGATCAGCTATGCATAAATACGGAACCGCCGGACGTATTCTTTACTTCAAGTATTCCGCAATGGTGATGTTACATTATTACAACATCTTTTACGTAGGCAAAAGCCATATACATCTAAGATTTATATTGAAATTGTTTTAATTAGCAAATATACGAGCAGTGCATGTTTATTATCCCTTCAGATTCTATTTCTTCTTCGTGATGATCTAGTCAACTAAAACTGTTATCTGTCTTTTTACCATAGAAGGGAATGGAGAGGCTGCCCTGCCCCTTACTATCCTCGGCCATAACAAGCGGCCATTTTGGAATTTAAATGGAAATGATATTGCTGGATAGAGAATTGTTAAAGTTTAAAGGCCGACCCAGTGGATTAACGTCATGCCCGCCGGCTACAATGCCGGACCTGCTCCCAAGATGAGAATCATTTTTTTTTTTTTAATTAAGATTCAGTACTCTGCATGTTGATACTTAAATCTATAGTTGCATAATGTGATGGGAATTTGTTAAAAGAAAGTCGTTAGGATAGTTTAGTATTACTGAACACGTTCTCCTCAGTCCTCCTGCTTCCTCTGATTTTTCAAAACCCACGAGTAGAAAGGTTCACCTTCCCACGAAACGAGCAAACTAAGGCAAATCGATCTAGTATTTCAATTCAAATTGTAGCCCCTCTTTTATGTTCATATTGATGTGTTAGAAGGCGAGGTTCTGGTATTCTTTGCATTCAGTTCCGGTTTCCTTTGATTACTTTGGTTACATGTTGGTTTGTCTACTCTTTATTTACCCTGGGATTCTTCCCGGCTGCAGCACTTAATCTGACCGCGGAGATGTCTTTAGTCTCCAAAGAGGATTTTTGTTTTATTCTGCGTCTTTAGTGAGTGTTCTTTTGGCTTTGTTCAAAGTTGTTTTATTGTTGTACTTTGTTCCTGCAATTCGGTTTGAGGTGTGTGTGTGCTGCACTCAGGTTGGTATTCACGTGCAGCCCACAGAGCCTCCTTACATTGAAAGAACTGAGTGGCAGTGATATCTGTACCAAACTCTTATGTATCGGAAGTGGATACTGGTGGACACCAGAGCAAGTAAATCCATTTCTTGTGGATTCACCAACTGCAAATACCTAGCTCAGATGACCTCTTCTATTTATGTTTGCGAAACTTCGTCTTGGTTCTAGTGAATATAATGCATTGATGACTTTTACCTCCACGTCGCACTAGTGACTTTCAGTCAGTTGATTGAATTTATGGTTTAGTGAATTAAAATCATAACAAATATCCACAATTCATAATAAAACCAAAATTCAGATAATGACATACCTCCAGTTTTGTTTTCATAATGTCAAAGAAATTTGTATAACTATTAGAGGTAACACGAAAAATACTTATTAAAAAAAACATCTAAAATGATCTAATGTATAAATATCGGGAGCAAAAGATGAACCTCTGCTTCAGCCTTTTTTGCTTTTCCTGCTCTCCGCTCCCCATTCTGCACCATCACCTGCTTTTCCTACTGCCCACTTTAGCCCTGCCCATTGCCCCTGGAACTCCTTCCCTGTTACGCTCCTACTTCAGCTACGGCAATAACCAGCCATTAGGCAGGCACTATCTGGCTCTGCCTGCCCCACTTCCCTGTGCCAAGTACGCCCACTGTGCCTTGCACACGCAGCTCCAATACTATTCGAGGTCCCCAGCGTCAGGCACCTGCTTCCTTCCTCCATCCTGCATGTCTCTTTTACTCTCTCTTTAACTTCCTGTGAACAGTTTATTATAACTCTTGCTCTCTCACTCTTGCTCTACTTTTTATCCTGCTTTGTGCCTGCTTTCCTAATACTTTTGTATTATAACTTTTCAACATGGTGTACAGCAGCCACAATGCTCTACAGTCTACAACATAGCTTAAAAACATTGGCAAAGCCAATAACTCTGGCTAAACATGTGCAAGGTCCCATAGGTGAGACCTATTGCCTATGCCAATGCTTGTTTTTTTACAGTAAACTCGAAAGGCTGCTCAGCAAATATGTGATTTGTTTTCCTGTGATTTAGGTACCTTGCACATGTGTAAATGTCCCATTGCTCACTGGTGTTGGGTACCCGTTGTCATGCAGAATTGCCTGTAAATTGACCAAAGATGCCAAATCACCTTTTACCAATTTCAAACTTTACCTCTGTAATCTGTGTGTGCCTTTCCAAATTTAAGTCGCATTTTAGTAGTTTATGAACGATGCCTTCAAATTCAAAAAGTTTGGGGACGTTTCTAAAAAGGCTCAATGCACTGCTTGCTCTTTGAGAATTTAACCTACTTTTGAATAAGGATGTAGCACACATGTTAAACCCGTACCAGTGATAGGAATAATAAGCATGTGACGCCTGATAAAGACAGACATTATCACGGTCTCCCCATTTCTTGTCACAGCCTGTATGGTGTCCAACATGAGTGCCGTGAGCTCATTGTTTAAGGTTCACTTGTCACAATCTTATTAAATGCTTGCCTGAAAATTCGCCTGATTTTGACCCATTTAACCTAGATTTCAATTTTTAGATCCATAGATTACGTACACTGTGTTGGAGTCATTTTCTTTGGCAATAGTAGCAGAAGAGAGATGATTTGCAAGGGACAGTTAGATAACCCACTCATCCACTGTTTTTATTTTTTTTATTTGGATACTGGAATCAGTATATTTAAATAAAAAGGCTCTGTACTTTTGTATGCACCCATGATTGTTGGATGAATGCATGTGCCTACAAAATGACGTGGTGACTGCATCATTGCATTTTGTTTAAAGAGCCATGCTGCACAGGAGCTGCATGGTTGTAGAGCATGTCATACAAAGCATTGGCAAAGCCAAGAGGTCTTATAGGCTAGACCTCTTGGCTTTGCCAAATCATGTTTCCTTATAAGACAGTTTTGTCATTGAGATGTGATATCCCAAAACTGTGCCTGTGTGCATGTAACTAAAAGGTCAGAGGTTGAAAGACAGATAGGCCTCCTCACTTGCTTCCTTTCATGGGCAACAAGTGGTCGCCATTGAGCTGGGAAACGTTAAATGCAGGAAGAATCTGGCAGCTAGCGCCACATATGAAGAAGTACCCGCTGCATCCTGTTCTACTCTACAATAAATAATTTACTGCTGCAAGCCTTCGTGTTTTCATTGAACGCCTGGGCCTCGGGATACATTTACGTCAGTGGTCTCGGATTTCGCACCTGGAATGTATCCTGCGGTCTGTGGCTTCTAAAGCCTGTAAATACTGTTCGTTTCTGTTTGGATTGTCCTGGGGTGGCTTTTTCTCGGCCGTCATCAGTGGATCGTTTTCCTTTTCTCGGTTTCTCCTCTGATTTTGCTTAAGGCTGGCTCTCTCTTCCCGGGAGGGCGCGTTTGTTGGCTGAGGAAGACTCCACCTGAAACAGTCAGGTGGGGGCGGCTGACATCTGGCCCAGATGTCGGCTGATCTGGAGTGTCCCTCATGGCAGCGCGAGCATGCACCCCTTTATAAAGCTGCAAGTGAGCGTCCGCCTTAAACATCTACGAACAGCACCGCGGTCTCCCCTCACCAATGTGCTCTTACCCCTGAACAGGACATGGTAACACATGCATTTACTCCGATCTGAGCAGGGCTTGGTAATGTGGGAATTGGTGCATCTCAGAACAGCGCATAATGTCGAAACGAATTCCTTTCCCAACATGACTCAGTAGTACAATTGTAGACGCCTCGCGGAGCAGCACATGATACCGCAGGCATTTGTTCTGATCTGGACAGGACATGGTAATGCTGGAATTTCTGCATCTCTATATAACACATGAAAATGGCGCACCTCAGGACAGATGACGCTAATGTAGATGTTGACCAATATGAGAACGGGACATGGCAATGCAGATATTGATCAGTTTCAGAATGGAACATTGCGAAGCAGGTGCTGGAATCATCCCAGCGAAGAAGGTGGTAATACTGTCATTGAGTATATCAGATTGTGATATTGACCTATCTCAGAACCACCATTGATAATGCAAGTGTAGGTTCATCTCAGTAAATGGTATGGTGATGCATGATACCTAGGTGAGCAGGAATTGACTTCTCTCAGCAGATGAAACAGTAATGCAGACGTTGACTAATTTCAGACCAGGGTATGCTAACATATGTATAAAACCAGAATTGAGATCTCAAAAATAACTAAGTCTTTGGTAGAATTTATGTATTAGCTTGATTTACTTCTTAATCTCAAAATTAATTGTATTGAAAATATTTTTTTAACTGAGTGCGCTTGCAATTATTTGGTTTCAGAAACAGCCAACATGTCTTTAACGACCAGAACAATTAGTATGTCCTTCTTCAGGGCTTACAATCACGAGATAGAACTATTTTCAGTTACAAATTCCGGGCATTCAAACTCGATCTCTCAGTTCTAGGAACAGTGTCCTGTGGCATGGTAATGCTGGTATTGGCTGAGCTGGAGCTGCACACAATTATGCAGCTGTTGACCCACATCTGAGCAAAACGTGGGGATTTAGGTATTTACTCCTCCACAAATAGGACTCGTGTGCTGTTATTGGCCCATTTCTGAGGGTGCCGTTATATTGAAGGGCTTCACTCCTCTCACACAGCACATGGTATTGCAGGTGTTTTAGCTCATCTCTGAGCAGCACATGGTCAAGCAAGGTAGTGACCCATCTCTGACAGGGTCTTGAACCTCCCGGGGTGCCCACTGACCTGCCCAGACTAAAGAGAAGAACCTGAGCATAAGCAGGTACCATTATTTACCATTAGGAAAAGGTATCCCACCAAGAAAGGAGCCTCCGGCTAGCTTTAGAACCACAGAGCACCACACATCACCCCAGTTAACCCAAACAATCTGGACACCTGGATGCTCAAGCTACCCATAAGGTCCTGGAAGCAGCAGGAAGTCACTACCCAGCACCAGAAGCGGCACAGAGAGCAGTAAGCCTCATGCCCTGGACACACTCAGCAAAGACTGCAAGGTCTCACAACTATGCACATCATAATAGTAGCATGTAACCCAAACATAGCTGGCTACAGGCGTGGGCAAAGGCAAGAAAAAGAGCTCAAGAAGGTGTCCAGCCCGCCTTCAACCTCAAGAGGGTCTCCCACCAGGGACACAAGGAGAGGAAGCAGCTGACAAACAGGGTTGCTGTAGGGAGCTGGACTAAAATGAATTATCATCCTGATGGCACCTAGCTGCCCGCTCGCAAGTGCAAGCAGGAAATCCTCCCCAATTTAGAGACGATGCCTCCTGTCCCACCACTGGAGAAGTGACATGGGGGGGGCGGGGGGGAATGGAGTCCACTCTCTCCACTCGTGCTGAACACTTTGCTCCAGTGCAGAGGTGAGTTACAGCCCTCCTGGGCTTAAAAAAGAGACACTTGTGACTTGTCTCAGCGAAACAATGGCTGAAAACAGGAGTAGGAGCGGATATGGAGCCCTTTAATGGCTCCTCCCCAGCGAGTGGTGGAAGGGGTAAGCGTCTGTGAGGTCATATTGATGGTCTGGAAGATGAATTACCTCCCCTTGTAAGAAAGGGGACGAGGAAGGTAATGCATTATCTCAGACCAGACATGACCGTGCGGGTATTGGCTCTTCTCAGAGTGGGCTATGGTAATGCAGGGTATTGACTCTTCTACAACAGCACATTTATGCCGCTGTTGATCCATCGCTGAACTTCATCCCCAAGAGCACAGTAACGCAAGTATTGGCCTATTTCTGAGCGAGCTATCCTATCATAAGGCAGGAGTTGACTTTTCCCGAACAGGAGATGGTAGTGCAGGTCCTGACGCCTCTGAACATCACATGGGCACTGCAGATGAGGACCCTTGCAGGAAGAGACCATTTGCCTACAGGCTCTCCTCGATGCCAGGCGCTGGCATACAATCCATGAACATACAAACTCACATGCAGGCACAGATGGATGGCTGCCATCTGGATGCACACCAACTGCTTTGATCTTGAGGTACCATTTGCAATGTATGTTTTTTTAGCACCTTTGTGGAAGGTATGAATATGGAGCGGAGAGTGGAGTACCCACACCGATGTATCCCCCTGGAGAAATTGCTCCTGGTGGTGGGCGATGAAATGTCTGTCTCACTCCCCTTCAAATTCTTCATCTCTTTGAATGATCACTTGTGGTAGGTACCTGTTACTGTCCCATCTGTAGACCAACTTGATGCATAATTACACTAGTCTGCATATATCAACACTGCCAAGTTTAGGCTTCCAAACAAAAATGAAGTTGGGCTTTATGGATGAGACAATTTCATTGTTCTGTTTTCCTGCTTTAAGTGAATTCATTGTGCTTCCGATTTGCATTTTGTAACTGCACAGTTTGTAAATGCTGTCTGGATACACACACTATGTTCTTTGGCAGCCTCCAAAACTCTTCATCAGTCCTTGTTTTGATTTCTTAACACATATTAAGTTGCCCACGAAATAAACCATTGTAATGAGGCACTTAGGAGTTGAGACCCACTTTTGAAATTGATGACTTGTTTCAGTCCAGCAGTGCTGTGATAAACACAGAGACCCCTATAGCAAATGCCTAGGGAACACCGGAAAGTAGAAAACTTACCTGCCACGCCAACGGGCTGGACAAGGGCCGTGAGGTGAACGGCGGCAGTCTCCTCTACCGGCGGCGGCGGCGGAGCGAGGGGAGAACCACAGCCCCCAGCAGCCTCAGGGGCAGTGCGCGCCTGTGACGCGAGTGGAGCGCCCGGAGGCGCGAGATAAAGGCTGACATCCCTCTCGCCACCGCGAGTCGCGCGCGGGAGGCGACCGGGAGAAGCCTGGGACAAGGGCGGGGCCGTCTGTGGCCGTCTGGGGACGCCCAGGGACGGGATGGGCCACCCCCCTTGGAACTAATTGTGAGTTCAGGCAAGTGGTAAATTGTGGATCGAACCTTGTTTAATTTTTAACAGTTGCCCGTGACTTCTGAACTACCCCCAACATGTCTATCCAATCCACTTTACCAGATAACTATTTAATGAAAGTAGTTAACAGAATTAATAGCCATAGAAGGAAATCGCTAGGTAAAAGTGCTCTACCAGACCTCCCTTTGGTTTTACATCTGGACCCTAATAATGCTGGAACAAATATTACCAATGACATTGTTATAGCAGCTGAGACGGATAACACCAGTATTAATGCTGAATCCATTGAGGCTCCTGATAATTTGACTGTGGTGGAAGATAATTCGTGTGAGACCTCGGAAGGTACCCCTCAGCAGTCCACCAGGGCTACAAAATTCATGAGAGCATGCAGGAAAACGGCTCTTAAACGGGGAAATCAATCTGCCAGAAAAAATAAAAAAGACACCATACACAAGGAGAACGTTGAGGAAATAGGGGCATTATCTAAAGACAACTGTGTTTCTATTAAGCCTGACCAAATTCAACTGTTAATGAGTACGATTAATAATAAATTCAATATGGTTGTAGAGCCCTTGTTAGCTAAAATTGATGATCTGCGGGCAGAAGTGTTGAGTTTACGGGCTGTGGTGGATCAGCATGCAGTCAATTTGGATAAATCCATATCAAATATTAAAGATACTATGTTCCCAAAGCTAGTACAAATACAGGAAAGGGTACAACCACGACATACAAATAGTGCCCCCTCTTCTGCTAATACTGGGAAACAACTACCTAAAGAGCTACCTGTACTGACACGCCCATTAACTCAGGAAGTGGGTCGACCTTCTCAGTTGTCGGTAGCTGGGTCAACTAGTGTAGTGTCGGGTAGTTCATACCCCGATGTAAGATCATTACCAGCCTCAAACAGGGGAAATACTGTATCAGTACCAGCGGTGTCAGCTACGCCTGCTGCTTCAGGGGGGACCAATGGGGCATCTGTGAGGATATGTAGGCGCCCAGTAGACCTTTGTGGTTTTAACTAACGTCCCGACTCTAACTCAGGCTCCGTATACCCAAGAATCGGTGGACTCTCTAAAAAATAAAACCACTTCATGGTTAAACCGCCACTGTGGTTACCCAGTTGGCTACTCTGATCAAATTATCTCTATCAGAAGAGTCAGTTGGATCGGTAATACTAGGAAGACCTGTGGGGGCGACTGCATGATTATTAATTTTAAACATCCGCAACATGTTGCGACGGTCCTACTTAGAGCGGCCAAACTCACGCAGTCGGATACAGATGTCGTTGCAAGACCATTGGGTTATTTCTATAACCATCTTAACAGGTTGCCTTCTGCTAATTGTTGGGAGGGGGCAAAGAATAATGTCAATTATCCATCCATTGTAAATAGACCCGGTTTATCTACCTTATGTCTCGGTTCTCTGGATGGTACACCTAACCCGCCGAGGCACATGATGACCTCTGCCCCTGGCGGGAATAGGTTTATAACACATACTCCCAATTTTTTATCAGTTTGTGATAGTACTTTTTCACCTGTTAATGGGATGGTTTACCAAGTTCCAATCCAGAATAGGTACCAGTCGCTGAGTTTTCTGGATCAAAATGATTGACATGAGATTGACCCGGTTCTTGGGAGAGATGTAAATAGTAATAATATTAGAGAGTTAACTATGCCCGCACATGAACTGGTTAATAATAATAATGTGAATGTGGATTGTATATCTGTTGGGGGAGAAGTTGAGAATTTAATGTTTAACATAGAGCCTTTTAATTCTGATGATAACATGTCCGTATTCAATGATGGAATGCCTATTGCTAGCCATGATAGGGAAAGGGTAACTTGTTATATCGCCAGCTGGAATATTGCAGGCTTGATGGCCAAGGAGGATATGCTAGGATGGAAAGATTTTATTAGTTTATTTGACATCATTTGCCTACAGGAAACCTGGTGCAAAAATTTTAAGGGCAGTGAGGGCTTTGTATCCTATGAACTTCCTGCCTTGGCATCGCCCTATGGTAGAGCAAAAGGAGGGCTGTTGGTTCTGATCTCAGTCAAGTTACCCATTTTGGTGAAAAAGCATGTAATTGTGGGGACTCATTCCCAAATTTTATGGCTAGCACAGGAAGCGGGTAGAAATATACTTTTGATCAATTTCTACAATAATATATTTGATGGCACAAGGCACATAGCAATTAATGATTTAGATAATACATTGAGTAACCTTGTGAATAATTTTAACGGCGTTTATGAATTTATTTTTGTGGGGGATTTTAATATTTCAGTTTGTCCCTTATCATCCCAGAAGTTATGTGGTGTCTATAATCGTTCAGGGGATGCTGATGTTCATTTTCCTCATCATTTGTATGGAGAAACCCTGAATACATTTTTGATAGAGTATGACATGGAAATCATGGAAAATGCCAAGAACGATCTGGGAGAAAGTATACCAACTTTCACAGGGAGAGGGGCTAATACTGTTATTGATTTTATGTCCATGTCCTCTAACTTAATCCCCATGTGCTCAGAGTCCAAGGTGGTTGATGTGATGCTAAGTGACCATAACTGTTTAATTACTAAAGCCATGATTTGGAAACCTGCTCCCACACTCGATATGGGTGTTCTTGTTAATATCGAACCCCATAGACCAAATGGTTTTAGGCTGAGGTGGAAAGGTGAAAAAGCCGATATAACATCTGACTTCATCATCAATAGTTGTTTGATGGAAATTACGGCAATCCTCGAACAGGATGAAACTGTGGCTGCCAGTATTGATCACTTTGATAGAATTAATTCAACCATCAATAAGAAATTTACTAAAGAAATAGGGCACAAGAGTAGACAAAAAAGGGGGTGGTTTGACCATGCTTGTTCTAATGCCCGGAGTGATCTTAAAGAGGCCTTAGCAGCAAAACCAAGAGACAGGAGTCTGGTGATTCAACTTAGGCAGGATTATAATATGATCCTTAAACGCAGAAAGGCTGAACTCCAGCAGGAAGCGTGGGACAACCTAAGCCAAGCAGCAGAACTAAAGAATTGTACTTTGTTTTGGACCACGGTGAATAGTCCATTCCTTAAGGACGAGAAGGTCCCAGAGCTCACATCAAATGTGAGCATGGAATCATGGATTCAACACTTTCCCATTATTTTTGACTCTGGTAATAGACCTGCCTCCTATGGAGAAGGCTGGCCCATCGTTGCCTTAAATATTACCATAGATGAGGTCATGGATAGTATAAGAGCCAGTAAGGGAGGGAAGGCCCAGGGACCTGATGGGGTACCCATAGATGTGTATAAGACCGCCCCGGAGATTTGGGGCCCATTGCTGGCTAAGATCTTTAATGCAGCAGTTCGCTGCAAAATACCGTCTACTTGGGCAGAATCAATAATCGTCCCCATCCACAAGAAAGGTGACCGGGGCATTGCCAAAAATTATCGGCCAATATCCTTACTGGACTCATCTGTTAAAGTTATGAGTCGGGTCCTCTTAGTCAGATTAGAGGAATGGGCAGAGACCAATGAGATTTTAACTAACAGTCAGTATGGGTTCAGAAAAGGTCGTGGCACCATCGAGCAGTGCTTGAATTTAGAACTTTTGGTAGGGAAATATACCCAGGCCAAAAAAGGGTCACTTTATCTATGCTTTGCTGACCTAAGCAGCGCTTTCGATATGGTAGACCACGCTATATTATGGGCCAAACTGATTGAAATGGGAGCTCCCAAAGGTATAGTTTATTTTTTGGCCCGCCTTTACGAAAAACTTAGCACCAGTGTTCGGTATGGACCTACTGGGGAGTGCACGAACAAGTTCAGGATCGGGAGGGGAATTAGGCAGGGGTGTGTTCTAGCACCCCTGCTTTTTACACTCTTCATAAATGAGGTGGATTCTGTTCTGCAGACAGTTACGGCAGACGTACCTAGAGTTAACAACCTTAACATTCCTGTGTTACTCTATGCGGACGATGCCGTGCTGCTATCCAGGACCCCCCTGGGTCTCCAACGTTTGATGGACAGGTTTGTGCAGTTCATCAAAAGTAGGAAACTGGTGATTAATAGGTCGAAAACTTATGTGATGGAGTGTGGGCCAGGACGAGCTAAAACAAAAGTTAATTCCCATTATTTTATAGAAGGCGAACTGGTCCAAAAAGTCGACAACTTCTGCTACTTGGGGATTACCTTTTCTAAAAATGGTAGCTGGGACATTGAACATAAAGCTGTTAAAACAAAGATGATCAGGAGTGCTAATGGGGTTTTTGTATTTGCCAAGAAGCTGGGGAATAGAAGTATTAGGGACATGTTAAAAAAATTTCAATCGAGATGTCTGTCGGCGGCCCTTTATGGGGCTGGAGTTTGGGGTGTGTCATCGGCCGGGAGTCTACAGGTGGAGGAGAACAATTTCCTGAAAAGGCTCCTGTGCTTACCCAAATCCACCTCCGATAACTTGGTTCATAAGGAAACAGGGACCCAATTCCTGAATGATATGATCATGTTAAGACCCTTATTACTGTGGCGCTCCGTTTGGCTGAACGATGGCACCTCATTGAATAGAGCCATTATTGAGGATTGCCTCTCTTTGGACCAGCATCTAAAGATCCCTTGGATCAAATATATTATCGATTGTTTTCAAAAGGTTTTTGGGCTTAAAGTGGCCAATGATCGATATTGTGCCTCTGATATCTCCAAGTCAAATTTGAAAATCACCTTTCTGAATTATTGTACAGAGAGGCGTGCTTTGGAGGAATCTAAACTATCTACATGTAAGCTGTACAATAGTTTGAATGATTTTACTGGATTTCATCCTTACTTGACACAGGTGACCAGAGTTTCGCACCAGTTTGTACTAACCAGAATGAGGATGGGAACAGTACATTATCTGGTTGCGTGCCCCAATGTAAAAATGCGCCCTACTGGACCCTGTGCTTGTGATAATAATGCGGAACAGAGCACTACGCACTTTCTTTTTTCATGCCAATTGTATAGCGAACTACGGAAAATCTTCTTAAAGCCCATGTTGAAAAGATTTGGAGTAAGAACCATTACCGACTCTATGAAACTGCTTTTTAATTTGTATCATCCGGACATTTGCTTTTTTACTCCTACTTTCCTGCTTAAGGCAATTGGTGCTAGGAAAAGTATGTGCTTTTAATGTTTTTTAACTATTTATTCCATCCCCCTCTGGATAACAAATGTATTATGTGTTTCTTTTTTAATTAATGAAATGTTTGTATCTGTAATTGTATGTGCTTTTATGGACATGTTTTTTATGCTCCGAATAAAGCTTTATGAAATTGAAATTGCCTAGCGCCGGACTGGTTTACGTGAAGATGTTTTTTGTTTTTTTTACCTGTGCCACCAATAACAGGAGGAGACCCTGCAAAAGATAGTACATTATAATTTTGGAAAAGTTACCCTACGCATCTGATTAACATTTGTATGTACATCAATTGCAGCTCCAATCACAAAAGCTGCAACTCCACACAGCAGCACAGAACGCAAAGCCCTCTTTTCCAGATCTCCAAATGATTTGACGTGAATGAAATTGAATGAAAAGAATGTATAAAGCCCACCATACCTGGAGATGTCCAAGCACTAACGGAAGGCGCCCATAGCTTAAAAAGTGCCATTTGCAGCAAACATAAAAACGGAAGGGATCACCTGAAAGTGTCCATGAACAAGACTTCTGGTAGAGCCAGAACCTTGCTAATTTGGGCTAATTGTGGTGTCTTGGCTAAGAAGGGTACTTTTCCACTACTGATCTAGACTGCTGCAAACACATTGCAGGGTGTAGCTTGGAATACACATTAACTATAGGCTGAGGGAAAGAATGGCCTGTACACTTCCCTTACTGCCGTCTTACCTCATTCAACAAATAAAAAACACAAGATTTGGCAAAGCCAATAGGTTCAGTCGCTGGCTAATAGCCTTTTACTATTGCCAATGTTTGTTTTCATTTTTGTAACAGTTTATTGCTGAGCAAGCTGCTGGACCCTCATCAATATATTTTTTTTAAATGCCAGAAAGCAAAAAGAGCGCACCTTGCCATAGTAGTGATTGGCACTGAAAGAAAGTGCTTTGTGTGCAGATGTGCTCCTTGTGAAAGAGCAAAGGGCCTTCACTCACAGTAAAGTCCGTCTTTGGCTGAGGTGCCCCATGCTGTAGTGGGCAGAGGACACATGTGAATGACACTACAGCAGACTAGTGGACGAATAGAGCTGATTAAAAGCCTCACCAAGTAAAAAGATATATATAATCGTTTTAGTTTAATCTAAAGGTCTTGGCTAGTATCAGACCTAGTGTTATGTGAACCAGGCCATTCTTTCTCCCATTGGGGAGGGAGATAATAAATGTATATGGGGGGGATGGTGAGGGAAGGAGCATGCATGGTGAGGAGTGATATTTCAGTGCATTAGCTACTGTGATGTGGATGTAGGTATCCTGTTCTTGTGTGTGATTATATGGGAGGCTGGGGGGTTGGTCCTGGTTTTGTGAAGCTGAGAACCATTTCCGTGTGACATAAAGCACACGTTGTGAACAGCTTCTTTTTGTGTAAGTGCACAAAGGTTGCACAGGCGAAGCTGTTTCAAAGGCCTTCTTTTGTATCTGCGGCAGAGGAATTGGGTTGCTTACCACAAAAGATGGGATTTCTGTAGAATAAAGACTTCTAAAGGCTTTAGCTGAAAATAATAGGTAGTGAGGTTTTGTCGGAAAGTAGGGCTGCTTGCATAATTTGTTTTCTTTTTTTTTTTTTTAAACCTCAATCTATTTTTACCCTTGCTAATCCCCTTGGTAAGGCCTGGACTGTGTCATCTTGTGAAAGTTTGGTACTGTGTTCTGTTTCCTGCATTTGCATATTGTTTTGAAATAAACTATTCACCCCTTTCAGTCCAGGTTCTCACTTACGCATCATTTGTGTGCACCTCATGTTTTGAAATGGCACAGCATTGTTAGGGTGTACTGGATTAGAACGATTGACTATTGATAACTTAAAATATTCAAATGTTGGATTGTGAATTATAATACTGGAAAGACAAATCCGTTTTTCTATATTTTAGATTGCTTCGCCTGTTGAGCAAGGCGTGTTCAATAGTCCTTCTAACACGAAAGGAAATATCTTGCATAAAACAAATCTGCATTCATTCATGGTGGGGTAGGTTTTTTCCAGCATCTCTGTATTGTGGTAACTTTTTCTAGGTGTGTAAATTTAGGTCGCTGTGGAGAGAACTTTTCAAATGAGAAGTGTTCTGTATGTAAATTAAGACAAAGTGCTCAATATTTACTTTCAGTGCCCAAAGATATGTTTTGTAAACTACACGAGGAATCCTGACTTAGTTACAGCCTGTTACTTCTACCGAAATTACAATAGGTGGAAAAGTGGTTCATCCTCTCGTTCGTCACCCCTCGTTGCAACACAGAGCCCTCTAATTTATTTATAAAGTTTTATATAGCGCGAACAAGATCCCGAAGGATATCAGGCAGCACCTCCTTTTCAAAACAGAAGTGCTTCTGACATATGCAGTTCCTTTCTTAATAAGTAGCACCCTTCAACACCATCACAATGTTTAATAGAAAGGTTCCTCTAATGAAACAATGCTCCATTCTGATGTTTTTCCTAGGCTGGCCCTTGTGCGCTGTGCGTGCTGTGCGTCTTTAGTCTGGCCTCGTTGCAGGTGTATTCCTTAGTCTGCCAGGAACACTCACCCTGCCATACCTCTGTCTCTAGTATAGATTTCCCCACCCCCGCATCCATAATCTTCATTTTCCTTTAATTTATTCATAAATCTATGAGACGCCACACTCTCTCCGCACGCCCTTCTAGCATCGAAAGGGAAAGCCTCAGTGGCCTGACCTAATTTACTGTCCACATCTCTGTCCCTCCCACCAGCCCCCCACCTCATAATTCCCCGTGCCCATTTCACACTAGACACCTGCGCATCTTTGCTGCCACACTCCGAGGAGCATCTAGAATGCAAAAGGTGTTCGAGGTAGAAAGAAAAAGTTGACGCCCTTTGCCCCTGGTTGAGTAATGAAAGGCAGTAATATTTTAGTTGCAGTAGGCCCCTCGTATGCCTGCCCTCCTGCACCACTGCTCCATGATGGAGAAATACAGCTCCTTCATGATTCCCGAATCAAGCCCACATGTGTTTCATCACTATGGAATATTTGCCTCCGCCTCCCACCCGCCCTATTAACAATTGTTACAACTTTTAAAAAACGAGTTTAAAGTAAATAAAAAGCACCTTACCTTAGCTGTGGCGTCCCCGGGCAGCCCTCCTCCTCTTCATCGTGTCCTCTGTGAAAACTGTGCATGCGAGTGCGCCCGCGCATGTGCAGTTTTCACAGAGAATGCGATGAAGAGGAGGAGCTAGGCCCGGGTAGCCACAGCCAAGGTAAGGTGCTTTTGATTTACTTTAAACTCGTTTTAACAATTGTAAATGGGGCAAGTGGGAGGTGGGTGGCGTAGCAGAGCTACGCAGAGTTTTACAGAGTTTGTTCTCAACTCCGTGGCGCTCCGCGTAGCCCCACTATGCCCAGGGTTAGTATAGGACACCCGCTGCCTTCAGAGAACAAAGGATTTTTGTGTATAAAAAGAGGGAGCCAGACCCCAGAATTTTAGATCACTTCTGGGAATCAAGAGGAACTTTTGCCAAGGAGAAGAGCCGGAGAAGCTGAGGAGAAATACTGCCATTGTGCTGTTTGCTGTCTGGGGTTAGCCTGCAGTGGGTACTTGCTGCAAAGGCTGTTTGCTTTGTCACCTGCTTGAAAGAAGTTCTCCAAGGGCTTGAAACTGAGCGTGCCTCCTGTTCTGAAGTCTCAGGGACAAAAAGACTTCACCACCAGCTGCCCTGAATTTCCTTGCTGGGAATTCTACTAATTAAAGAAAAGAGGATGCCAACGGTATTTTCTTAAGGAAGGTTATTTATCAAGACAAATCCTACTAATTATCTGTCTCATCACATCATAAATTGTATAGTATCTATCTATCATCAAATATAACGTTCATCTAATGGCTATTAACAACAACTTAAAAGAAAGAAACACACAACAAAAAAATTCTGATTTGTGATTTTCTTTTAGAAATCCTTTTTCATTTTTTACATCATAAATACAAATCAACAAATCACGCAATATTTAATCTTGTGTGAAAGTAATTTTCAAGATCCAAAAAGGCGAAATATCTTATTCAAGATCCAAGAGGTTAAATATCTTATTGTTGTGAACCCTTAATCCAAGGGTTATGTAAGAAGCCCAATAGTTTATATACAAGGAAAATACTGGCAATGTCTTTTCTTGGCCTTATTTCCTTTTCGAACACCAAAGTAACAAGGAGCATAAGAAGCAAAAAACAGTGTCTTTATGGCTTCTAATCACAATAATGCTCCTAAGGATTATATCCAAGCAATTTCCAAATCAAAAGAGGTGTCGAAATTGGTGATAACTGTCGACGCGTTTCGGCCTGTCAAACAGTTTGAGGCCTCATCAGGACAAAGGGCAACAAAAAAATCATACAAGTAATCCACAGATTAGTATTACAAATTACGAAGCCGATTCCAGCTAGGGTGGTCAGGGGCTGCAGATGTAATAACGGAAATCAATAGCTACAGGCAGGAAGAATTTCCTTTACTGGGCACGCCTGTGCTTATCCGAAATTCTCGTGTCCCACCATTCAGGTAATCCAAACACCTTGCCGTAGGGTGCCGTTGTGTGGCGCAGTTCATTTTGCAAAGAGGTGCCTGCTACTGTTGTGCACCTCTAGAGACTCTTTTCCGCTGGGAGCTAGAAAAGCAATGCAACTGAGAAGAATCTAGATGCAACCGCACCTGTTTCGACGCATCGCCAAAGAAACCGTTGCAGCACCTGCCGCGGCTCGAGAATTCACTGCATGCCGCGTCGAGTGCACCAATCTCTGAAGTCCGAGATAATCTCACAGAGTTCGACGCAAGGCCTACTGTATGGCTGCACGAGTTCACGCATCGTCCGCGATCGTCTCATCGCATCTAGGCGCCAAGACTGACACATTGTTGGGGGGACACAGTAAGAAACCGGCGCATCACCTCCCCACGCAGTAAGAAACCGACGCATCACCTCCTCTTCAGTAAGGAACCGACGCATCGCATCCCCTGCGCTGCAGTAAGGAACTCGCGCATCACCTCCCCTGAAGCAAGGAACCAACGCATCACCTTCCCTGCGGTCCATTTTTTTTGTTTGCGTGACGCATCCCAGGTACTTTGTGAGAAAAGTGTTGCATCTGCAATTTGCTTTGAACTGAACTATTTCTACCATCTGAAAGTCATATTTTATTACTGTATTGTGGATTTTTGTCGTTTAGCTTTGTTTTGGTTTAGATAAAGATTACGTATTTTTCTAAACTGGTGTGGTGTCCATTTGTAGTGTTTTCACTGTATTACTGTATGTATTCACAAATGCTTTACACACTGCCTCTGAGATAAGCCTGTCTGCTCGT